>NW_026652279.1:129822951-130160280 GCF_009828535.3 Hylobates moloch
GCATGTTCTCACTCATAGGTGGGAATTGAACAATGAGAACTCATGGACACAGGAAGGGGAACATCACACTCCGGGGACTGTTGTGGGGTGGGGGGAGGGGGGAGGGACAGCATTAGGAGATACATCTAATGCTAAATGACGAGTTAATGGGTGCAGGAAATCAACATGGCACATGGATACATATGTAACAAACCTGCACATTGTGCACATGTACCCTAAAACCCTGAAGTATAATAAAAAAAATAAAATAAAATAAAAAATAAATAAATATCCACAAAATGTCATTGTGTCAAGACTTATAATTGTCTTTTGTGTTCAATGTCATCTTTCTCAATTAAAATTATGTGACTTTTGTTGTTCAGATTTATCATTGTTTCTAATTATGCTGGACATTGTATTTTTATACTTAAATAGATTACAATTTATATTATAAATCTGAAAAATACCTTTGGTAGAAAACAGATATGTTGTTTCCATTTTATGAAGTACAATTATTCTTACACTATAGAGCTTTGAAAATTTAATTACACTAACTTACACATAAGTTTATCTTTCTCAGAAAATAGGGAAAAGTTTTATGGTACAGGTGTTTCTTTTGTTTTTCTGTAACCTAAAGAACCAAAAACAGAAACATATCTTCATTGATTACAGTCAGTATTTTATGAAGCACCTCTCTAATTATCTTAGTGTGCTAAGCTTATTATCGCTTCTCGGCCTTTTGGCTAAGATCAAGTGTGTGCTAAGCTTATTATCTTCTTGAAACATAGACGATGTTAAAATTGGAGTCAGGGATATGTTTCATTGTTATTGATTTTGAGATGGCATAAAACTGGTTGAAATCCTTTATTTCAGTGATTCTAACTCAGTGGTTCTTAAACTGAATGTACATATGAATCAAAAGTTGTGCTTAGCAAAGGTGCAGATCCCAAAATACCACGATCACAAAACCTTTATTCAATGACTGGGTGGAGGTATAGAATGTATATTTTTAAATGGGAGATTATTATAATCTTTCAGATAACTAGTTACTCATTTCTAGTTTGTCAATATCCTTTTAGTTTAACAATCAGCACTAGAAAGACGCTACTTTAGATATTGTGTTAGAATTTTTTTGATACAGTGTAAATCATGCAAGGTAGGTGTTTTATCCTTATGAAGAAACATATTTATTTTGGGAGAGATAGAAATTTCTGAACAGCAATGCAGATATTAACTGATATTACAGAGAAAAGAAGGTATCTCTAGAATTTCCTTTCTTCTGATCAGGGTTATACATTCAATGTTACAATATACATATAACTCTTCTTTTTTGATGCAAGGATGAAAGTATTAGAAGTAATCATATGCCTAACATTACCCAATAAGTAAATTTTAATATGGGGGATTTAAATATTAATTTATTGAATACCTTAAATATAAGGATTTTTTTCTCTCTAATATCCAAGTATTTGTTAACAAAGTCTACATTCGCAAGGAAAATTACTGTGGTAAGGCCACTCTATGTCCTGTTCTTAAACATTCAAGTAGAAAATTGTTTGATACACGTTTGTTTATCACAGAATTCTCTTCAGAATCAGAGAAAGTATAATGATTTTTCATGTGGAATATATGATTTTTGTTTCCATTTGCTAGTTGGCTAATACTGTTTGATTAGGACAGTACTTTACCTGGGACATAACACAGCTCATCCTACCAAATCTTTGTGAAGGCAAAAGTCCTAAGCTTTGAGGCGAACTAATAACTATGTCTGGTTATTACTAATATTTAGACATAACAGGAAGTCGACTATCTTCAGCAGATGTCGGTATATATAAACATCCTCAAAGGACATCTTTATCATATTATTACAATATGCTATATGTTAGAAGCTCAATTAAATCAGATCTCTATGAAAATCCCTAATATTTTTGAACAGATAAAATATGGATTAGGAATCTCAGACATTGAAAGCAACCTACTAGTAGGCAAATTATTTCTATCTCTTAGATTCTATAAATTAATCAGTTTTATATACAGTTAGTTTGAAAATGTGGGCACAAAGCACATGACAATTACTAATTCCCCTCTCACAGTCTGCCCATAAACATCTATGTCTCCATTGTTTTAAGGCCTTGACCAAGAATTACCAGTAAGGCACCTCAAGACCAAGATAGACTGTAGGGTTGGAGCAGAATATTCCCAAAGTTGACAGGTATGTAAATACACCCCAAGACAAAATGAAAAATCACCATACATGTTCATTGTTTTAAAATACCATTTGCTTTAATATAGCCTGGAAACCATGCCAATTAAAGGATGATTCTGATCCAATAATTCTTTGTTGGATTTAGGAATTTGCATTTTTAAACAGTATTTAAATCCAGGTGGCCCTAACATTGGTAAAAAAAAAAAAAAAAAAAATGAAACTTGTTTTTAAATTTGGATACATATTGGACTCATCTGAGGTACATAAAAAATGCAAATGCTAAACCTACTCTCAAAAATTTAACTTCATTATTCTGTTGGAGGATTATGCTACAGTATATTTTAAATATGCTAAAGCATATTTAAAAGCATATTTAGAGAAACCGAAAGTGCAGGCTGTTTGGAGAATTTGATACTTTCTTAACCAGCAAATGCTGCACCGACCCTTGTTTCGTAGCTCTCTGATAGCAGTTATAAGCCTCACAGATTTCTGCTGTTATCTCATTTTCTTTGAAAAACATGCTTATAAATCACACACATTGACATGTAAAGGTACTTTGAAATAAATCAGGAAAATTGGGTTGTAATCAGAGTTCTGCACTTTGTAGAAGTCAGCCTTTCAGTGTCTCATGTTCTTCATATGTAAAAAAAATTAGCAGTGGGATGAAATGGTTCCTGTGATGCTTGGAAAAAATGTATCAGTAATGAAAGGCCTTTAAACCAATTGAGTTATCTTTTATCCTTGAAATATATCATTACCTCATTATATTAAATGTATAGACAGTGCCAAATGACTATTGTTAAAAATCAAAGTACACCTATGTCATTTAAGAAAGTAAATTTTAACAAACACTTTAAATATGCTTCCCTGGAGTCTCAATACCCACATTAACCTTTTTATAAAAGAAGTTGGCTCATATGCTTTATGCAGTTTCCTAAAGTGGATGAATGCTAAAGGACAAATAAAGCTAGAAATTACAAATGGTAATATTACAAATCTAGGAACAGAAAAAAGCTTAAAGAAATTTACAAGAAAGGACTGGTTTAAATAAGTTAATAACTTGGAATACTTCTATAATGTAAAATACCTTCCTTTATATCATCCAAATTTCCAGATGTGTCGTGATAAATAATCATACTACAGCAGTATGATTGTTATTATAAGTACACCATTTATTCAACCAAATCATCAGGCAAATCTTTTATAAAGTAATTAAGTGCTGTTTTTTGATTATTTCTCTTTGAAAGGTAAGGAATGGTGAAAACATATCAACACATTTGAAGAGAGCAAAAGAATACCTCTTCAGAAGAGAACAGTGTTTCCGGTTGTTATATTTAGATATAATAAGAAACAGAAGCAATAGAGCAAATTAGACTCCAGCCCACGCTACTGGTGGAACAAAAAGTCAGGAGGGAGCTGGGATGCTAACAGAAAAAGCAGGCTAGAAATCTTCATTAGGAAAGGGGGAGCATTAACTTATTCCTTCATTTTCTTTTTAGAGTTTCTGGAATGGAACAGATAGAACCATTGTGTTTACCATAATCGCAGAAGTACTTTACCTGGGACAAAACACAGCTCATCCTACCAAATCTCTGTGAAGGCAAAAGTCCTAAGCTTTGAGGAGAACTAATAACTATGTCTTGTTATTATTAATGGTTAGACATAAAAGAAAGTCAACCATCTTCAGCAGATGTGGTGTTAACTGAAGAAATCGGTCAACTTACACTAGCAAAGTGAGACATGTGTTTAACAGTTGTCTGCATTTTCTATTGTGTATTGGGGTAGAGAACTATGGTTTTATTCATGTTAAAGAGAAAAAAATAAAGTTATATCTGTGGAGTATTTTTCTCCCTCCCCTCCCCTCCCTTCCCCTCCCCTCCCCTCCACTCTTCCCTTCCCTCTCCCCTCCCCTCCCCTCTCCCCTCCCCTCTCCTCTCCTCTCCTCTCCTCTCCTCTCCTCTCCTCTCCTCTCCTTTCCTTTCTTTTCTTTTCTCTCTTCATAAAGCTACATTTTGGCCTGATTTCCTAAGACCCTAGGCTTCTCTAACTCATGCAGTTTCTATCCTCCATGTGTTAGAACTTCCCCTGAAATTACTCATACACACGTGCTAACAAAATACCCTTCATAACAATCAACTTAATGAAAAGAAGTGTTTACTTTCACAAAGAACTGATTTTATTAGTTAGTGAATATTGTTAAAGGAATTGGAGGCTGGCATTTGAAGAATTCATGTCATATCACACGTAGCAAAAGTTAACACCAGAACAAGCCAAAACAAAAGTAAAAAGTAAAACATGGTCTCTCTTCCCCAGTAATTATTACAATGATGACTGATATGGTTTGGCTCAAATCTCAACTTGAATTGTAGTTCCCATAATCCCCACATATCATGGGGGACCCTGTGGGAGGTAATTGAATCATGTAGGTGGTTACCGTCATGCTGTTCATGTGATACTGAGTGAGTTCTTACAAGATCTGATGGTTTTACGAGGGGCTTTACCCCCATTTTGCTCTGCACTTCTCCTTGTTGCTGCCATGTGAAAAAGGATGCGTTTGCTTCCCTTTCTGCCATGATTGTAAGTTCCCTGAGGCTTCCCCAGCCCTGCGGAACTGTGAGTCAATTAAACCTCTTTCTTTTATAAATTACACAGTCTCGGGTATATCCTTATAGCAGCGTGAGAGTGGACTAATACAATGACTTCGGAAACTGAACTTGAAACTTGTTTTGCCTACCTTCCACTTTTTAATTCAGTGCCTGGTTTTACTTTTCCCTGGATAAGCCTTCCTGGATAAAACAAATTATTTTCTGTTTTTTATGCTGAGTAACTTGGTTATTCTCAAGGACTATGCAAAATGTGCATACGTGAAACCTCTAATGCACTGGGAAAAAAAGGGAGTAATATGGAGAGCATTCCATATCACAAGATTCTTCCCACTTAACATACATTTTGTTCCTGTTACATTAGAAATAATAGTAAAGATAGAAAACAATACATACTAGCATTAACAGACTCCTGTTCTAGCACTCATTCTAAAATAAAAGAGGCTTTAACCTAAAGAATTAGTCTTTACTTAGGCACAATTGGACAATACAGTGCATGTTGTGTGAAACTGGATTATAACTCATTAGCTCATTCAAGCAGAGAAACTCATAGATGATACCTAAGATGACTATGTTCCATCAAATAATTCAAAAAACTAAGTGTGGTATAAAATTATTATCGTGATAACCGAAATCTAGACTCAAAAATAATTACTTGTTATAAAATGTTAAATTTTGCAGGAAATGAATTTAATATTGAAATTAAGTTTTCTATAAAATAGTATCCAACATATTTTACAATTTGAGTGTTTTGATTAATCAGACAAAATGATGGTTGGCATGGAGTTAAAATACAATTTCTCATCAGTTTCAATATGTGTACAATAGGAACCACTAAAAAATAAAATTTACTGATCGTAATATAAACATCTTTTGATGATTCAGTGTATCTAAAACCTTCAATGTAAGATGAAGTTTATCAATATTACAGCACTAATGAAATATCCATATTTATAAACCTTTTTATATAAAGAAAATTGGCAAAAGGTGTATTTGAAATTTATTTTGATTGTTATTCAAGGAGAGTTTGCAATAATGAGGCGGATATTAAAATATAATTGAAATTCTGGATTTTTTAAATTATTCAGAAATTAATAATACATTTATTTTTACTATATATTTTAATATTGAATCTTCTTTGAATTAAATTTATTAGTGATATTACCATAATATATTTGATAGTTATTGGAATAATTTCCCTTTATTCTTATATCTACCACATACTCATGATTATGATAGTACACTGGGGTTACTCTCAAGGAAAGTAATATCTGGTGATAATTTAGTTGAATTTGCAATACTATCAGTGAGATACATGATTTGATGAAAATAAGAGCAGAGGGATGTTCCCATTTTCCTCGCTCTGTCAGTTTGGTAGTTCTTGCAGAGTTGGACCAGCTACAGTATTCATCAGTTTTGCTACCAGTAAAAAATTGCTTGATTTGGAACAGAGAGTGGAAAAACCACATTCCCCTGGGCTTTGTCAGAAACAGTTGCATTATCAGTGTCAAATGAATTTGGAAGGCTAAAGTCTAAGCAAGCTTGAGGTTGCAATTTTGGTTGGGGCAAGCAATAGGCTGACAGACTACTGAGAATTTTAACGGGAAAATGAGGGCAATGAAACAACCACAGCAGCCTTGTTAAGCTTATGCGTACCCTGGCTGTCTGCATGCAAACTCAGAAGAGAACAAAAAAATGACCTAGCAATTAACACATGCTTTCAAATACGAGGTTTTATGCACATGCACAGGAGGCATGGAGTGAACCTGGGAGAAAGTGAATCCAAGGCAGAATTGTAAACCACCTAAGGTTGTTTGGTTTTTGGAGTTTTTGTAGTTGTCAACTACTACACAGATACATGGACAAAAGATAGAGGCCTTACTCAAAATGATCCCTAGGTAATGCAGACCAGAAGCTATGCTTAGGAAAGAGCAGGCTTAAAATAGACACACACACACACATACACACACACACACACACACACACACACACACATCAAAACTAAAATAGATATCAGTGGCTATCACAGTGCAGACAGTCCCTATAGAGCTATTCTGACAAATTGCTAAATAAGGAAGAAAACAAATCAAATAGCAACAGCAACAGCAGCATCACCTACTGGGAATCAGAATCCATAGTTTTAATATACATTATCAAAAATACTCACTTTTCAACAAGAACAAAGTATTGGATGTGCAAAGAAACAGGAGATTTGTAACATACTCAAAGAAAAAAAAAGATAACGGAAACTGCCAAGGCAGGGAGGACATAAGGGGCTATTATAAATATATATGAGGAAATAAGGGATATAATGGTTTAAAATATAATAAATTAACATTGAAAATGGGAGTTTTTAAGAAAAGAAATTTTGAAAATGAACGAATGAATATTATGTCATTGAAAAGCAAAATACATTTAAAAAGTCAAACCATTTTTGAAATGACAGAAAAACCAGTGAGCCTAATGATTGATGTATATAAATTGTTCCAGTTGAAGAACAGAAATATAAAACCAAGATGCCTAGAGGATGGAGACTAGAGAATTAAGAAAAACTACCAAGTATACCAACATAAAAGTAATGACATAATCAAGAGATGAGAAAAAAAAATATTTGAATAGATAATGGCCCCAAATTCTGAAATTTAATGAGGAACATTAGCCCATAAGTCCAAGAACCTTAAGAAACTCTAAGCAGGATAAACAGAAAGTAATTCACATCGAGACTACACACATCAGAGTCAAATTTCTGAAAACTGTCAACAAAATAATATTTTGTACTATGAAACCAAAAAATGGACACATCTAGCAAAAGAACACAACAATAAGATTGATAAGTGATTTCTTATCAGGCAGGAGAAGGAAATAAAGGGTATTCAATTAGGAAAAGAGGAAGTCAAATTGTCCCTGTTTGCAGATGACATGATTGTATATCTAGAAAACCCCATTGTCTCAGCCCAAAATCTCCTTAAGCTGATTAGCAACTTCAGCAAAGTCTCAGGATACAAAATCAATGTACAAAAATCACAAGCATTCTTGTACACCAATCACAGACAAACAGAGAGCCAAATCATGAGTGAACTCCCATTCACAATTGCTTCAAAGAGAATAAAATACCTAGGAATCCAACTTACAAGGGATGTGAAGGACCTCTTCAAGGAGAACTACAAACCACTGCTCAATGAAATAAAAGAGGATACAAACAAATGGAAGAACATTCCATGCTCATGGGTTGGAAGAATCAATATCGTGAAAATGGCCATATTGCCCAAGGTAATTAATAGATTCAATGCCATCCCCATCAAGCTACCAATGACTTTCTTCACAGAATTGGAAAAATCTACTTTAAAGTTCATATGGAACCAAAAAAGAGCCCGCATCGCCAAGTCAATCCTAAGCCAAAAGAACAAAGCTGGAGGCATCACGCTACCTGACTTCAAACTATACTACAAGGCTACAGTAACCAAAACAGCATGGTACTGGTACCACAACAGAGACATAGATCAATGGAACAGAACAGAGCCCTCAGAAATAATGCCGCATATCTACAACTATCTGATCTTTGACAAACCTGACAAAAACAAGAAATGGGGAAAGGATTCCCTATTTAATAAATGGTGCTGGGAAAACTGGCTAGCCATATGTAGAAAGCCGAAACTGGATCCCTTCCTTACACCTTATACAAAAATTAATTCAAGATGGATTAAAGACTTACATGTTAGACCTAAAACCATAAAAACCCTAGAAGAAAACCTAGGCAATACCATTCAGGACATAGGCGTGGGCAAGGACTTCATGTCTAAAACACCAAAAGTAAGGGCAACAAAAGCCAAAATTGACAAATGGGATCTAATTAAACTAAAGAGCTTCTGCACAGCAAAAGAAACTACCATCAGAGTGAACAGGCAACCTACAGAATGGGAGAAAATTTTTGCAACCTACTCATCTGACAAAGGGCTAATATCCAGAATCTACAATGAACTCAAACAAATTTACAAGAAAAAAACAAACAACCCCATCAAAAAGTGGGCAAAGGACATGAACAGACACTTCTCAAAAGAAGACATTTATGCAGCCAAAAAACACATGCAAAAATGCTCATCATCACTGGCCATCAGAGAAATGCAAATCAAAACCACAGTGAGATACCATCTCACACCAGTTAGAATGGCCATCATTCAAAAGTCAGGAAACAACAGGTGCTGGAGAGGATGTGGAGAAATAGGAACACTTTTACACTGTTGGTGGGACTGTAAACTAGTTCAACCATTGTTGAAATCAGTGTGGCGATTCCTCAGGGATCTAGAACTAGAAATACCATTTGACCCAGCCATCCCATTACTGGGTATATACCCAAAGGACTAGAAATCATGCTGCTATAAAGACACATGCACACATATGTTTATTGCGGCACTATTCACAATAGCAAAGAATTGGAACCAACCCAAATGTCCAACAATGATAGACTGGATTAAGAAAATGTGGCACATATACACCATGGAATACTATGCAGCCATAAAAAATGATGAGTTCATGTCCTTTGTAGGGACATGGATGAAACTGGAAACCATCATTCTCAGTAAACTATCGCAAGGACAAAAAACCAAACACCGCATACTCTCACTCATAGGTGGGAATTGAACAATGAGAACACATGGACACAGGAAGGGGAACATCACACTCTGGGGACTGTTATGGGGGTGGGGGGGGACAGCATTAGGAGATATACCTAATGCTAAATGATGAGTTAATGGGTGCAGCACACCAACATGGCATATGGATACATATGTAATGAACCTGCACATTGTGCACATGTACCCTGAAACTTAAAGTATAATAATAATAAAAAAAATTTAATTGAAAAAAGTAAAAATAAAATAAAATATTGAAGGCCAAAATGTATAATAAGATATATTCAAAATGTGACTGTATAAATATTTCATTCATAAGACAGAAAGAACCATACTAAATTAAACAAAAACAAGTTCCAAGTTTTTAAGATCTAGAAGAGATATAATTTAGATTAAAAGACACAAATAGGCCAGGCGTGGTGGCTCAAACCTGTAATCCCAGCACTTTGGGAGGCCAAGGCAGGTGGATCACCAAAGGTCAGAAGTTCGAGACCAGCTTGCCCAACATAGTGAAACCCCGTCTCTATTGAAAATACAAAAATTAGCCAAGTGTGATGGTGGGTGCCTGTAGTCCCAGCTACTTGAGAGGCTGAGGCAAGAGAATCTCTTGAACCCAGGAGGCGGAGATTGCAGTGAGCCGAGATCATGCCACTGCACTCCAGTTTGGGTGACACAGTGAGACTTCATCTCAAAAAATAATAAATAAAATAAAAGACACAAATAGATTAAAAGCAAAAGGATAGAGAAATATATACTATGCAAACAATAGAAGGGCTACAAAGACTATACTATTCTCAGGAAAAAAATAGATTTTAATAAAAGAATATTATTAGGGACAAAGAAGGATGCTTTATAATGATAAAATCATAAATTCATCAGAAAGTTATAGCAATTATAAACATTTACTCAATGTACAGCAGAGTCACAAAGCACATGAAGTAATACTAACAGAATTAAAAGGACAAAGAGACAATTTAACAATAATAAGCATTTCAATATTCCATTCTCAATAATGGATAGAACAGCTAGATAGAAATTTAGCAAGGGTCTGCGAGACTTAACCAACACTATTAACCAACCTGATTTAACAGACATTTGGAGAAAACTCAACATATTAAAAACTGAATAAACAATTTTCTGAGCACACATGGGAGACTCTCCAGTACAGGTTATATACTGGACCACAAAACAGGTCTTCATACATTTTAAAAGTTTGAAATAATACAAAACATACTGTCTGGCATATATGGAATTAGAAATCAACAACAGAAGGGATCGAAATCATGGGTAGTACTGAACCCTATATATATTTTGATTTTCCCTATACACATACCTACGATAAAGTTTAATTGATACTTAGGCACAATAAGAGATTAACAACAATAATTTATAATAAAATAGAACAATTATAAGAGCATACTATAATAAAATTTATGTGAATGTGATTTCTCTCTCTCCCCCCCCCCTCTGAAAATCATATTTTCAGTCCAACAACTGTGGAAAGCATAACCATACATGGGGGAACTACTGTACCATATAATCCAGCAATTCCACTATCAGGTATATATTCAAAGGAAATTAAATCAGTATATTGAAGAGATATCTGCACTCTTATCTTCGTTACAGCACTATTTACAATAGCCAAGGTGTGGTCACAACATAAGTGTCCATCAAGAGATGAATGAGTTTTTAAAAATGTAGTACATAGACACAATGTAATACGATTTAGCCCTAAAAAAAGAAGAGATGCCTGTCATTTACAGCAACATAAATGAACCTGGAGGAATTTATGCTATGTGAAATAAGCCAAAGAGTCAAACCTATAGAAGTAGAGAATAGAACGGTGGTTTTCAGGGGTAAGTAGTAGGTACAGAAATATTGGGGAGGTGTTGATTAAGGAATAATGAATTGACATTAGATAGGAATAAGTCCAAGCAATCTATTATAAAACATACTACATATAATTAATAAGATTGGATTGTATATTTGAACATTGCTAAGACATTAAATTTTAAATATTCTCCCCCTCAAAAATAGTGATAAATATGTGAGGTAATGCATACATTAATTAGCTAGATTTAGCCATCTCACAATGTATACATATTTAATAACAGCATGTTATACAGAATAAAAATGTATAATTTCTATTTCCCAATTAAAAAATAAATAAATCTGAAAAGGGCGAACTAAACACAAAATAGGCAGAAGTAGTAATAAAAATTAGAGCAAAAATTAATAAAGTAGAAAAAAGAAAATATAAAGAGAAAACAATGAATGCAAATACAGTTCTTTGAAATGATTTTTAAAAAGCAGGTAAATCTTTAGCTAAACTGACCATGTAGAAAAAGAAACAAAACAAAAATTACCAAAATTAGAAATGTAAGAGAAGACATACAAAAATTTAAAAGGTTAATAAAAGAACATTGTTAATTACTGGTTTCATCCATCAATACAGTACAAATATTTAAATGTCAAAAATTAAAATTTGTATAATACATATAATGTATATATGAATAATTATGTTTTGTTTTTTAGACTTTTATTTGTTTTGTTGACTGCGTGCACTTTGGGCTTTGCAATTTTTCTATGTTGACCTCATGTATATGTATCTGTATTAATATATTATTTCTATTGGGCATAGTATGTATATGGACATACATATAAACATTCATACATGGTTTCACTATATTTTAAAGAAGTAAACTCTTGGCAATTTGTTGCAATATTTTTTCTCAGACTGATTATTATTGGCTTTATAAACACATTTAGGTTTTATTAGACACACATATTTTCAGGATTTATTTGCATTCCATTTTACCAATCTTTTTGTTTAAAATATCTGTATTTTATGTCAAGTACCAAAGACTTTCCTAGGTCACACTTGAAAGTATACATTATCTTTTTTTCTTAATATTAATATGTTTGTTTTAACACATTTACATCTTTACTACTTTTGGAATTTATGGACATGTTAATATTTTCAAGATTTACTGCTTTGCTTTTGGTTTTCATTCCTTGCTTGTCTCTCTCCCCGTCCCCCTGCTTTTTTTATTCATAGTCTAATTTATTGATTGGCTTCTGGCCAATTCACTTTTCTGCCTATTCTAGTAAAGTACTTAAATTAGTCAAATCATTAAATTTACCTGGGTGGGCAAGTACAGTACATCTAAAATGCAGATTTATAATGTTTACACACATTTAACAAAAATACATACACTGATTCCCTCCTTAGATGCTTCCTCAATTTATTGTTTGATCAAAATTATGTTCTGCTATCAGATGTTTCTCAATTCCCTAGGTTTTTCATTAAAAAATTAACATATATGTATATAGATATGTACATATACAGATTGATGTATTTTCACATAAGAAATCGTCTTTCTTATTTTTAAGACCAACTCATGCATAATTAAAATTCACCATTAGGAAAATTATTATAAATTTACTAATCTAAACATAATTAAAGTCATTATGAATGTTAGCAGTATCCTATGCCATGTAATGAGAAACAATTTTGGTTTTCCTTTCCATTTGGTGACTAATGTTAATAATTCATTTATTTTTAATTTGTACAGCTTTTCCCATTTGGCTCTGACATTTTTAGTTACTGATTAGGAATTAATGTAAGGTGTGTGGGGAATTAATAAGGACTTTCATAATGTTGATGAATACATATTTGCTAGGGAAATAGTTAATATTATTCTAGCCACAGTGTGAATACAATCTGTGTAATCCACACATTGCCCTCCTGTAGACACAGTCCTGATATTTGTTTCCATTGTTTCTTTAAAACTCAGTGAATCTGTGTTATCAAAGATAATTTATTTTCAAGTTACACACAATACCACACTTCAGAAATTAAATAGATGAGTGAGCATCACTGTTCAGGTAGTTCTTCAGACGGCAATTTTTAAAATTTTTTGTGGGTACAGAGTAGGTGTATATATTTTGTGGGTACATGAGATGTTTTGATACAGTCATGAAATATGAAATAAGAACATCACGGAGAATGGGTTATCCATCTCCTCAAGCATTTATTCTTTGATTTCAGATGGCAATATTTTAAAGAATTGAATCAAGATTTTTTTAGGGTACAGTATATTTTTCAAAATAGCATTTATAACTAATATAGTCTCCACAAACATCAACTTATCACCTTTAAATGTACAGCCTCTAATTAGCTATCATTTTAGCATAAATGTGATTTTCTTCTATTTTAATATAAATTGATTTTTCTTAAAATGAACCTTATGTTACTACTTTATTTTAAAATTAAGAAATATAAAAATTGTTCATGTTTTAATAAAATTTCTGAATACTTATGAGTAATTTAATTTGATAGTGATTAAAGTTTGAAAAAAGCCATTTCATATTTGCACTTTATACATTTATGAATTCTTACAAATTTAAAATAGTGTTGTTTTATTGCTTTTATAAAGTTTTAGATCACTAAAGATCATCTACATAAAAAGAAATGTATATTTATTAAACTACATTTTATTGTCCTACTTGATTTGTAAACAGAAAATGAAACATGAGAGTATGTCTCAGTATATGATTTGGATTTGTCATGATGGTGATTGGTATGCTTTAACAAACAAAATCTAACTCCTACTTATTGGGAAGTAGGGCAACCACACTTCAAGATTTAATCATTTTAATTATAATATTATTTTAGCAACATTTGTTCACTTGAAAAAATGGATAATTATATAAGTTTGGAGATATTAATGCATATACAAGCATTTGTGTTTTATATCAGTTTACATATATAAATCAATATTTTAGAATATCTCTATTTGAGTGCCTATGTCTGTTTGTGTTCATGTGTGTGTGTTGCATGCAAACTTATATTTGTATTAGCCAGCTATAGTCATCTGGGAAGCCACTCAGAAGACATATTAAATATTCCTTAATAAATAAATATGAGAAAATCCTTTGAGGGGGTCTTTATATGCCTTCAAAATTCTTGGAAAAAAAGGAAGAATCCACTGAAAATTATGCCAATTGCAATAATAATTAAAGTGACTGGAACTTCTCTTTTTCTTACTTTCATTTAGAATGATGCAAACTATTATTAAAAGTAGCCATTTTATTCAGTACCATATGATTTTGTACATAAGATATGTGGTTATGCACAGTGACTCCCATGCTATACTATAAACAAGGTTATTGAGTTTGCATACTGAATGTCATAATGCATGTGCCTTTGGCTTTGGAATTTCTTTTTACACTAAACTCAAAGTATTAAGATCACTACACTTTGAAAAATATACAAGATTTATTTTTTTAAAAAAGAAGCAAATGCAATAGGTAAAGTGAAACAACCCTGATAATCTCAGTACAAATGTCATTGGCCAAGAAAATGCAGAGCAAATGATATGTCAACAAATCCACTGAAAAATATTTTCTTTTAAGAAAATGCAGAGACTTTACTCAGGTAAATAGTTACAAGCTAGGGAGAAGCAGCCTCTATACAAAACAGAACAAAGAGAGGGGTTACGAGAGAGGTTACCTTTTACAGAGAAATGTTCCACCCAGGTTTTCACTCGGGTTCACTTATGCAAATACAGTATGCAATCTGCTTAATTATCATTGGTTAATGCTTTCCGAGTTCTGATTGGTCAAAACTTGCTGATTTCTGAGTGACTGATTCAGGTCAAAGTCTATTGGCTAATTCAGCGACATAAACAGAAAAAGACAGTTATAAAAATCTCCAAGTTAACCAAGTGGGGGGGTTTTCCAGAAATGCAGAAGAATGTGTTACCTCTAGTCAACAAATGATTGCTTTGCTCATTTAGGCCCAGTTAATCACTTAGGATCTATCTTGAAAAATTGGCTCTTTGAGGGTTCACAGGGACAAGAATTAAATCTAGAAAGAAATTAAAACTGGCTAGGGATGTAGAATGATCATGCTTCATAGTGTTAATCTTTTCTTTTTTTGTCTAGGCATAATTATTAGAAGAGTCTCTCTTACTTTCAAAAGTGTGCTAGTTTGAAAGACATGTTCTGTGATTCTCCTATATATTCTGTGAACCCAAAATATCTGAGACAGGTCTCAGTCAATTTAGAAAGTTTATTTTGCCAGGGTTAATGATGTGCCCGTGATACATCTTCAGAAGGTCCTGATGACTTGCTGAAGCTGAAGGGTGTAGCTTGCTTTTATACATTTCAGGGTGACATGAGACATCAATCGATATGTATAAAAAGTGCATTGGTTGGTCTGGTAGGGTGGGACAACTCAAACTGGGGGCTTCCAGGTTAGAAGTACATAAGTGACAAAAGGTTGCATTCTTCTGAGTTCTTGATCAGCCTTCCACTGAATACAAAATTTAGTGTGACTCGAGTAGTCTGCATTTTTACATAAACCATAGGGCGGAGGAAGGAATCAGCTATGCATTTGTCTTAGGTGAGCCTCAGAGGGATGAATTTGAGTTCTGTCTGTCCTTTTTTCACAAGGAATTTCCTTGGGTGCATTGTGAGGGAGGTATGTAGCTTATCATTGTAGCTATCTTGTTTAGGAATAAAATAGGAGCCGGGTTTGCCTGACATAGTTGCCAGCTTGACTTTTCTCTTGGCTTAGTAATTTTGGGGTCCAAAGATTTATTTTCCTTTCGCAGCTGTTATCACCAATTTCTGGATAATAAAATAAATAGTAATTAGCCTCATAATGTACTATGTCTACTGTTCTAGTATTCAGACATTTATTTCAGAGATTAGTTTTTTCCATATTTATTTAGAGAGTCATTTTCATTCTACAATTATAATTTTTTTCTTCTTACACGAAGGCTCTATATTGAAGGAGATTATGGTAGGAGAGACAAGAGTTGGATAAACACAGTCACTGAAAATGACCTCTGGTTAAAATGAATGTCGGAAAAAATTTTTAAATCATTTTGATAAACTTTTAGTTCATCTTTATAGCTAGTAAAATTGAGAAGTCCACAAGTGCTTACAAAGATTTCCAAAGAATGTTTAAGGAATGACTAGAAATTATATTGTATTATATGGAGTAAATTTAACATTGTTAGGGAGAAAAAAAATCTGGGGCATGCATCTTTCTTCAGGGACTTAGTAGAAAACATTATCTTATTAGAAATGTGGTTGATAAAGAAAATAAGATATAGGTGGAAAAATAAAGTTAGATGGTATTAAAATTAAATATGGTAGAGTAAAAGAGATTTGTACATATCTATAGCCTTCTGAGAAAGAAGGAATTAATACAATTAGGTGTAAAGATTGCCTCCAAACAGGAGAGAGCCTTCCTACTGTGACATGTAGAAAAGGATGAGAGAATAGGCATGGTTATATAAATTGTGAAATTGCAACACAGTAGGTTTTAGGAAATTTATGTAGGTAATGTTTTCTATTTTGCCTAGAAAATGAGAAGCCAGGCATTCTGTTTTTATGAAAGGATATAAGTTTAATAAGATAGTGGCCAAAATAGGAATAATTGTTCAAGGGTACGAAAGGAAACTGGTAATTGAGAACAAGTAAACCAATTAATGGGTGGATTGAAAGAAACTTTTATGTTGGTTTTAGATAATTACAGTAAATGTTAGCATGCTTTGGGACTGGCTACATAGAATTGATTATTTTCCTAAAAGCAGAAATTATTTTTCTTGATTAGTCAGTAAAACCTCATGCTCCTGAAGTAATATGTGAATAAATTTTATATCATCCATGTTAAATGGTACTAGTTAGAAAGTTGTAAAAACATGAACACAATTTTAAAATCATTTTTCTCTTTTTGCTATGTTGGAATGGTCCTATTTAATACGTGTACATTTTTAATATAGGTATTAATTGTTTTGCATTAAGATCTGAGGAAAAAAATTATTTTTTAAAAATTATCTGCTGCTAGAATATAATATATTAGATCCAATTTAAACTGTATCTGCCTTTAAACATAGCTTCTTTATTTGAAAGCTTTTTCTTTACTGCTGTCATTTTGTATTAGGAAGGGAGGTGCATTAATTTAAGAGCAAATCCTTTTGTTCTGTCCATTTCATGCTCCACATCCAAAATCTCAACCTGTGGATTACAACGATTTTCCCCTCCCTGAGAATGTGTTTTCTTGTAACACAAAAAAGGAAATGAAAATGAAATTCGAAATGTCTAGCTGTTTAAAAACTAAAAAGAAACAGTTTGCTTCAGCTCAAAATATATGTGTTGTCCTTGAGTGAGGATTAGGGCAATTAATTTTGGTTGTTTCCCTTACCTGAAAAATCAATCAAGCAGTGATGATATCATCAGGTACATCAAAGGTTTTAAAGAAAACACAGTAAGCAAGACTTAATTATTGCACTCACACACAGGGGGTGCACTCTAGGAGCCTAAACTATAAGGCAGATTAATTTTCCTTCCCTGTAGCAATTGCCATAGCAACAAAATTAAATTGTATATGAGGACAAAAATCTACAAACTTTTAGGGCAAACAGTTGATACATTGCACTTGCAATTTTTAGCATGAAGGGATAGCCATCCAAACAAAATGTTGAATGATTAGTTCCACAAAAGGTCTAGTTTAATGTACATTGAATATATCTCTGTTTTAAAAGGGGAGAATCTTGGAAATATCTTTGTTAATGTGCATCATGCAAGTCATTGCTGGGGATAGTATTTCTTCTATATAACAGAGTACAATAAAACCTTCTCTCCAGAGTTAATGAGATTTTGTAGACAGGACTTTTTAAGTAAGGAATTCTCCTCTTATAAAAAGCTTAGTCTAGCAAAATAGAGTAATTCAAATTTTACTTTGTATTTTATGATGATTTTGGCTTTTATAATTTTTATGTATGCAATTAATTGAAGAAAGAATGTCTGTTATATGATTCATTTTATGTGATGCAGTTATACATATAAATAATTGACTTGTAATATGGCACAATAGAAATTATCTATCATATTTGTAGAGATGAAAAATTAGTATTATTGCCATTTTATGTAATACGATATTTCTAATTTCTCTTACTTTTATACATAATTGTTGTTAAAATGTTAAATATATAATTTTTATATTGATACATTTTTAGGACAAAAATTCCATTTTGTAGTAATAAGCAGTCTTGGCGTCTGTGCTTTTGGGTCAAAACTGATGGACTTTGGAAACCAACTATGTTTGAATAATATAGCTTCTCTCTTAATGAAAGCTCTTTTCACTGACAATAAATGGCTGCATCTTAAAAAAGGTTCTTATTAAATATAAATAAATAAGAATTTTGCATGTAGTATTTTATTAGATAATTGATAAAATTTTCAAATAATTGCATGTGATTTGTTATAGGTAGCCAGATCTGACTTTTCAAACATTTATATATTTCTTTCATTCTTCCTATAGACTTCAATTTTTCTTTCTTTGAGATAACCTTCACATTGTATAGCACTTACATAGTTTGAATTAAATTCGTCCCATTTCAGATCTAAGGGGGGCCCTCTTAGCCTACGATAATAACTATTAATCCACAATCCTTGTCACCCAGGCAATCCATGGTTTGTTCTTGAACAGAGCAACTAGATTAGATAAGAATGCCTGTATCTATTTGATGCCATTTCAGCAAATACCAGGATTTCTGGTATTCGTTATTTTTTAAAATTACTGATTGGATAAAATTATTGTCCTTCATACCCCACCCCCTGTTTTCATGGATGAGCAAAGAAGTAATGCCTCTGTCTTGGTTACACCTTGTAACAAGTATGGGCTCTCTACTGAATAAAGCTGCCATATTTACAAAGTGTAGATAGAAAATAGTAACAGCCTGGGAAATGAAAGCATTGAATCATTCAAAACATTTCAGAAGCCTGGAAAGTTTTTAAGCTTTTCAAATATCTTAATTCTAAGTGTTTTAGCAACATGTGCCACTAAATCCTACTTATTTAATGTCATTTGAGTTAGGTTTTGTGTTATTTAAAATGTATAATCCTCACTAATATAGACTGTTCTTAACTATTGATTAAATTCTCCAATTTAAAATTTTAAAAAACTCTTAGACCCCATATGTCATCATGACATGCTATATACAAATAAAGCAAGAATACATAAAATTGAACACTTGACTAACACTTAACACTTATTTATTTCAAAATGACTACCTTCTAAGAATATTTTTAGATTATAAAGAAGTTAGATTATTTAGATAAACTGCAGGCACAAAACATTTTACTCATTGCAAATTGGTATGACCACTCAACAACTCTACTATTGGCAAGAGTATTAACACATTTAAATGTATGCTTTAATTTGTTTATAGAATCAGCTTGTCAACAAAATTACATTAAGTAAATGCCAAACTATACCCTGTCCAATTTTGCCACTCTCAGAGAAACACACTATTAATAATCTGAAAAAAAAGTACCAGATGTTTTAAAATGCACATATGAATTGTTATTAATGTTAGAGCTTATTATATGCAGGTAGTTTTAGGCACTCTGACTACCTATGAGTAAAACAGACAGTAGTTCTTGCCTTATTGGAACTCACTAGCTACTAATAATTCAGATATTTAAAAATGAACAACATTGCATGTAATTATGTAATGTCATAGTGCTTTAAAGAACAGACTGGTAACATAAAGAACATAATTAGTTGCTTCTCTGGAAGATGGCAGTCAAGGCTTTTTCCTGAAGATATTATCTAGGCAGCAATCTGTGTGATTAGTCATTAGAGTCATGGGGTATGTGTGGAGGAGTATAACGGGCAGAGATCAACATGGTGGGGACACTTGTGTTAACAAAAACAGAATAATAGCTTCCCTTAATCAGGAAAATGAAAGAAAGCAATTAAAGAGAGAGTGTAGTAAGTAGTTACCAAGAGTTGTGCAAAATAAGACCTGAGAAGTGGGCAGGAAGCAGATCATATAAAGGCTCACAGCTTCCTTAGTTGTTTTTGCATTTTCTTACAAATCCACTATAAATTTATTAAAAGACTTTAAGCAATTGGGTGCTGAGGACCAACTAAAAACATGAAGTCATTCATTAGCCTATTGGTTAGTAAGTAGATTTAAAGAGATTAGTAGATAAAGAAAAAAAAAATCCCAAACCCAACCCAAACAATAACCTGTTAAAAGGCTTCTTACAAGGCATTAATCAAGTGCCATAGCTTGAAATAAGTACTGGTGGTTGAACAGAAATTAAATGTGTGTGTGTGTGTGTGTATGTGTGTGTGTGTGTGTGTGTGTGTGTGTATGTGATGAAAACACAGCTAATGTGATGTGGTGATTGGTTCAATGTTAGATGAGAGAGATTTGAAGATGAAATTACTGTTTCTGCAATGTAACTTTGGGTAGCAGATAGTGTTCTTTTCTGAATGAGAGAAGAGAGGAGCAAGTTCATAAATGAGGAGTGTAGATTGAAAATTGGGCCGGGCGCGGTGGCTCACGCTTGTAATCCCAGCACTTTGGGAGGCCGAGGCGGGCGGATCACGAGGTCAGGAGATCGAGACCACGGTGAGACCCCGTCTCTACTAAAAATACAAAAAATTAGCCGGGCGTGGTGGCGGGCGCCTGTAGTCCCAGCTACTCGGAGAGGCTGAGGCAGGAGAATGGCGTGAACCCGGGAGGCGGAGCTTGCAGTGAGCCGAGATCGCGCCACTGCACTCCAGTCTGGGTGACAGAGCGAGACTCTGTCTCAAAAAAAAAAAAAAAAAAAAAAAAAGAAAATTGGGAGTTCATATGTTCTATTTGAATGATTATGAGACACATCAGTCCCATAACACCCAGAGATGTTAAACAGGTAATTTGCTATTCAGGTATGGAATTCAGAAACTATATCTCGGAGGAATTTGGAGACAGCCTTTACGTTACTTAGGTAATAAACTCATATTACTACTTTACACTATAGTTAATATTATTTTTCTAATTAACATACAGTAAAATTGACTTTATGATATAATTCTATAAATTTTTACATGTGTGTAATTTCATTAACCACCACCATAATCAAGATAGAGAAAGAACGGTTTCCTCATCTGAAAGGCACTCTCTTGTTATCCCTTAGTAGCCACACACTTGCCCTATTCCTAATTCCTGACAGGCACGGATCTGCTATGTCATTATGGTTTTCTCTGTTAGAGAAAATCATATAAATGGAATCACAATAAGTAACCTTTTGAAACTAGCTTCTTATACTTAGCCTTTAAGGTCCATCCAAGCTGTTGTCTACATCAACGGAACCTGTCGTCTACATCAAAAGAACCTGTCTTAGGCAAGTGTCTTGTTGCATCTAAAGCTAAATATACCTTTTTGACTCTATTATTTCATTGTATGAATTCACTGCAGTTTATCCATTTACCATCTGAGGGACACTTGAGTTGTTTCCAACTTTTCAATCTTGTAAATATAACTTCTGAAAACATTTGTGTACAAGTTTTTCTACAAACACAACTTTTCAATTCTCTACGGTGAATCTGACAAGTAGAATTGCTGAGTCACATGATATGTGTATGTATAACTTTATTAAAAATTGACAAACCATTTTCCTGAGTTGCTGTAAATGTTGCCACCCAGTAAGCTCTGTGTGTAAGTTCCATTTCCTTTGCATCCTCACTAGCACTAGTGAGGATATTATCACAGTTCTTATTTTTAAGCCCTTCTAATAACTGTGTTGTAAAATCACACTGTGAATTTACTTCGCTAGTGGAGAAATGCATTTCTTTGTCTTCCACATATACACACACCTTCTTTGATTAAGGTCTGTTCACGTGCTTTGCCTCGACTCTTCCCAGCATTTTTCCATTGGATTGCTAGTTAGTTCTTCACCATTTATTTTTGAGTCATCTTAATTTTTGGTGGGTGCAAGTTCCTTTTCAGATATGTAACAGGAAAATAATTTTATCCACTCTAAAGCTTATCTCTTCATTCTTTTAATAGATTCTTCACATAAAAAGGTTTAAATTTTTGGTCAATTTTAATTTATATATTTGTGATTTATGACTTGTCTATTGATGTCATGTTTATCAATTCTTTGCCTAACTTCTCATCATAAAAAAGTCTCCTATGATTTCTTCTAACATTTTTATAATTTTATGTTTTATCTTTATATCTATTATTTTTGTGGTTGATTTTTGTAAAAAGTATGAGGGTGCTATTAAGTTTCAAATGCATACACATAGATGTCCACTTGTTCCAACATCATGCTGTTATTAAAGGTGACCACCTCAGTAGTCTTTTGTTTTCAAACCTTGGTCATAAATCAGTTAGTCATCTTTGAGTGGCAGTCTCAGAAATCTTTGTTTTGTTCTATTGATCTATATGTCTCTCCACCAATACTACGCTATCTTGTTTAGTGTAGCATTATATTCCATTATAAATTCAAATAGTTATAAATTCTTTTATTTTAAAACTACTTTGCTATTTTAGTATCTCTGCTTTTCTATTAAATAAGTTAGAATCAGCTTGCCTGTATTTACAATGTAATCCTGCTTGGATTTTGGTTGATATTGTGTTTAAGTCTGTAGACCAATTTGAGAGGATTGATCTCTTTACTATGTTGAATATTTGAATCAGTCAATAAGCTCAGACTCCCTACAAATTTATATGTTTTATTTATTTATTTTATGATTTTACAAATGTACTTAAGTATTTTTAACAATAAAACTTTTTAACTATTTAAGTTGGCTGGCTCAAATGGTATTTTTAGGCTGGATTCCCATTGGTCACTGCTAGTATATAGAAATATGATTAATACGTGTATGTTAAATTGTTGAACTGGTTTTCTATAATTTTAAGGAACTTATCAGTTCTGGGAGTTTGTATATTTCTAGTGTTTTCTTTGTATCTAATATTTTCTATAAATAGAGACAGTTTTTTTCTTCCTTTCCAATTGTTATGTGTTTTACTTATTTTTCTTGTTGTTTTATACGCTTGAAGTTTCCGTATATCAGAATAACATTGAATAGTATTGATGTGAGGAATTGGTTCATTTAATCTAAGTCGTCAAATACATTTGCATACAGCTGTCTGTAACATTCCTTCTATTCTATGTTTTTAAGATGGGGTCTCACTATGTTGCCCAGGCTGAAGTGCAGTGGCTCTTCACAGGAACAAACCCACTACTGATCATTATGAGAGTTTTGACTTGCTCTGCTTTCAATCTGAGCCTTCACTCCTTCTTAGGCAACCTGGTGGTATATTAACGTCAAATTTAGAACAGACATTGGATCAGCATAGAGCATTACAGGCCAGAACTCCTGGACTCAAGCAATTCTCCTTCTGCCTCAATTCCCCAAATAGTTGGGATTACAGGCATGTACTGCCACTCCCGATTCCTTACAATACTTTTAACTCTTGTGATGTCTGTAGTGACATCCTCACTATCATTCTTGATATTGGTTATGTATATATTTATTTTTCAGTCAGTCTTCCTAGAAGTTTTTCTAATTTATTCATAACATAACCATTTAGTTTCATTCATTTTTCTCTATTGCTTTCTGTTTTCAATTTCATCAATTTCCATGTCTTGTTTGTCTTCCTCTTTTCTTTTCTTCTTTTGGTATTTCTTTAGGTTGAATATAACATCACTCTTAGGAGACCTTTAATCTTTTATAATCACTTGATGGTATATATTTTCCTCAAAATCATAGTTTAGCAGCATTCTACAGTTTGATATGTTGGGTTTTTATTTTCATCCAATTCAAAATATTTTCTAATTTGCCTTAGAAATGTTCCTTTTTGAACTGTTAATAATTTAGAAGTAGGTTATATCATTCCAAGTAATTAGCTTATTTTCATCTTTCCTGAGTGTCATTTATGAATAAGTTTGTGTCTCTCACCAAATATAGGGTGTTTTTAGCCCTTAATTGCTTAACCTTTTTTTTTTTGCAACACATTTCTTTCTCCTTTCCTTCTTGGAGTTCAGTGAAACTAAAGTTAGATATTTTGTTATTGCCCCACAGGTCTCTAATGCTCTAATTATTTTTCAATCTTTTGTCTCTCTACTTGTTGAATTTTTTTATTTTAAATAATTTTAAGCACCTATTACCTAATTATCTCAATTCTGTGTTATGCATCCTGTTAGATATTTTTATACTTATTATATTTTCAGTTCTATTTTACATATATATATATATCTTTGTGCTGAGATTATTTTCCTCTGTATTTACTTCAAGAGTCTTCTCCAGTAATATTTGGACATTTTTATAAATAGCTATGTTTAAGCTATTTATAAAATTCCAACATCAGCGTCATCTCGTCATTCATGTCTGCTGATTTTCTTTTGTGATATTTGTAAAGATTTTCTTGGTTCTTGTTTTGGTATGCATTTTTGGTTTTACCATGTGCACTTAGAATATTGTGATATGAGGTTCTGATCCTTGTTTAGTTTCTATGGAAAACGTTGACATTTTTGTTTTATCAGGCAGTCTACATGGTTGAATTTAGCTGGCACTTTCTTTCCAGGGTTTTCTGATGTTTGGTTTCGATGTTTAAGTTTCAAATACTTTGAAGTGCCATTCTGACCTATTCCACATGTGCATCAGTCAGTAGCTACTTTGGGGACTGAGCACTGGTTTGTCTCTTAGTTTAGTATTTAAAGTACTTTTGTGCTTTTTTAGAAGTAGATTTACGCATGCTCCGTTGGAAGTGAATCTAGGAGTTTATTTTCCCTAGGTCCTCTCTCTCTGTCATCTTCCTGATACTATTTAAAACCCTTTTTAGGTCCTTCAGCTAAAAATGTGTGGCCTTATTCAGCCCCTCCTCAACTAGCACACAATTTTCTTTATCACAACTTCATTCTGGAACAAACAGCAGGAAGACACAAAGAGAAAAACTTCAATAGGCTTTGTACTAATTTCAGGCACTACAGCTTTTTCAGTTGAGGAGGATTTTCCCTCTAAATCACAGTTTTCTGTTCTACACATTCTTATTGCCACTGTCACCATTGCCAGAAGAATCCTTTTCTCCAACCATGAGCCTGAACCAGAGGTTACTTCTGGCACTCTCTCTAACTGTTGAGATGTCCAATTCCAAGATTTTGGATTGCCTTGAGATCATGTTGAGGAATACTGGTGAGGGTGGTTGGCTGGGGAGGAAACTCACTGCTACATAGTGACAGTGATGTTTCTTTTTTCTTGTTTTGAGACAGAGTTTTGCTCTTGTTGCCCAGGCTGGAGTGCAATGGTGCAATCTCACCTCATCACAACCTCTGCCTCCCAGGTTCAAGCGATTCTCCTGCCTCAGCCTCCCAAGTAGCTGGGATTACAGGCACGCACCACCATGTCGGCTAATTTTGTATTTTTAGTAGAGACGGCATTTCTCCATGTTGGTCAGACTGGTCTTGAACTCCTGATCTCAGGTGATCCAACTGCTTCAGTCTTCCAAAGTGCTGGGATTACAGGCATGAGCCACCATGCCCGGCCCATGATGATATTTCAAATTCTGATCTTTTCAACCAGCATGCCACTCTGCTTTTCAGTACTTACATACCTCCCCCACGTGCTGTGTTTAGGATATTTATCTGCATTCAGTGGGAGAGAAGGGATGTACTGTGTTTACTTGATCTTAAAGGTTCCCTAACTTAGAACCTACCTAAGTAGTATAGTTTTACAGCATCACTAAGCATGCTAGTTTGATATGGGAGTCTCTGTGTCAAGGATTAAAACAAAACAGCCTTAATTATAAATATGCAGATTCATGGACGTAGTCTACATATTCTACATTATACAAAGCCCTGAAGATAATTTAGTACTTGTTTGTGAGAGAATACAGACTTAATGGGGATCTGAACAATGCAGCACCCAGGCTCACGCAGGTATGTCCTAGCATCATCAATTTGGAATTATTTGGAAATGAGTTTTTAATAGCCGCTATTTCTAATCCTGAATATATGCACTGCCTAAGGATTTATCCTGAACATAATTCTCCAAATAAATTTCAACCTTAACATCCTGAAGTTCAAGGAAAACATGGCCACCTGGGTGGGAGTATAGGCTAACAAAAATGCCCCATGTAATGCTCAGTTTATGAAAGGCATAGTAGTAATAGTAGGAATAAACAGCTTAGGAACCATTCTAAAATATTTGAATAGCTAGAATTCTCTGATGTGGAAATTTAAATCTAAAATAAAATAGTATTAAAATACTATACTAATATTATATTTTAAAAAGAAATGATGAGGGCTATGTTTGTCATAATGTAACCCCATCCCTAAGGCAGTAAGAGATACTAAACTTAACCAAGTATCTATAATTCCCATGAGTAGTTATTATCTTATGACAACTATACACTAGATTCACTTTGCTTCTATAATAGATGTCTGTATTGTGATAGAAAATGTAGCATAATTTTCTAGAAGATAAAATCAGTTTGACAGTAGTCTCAGTTTGTTTCACATGAAATAATCTAACATGTAAAATATTTTCTAGCCAACTAGGGTACGGCTTTTAAATTTTCTCATTTATAAGTCAGCAACACTTTAGAAACATAAAAACCTGCCACTGGGCTTAATTCATGCGGCTCTGTGAACTATCAACCCATAGTTGACAAGACACTCACTTTAATGCTTTATCATATGTGTCATTTGACAAAATTGTATAGTACAATGTGAAGCTAAAATAAGCAAAGCATCAATTAGTTATTTGTCTTTGGAGAATAAAATAGGTGTTTCATCCTAAAGGTCATACAATTTTGCTTTCATAGTAATATTCTGTAAAGTTTTTCATTATTTTTGGATTATGTGAGGATTCCTATTTCTAAATTCTAATTTATTTTATAAAGTTTGAGGGGATGTGTATTTGGTTTAGGAAAACTGATAAGGCTTTAGGTATTTCAAACTGCCAGGGATGTAATATAGGGAATTACAGTCTTAAAATAATGTCAGAAACGTTGGGGTAAGAAGGTCAAGGAATCCATAACCACTGTTCAAGTAATCAGGAAGTGCAGATATCACCAGGAGCCACTGAATAAGATGAGCTGCCTGCTGTCTCCAGCTGGGGGATTTGAAGAAGATGCCCATAAGCTACCAGCAAAACCTCACATCTGTCATCTGTCAAAGCCAATGTGCTTACTCACTACGGCTGTAGGGGCAAACCTGGCTTCTATTTCACTTTCCAATTCTTTACACAAGTGTCTTTTAACGGCAGAATTTAAACTGGAAACTTTCAGGCAAAAGAGCTTTCCAGCTTCTGTAATATAGTAAAATGCTTATAAAGGAGGAAATTGTCATGAGTACCAACAGGCAATAACATGCCACTCAGCATTTCTAAATACCCTTCCACTCATAATTAAACCTAAAAGAAGATTAGTACTGCCTCAAATCTTTGCTTATTGTACTAGTTTCCCGGGGCTCCTGTAACAAAGTGTAACAAACCGGGTTGCTTAAACAACAGAAATTCATTGTTTCATGGTTCTGGAGGCTAAAATTTCAAGATGGAGGCTCAGCATGCTTGTTTCTTTCTGAGAGCTGTGAAGGAGGATTTGTTCCATGCCTCTCCCTATGGTCTCCAAATAAATAAAGCTTTCATAAGTCAGCAGAAGGAAGGGTTATCAGAGCACTTTCGCAAAGGACACACATCTGTGTCCAATGTAAATGTCTTTTTCAGTGTAACAAAATCATCTATGATGAAAGCCATCTACAATAAGTCCCTGCCACCTATATGACTGCTCCTCTAAGAAATGACACCATTTTGGACCTTCAGCATTGATCTCTGCTTTTGGATATTGGGATCACTTCAGCCTTTGAGAAGAAAAATGTATTCAGTTGAATCTATACAAATACTTCCACTCCTAACAACATAATGACTTTGTTTTTGAGTTTACTGAGCATAGGCTAGGGTACAGAGAAAGAGGCTGACTGACTTCCACAAAATAAGTCATCTTTCTCACCTGATTATCGATGGCCTCATCATTGTTGAGTGAACACTCAGATGGGACACTAATCACTTATGCAGTTTATTTACCAAGATGCACAATGCAATCCTCTAGTCTTGTTTTCTCTAAACCTCCAGTCATTTAGCCAAATTATTAGCCACTTCAAATGAAGCAATGTCAAGCCACCTTCTTGAACAGTTCCTCTTTAGGAAAAATGGACATCAGATATACATTTTAGAATCTCCCCTTTAGAAGGGTTCAATTTCTCACTGCTTTTTACACCAATTATAGATCAAAGACTTTCTAGATTAGTGCAGCAGTTCACTTCTAGATGCTAACAGTTTAAGTGGATTCCAAAAAATCCCTGAAAATAGAGATATCTCTTTTCTTTGGTATTTCTTTTGGTAATTTTATTGTTGTAATTGTTCTAGTGGTAAGTTTTAGGCTAATAATATAATAAATCATTTCTATACTATAATAAGTCATTTATATATTATATGCTGCCACATATGTGATTGCTACCCTGAGAAATGTATATAACATATTCATATATATAGATATATATATATACCTTCTGTCAATTTCTTTAATTTTTAGATAGAAAAGTAAATTTTTTTTTATACTTTAAGTTTTAGGGTACATGTGCACAACATGCAGGTTTGTTACATATGTATACATGTGCCATGTTGGTGTGCTGCACCCATTAACTTGTCATTTAACATTAGGTATATCTCCTAATGCTGTCCCTCCCCCCCCCCAACACCCCACAACAGGCCCCGATGTGTGATGTTCCCCTTCCTGTGTCCATGAGTTCTCATTGTTCAATTCCCACCTATGAGTGAGAACATGTAGTGTTTGAAAGTATATTTAATCTTAAGATTTTTCTCCATTTCTTAAAAGTGTGTTTTTAAAAAAACTTTTATTTTAGTTTCAAGGACATATGTGTAGGTTTGTTATATATGTAAATAGAATGTTGCAGGGATTTGGTGTACAAATTATTTCAGAACTCAGGTAATAAAAATCATCCATTGTCAATTAATTGGATTTTGTAAATAAATTGGGACCCATTCTTCCTTATCATTTTTTGCTTTAATAATATCTGAATTGAGAATTATTTGGACAATGTGTTCTGTTTATTCTTAGCCTTTGTGTTTCAAACAAACTTTTACTCAGGCATGTCTAAGTTTATACTTCCTATTTTCATTTCCCATACATCTAAGTGTCAGCCTATTTCCAAATTGTTCATGAGTTTCCCAAATGTTTTCACATATATGAAGAATGTTTAAAAAGATGCACAAGTTCTCTTGAAGAAACACAAGAGCCTTCTTTCATAAATAGTTGGATATAGGTTATAGTAGACATTTCCTTTTATGTATAGATATTTGAATAAGTTGAATAAACCTTTTATAAGCCACTACATTCCTAGAACCCCCAGTCCTATGGGTATCAATTAAATTGTATTGAAATTTGGGATATTTACATTGTGTATCGAATTGCATATAGAAAAGCAGACACAGCAACACTAAAAACAAAATATGATGAGTAAAAAGCACAAAATTAGATGAAGCAACAACTGCAAATATATCACTAACCCAGAAAAATGGATAGAGATGAATATGTTAGGTTAAATGAAGAGGTTGTAATCTTGCATTAGATAACAACATTATTTATATCTGTTTACAAGAAACAAATTCAAAACTTAAAGGAAGTTTATGGGATGGAATAACTTTGACAAATACTTAACAACTATTGGCATACACAAAAATTTTTAAATGAAGTTTAAAAAGTGAACTCATAGAAAAAATATTTTAGGCCAATAGTAGATTACTTTTAAAGAGAAACAATTTAACAAAAGATAAAAAATATGCCAAAGCACAGTACAATAAATGAATTTTTCTTATAGCATATAAAGCAAAAATTTCAGAATTTCAGCCCAGGCAACAATTGGTTATTATACATCATTTTCTATTACCAACAAATAAAAAATATTATATGTAATAGCTCACAAAATCTGCCTATATATTAGAAAGGCAAAAGTCTGCCTTCTAATATTATTTGTAGTCAATAATAATACAATCAAAACCCCATAAATTAAAAAAATATTAAATCACAATAAAATTGATTGGCTAAAAATGTAAATGGCATAAATACAAAAATATTTACATTTTAAAAAAACTTTGTATATTTAAGCATTTGAAATTCTAATTAGTTACAGTTTTTAGGCTAAACATTTCCATTTGTGATCTTGAAAATTAAAAGCATTCCCCCAGAGGCTGGCATGCTAACCTGGGTCCAACTATGGAGCTTGAAGCAGCCCTATAACCCACAACTAGCCCTTCATGGCTATGGTCCAGGAACAGTCTTTTGTGCTTAGGAACCAGTACTAGGCAAGCCTGTCCATGCCACAGAGGCAGGCATGCAGACTGCTGTCTTGGCTATGGAACCTGAAGCAGCCCTGTGACTTAGATCCAGCCCTTCTCATTGCAGTCTAGGGTCAGTCAGCCTTCTCAGAGACCCATCTAGTGGCCCAATACGAGCCCTTCCATGGCTGCGGCAGAAGCCTAATCCATTCATGCACCTGGTAACAAGCATGCAGTCTGCAAACCTAACTGGAGACTCTGAAACAGAACATTGCCCTGTTGTCAACTCTAGCGACCAGGGTTCTAGAGTCAATTTTATGTGCTCAGGGACAAAAAGAATTCATGCTGGCCTAAGCCCATGATAACAGGCTACCCCATGTGTGGATCTCACTGTGCACCCAACAGCAGCCATGTAATCAATCTCCAACCCTGCTTGACTGTAATCCTGGAGAAAAGTCCATAAGTCTTCAGACTCAACAAGAGAAGACCTTTACCTGCTGAAATTACTATTTAAAGACTGAAAGAGGTGTCAGCTGCTTCCAATGCACAGACGCACAGATCTCAACAAAAGCCTCCACGTATCATTCAGAATCAGGCAAATACAACACCACAAATGGTCACCAATAAAGCCACAGTAACCACCCCCTCCAAAAAATGGAGATCTATGGATTGTCTGAATAAGAATTCAAAATAAATCTTAAAGAAGCTCAATGAAAATGAATAGTTTACAAACAAAATGAATAGTTTACTAAGAAAATTAAAACCATGAAAAAGAAACCAACAGTTATCTTGGAGCTGAAGAATACAATAAATGAAAAATTAAATAGAGAGCTTAACTGCAAAATTAATAAAACAGAAGAAATAATCAGTCAACTTAAAGACAGATATATTTAAAATTAGCCAGTTAGAACAAACTAAGTCCAAAGTTAGTAAGAAGAAAAAAATAACAATACTTATAATCAGAGCAGTAATATAGAATAGGCACTACAAAGACAATAGAAAAGATAAAAAAGTAAGTTATTTTTAAAAATAAAAAAAACTAAAAAAAATTTAGTTAGAGTAACCAAGAAAACGAGAGCACTCACACGAATAAAATTAAATCTGAAAGATGAACTATTACAAGTGATACCACAGAAATGCAAAGAATCTCAAGACTAGTGTGAACAATTAGACACCATCAAATTGAATAACTTAACAGAAATGAATAAATTACTAGAAACAACCTACCAAAACTGAATCTTGAAGAAGTTGAGAATATAAGCAGTCCAGTAATAAGAATATCGAAGTAGTAATCAAAATATCTCCAAAGAAAAATCCAGAACCAGTTGGCTTCAGAGATTGATTGTACCAAGCATTTAGAGAAGAATTCATGCTAATCCTTCTAGGACTTTTCTTTAAAAATTGTAAGAAAGAAACACTTCCAAACTAATTTAATGAGGTCAGAATTGTCCTTATGCTAAAACCAGTCAAGAACACAACAAGAAAATAAAATACACATGAATATCTTTGATGAGCATAGATGCAAAAATCTTCAACAAAATATTAGCAAACTGAATTCAACAGCATATTTAAAGTATCATACACCAGGATTTGTTCCTGAAGTGAAATAATGGTTCAGCATATGCGGATCAATAAATGTGATCCACTATGTTAACAGGATAAAGAATAAAAACGTCATACAATAATCTCAACAGATGCAGAAAAATCATCTAATATCTTCTCATGATGAAACTGTGAAAAAATTAAGTATTGAAGGAATGTACCTCAACACAATAAAGGCCATACATGTCAATCTCGCAGCTTACCTCTTGCTCAAGCTGAAAGTTTTTCCTCTAAGATAATGAACAAGAAAAACATGCACACTCTCATGATTTCTATTCAACATAGTACTGGAAGTAGTAGCAAGAGTAATCAAACAAGAGAAAGAAATAAAAGGCATCCAAATTTGAAAGAAAAAATGAAATTGTCCCTGTTTGCATACAACATAATCTCATGTATAGTAAAATTGAAAAACTGCACCTAAAAACAACTGTAAACACTAACAAAATATTCATTAAAGTTGCAAGATGCAAAATCGATCTTTAAGAAAACAGTTGCATTTAGGACAGACTATTGAAAACAAAATGTTATAACTATCTCATTTACAATTGCACCAGAAACAAAAGATAGTGAGGAATAAATTTAACCAAGGAAATTAATGATTGGCACACTGAAAACTGTAAAGCATTGATGAAAAAAATAAGACACAAATGAATGAAAAGATGTCACATGTTCATGAATTAAAACAATTATACTTGTTAAAATGTTTATCCAAAGCAATCTACAGATTCAATGCAATTCCAACAAAATTCCAATGGCATCTTTTACAGAAATAAAAAAAAATCTTAAAATTTGTGTGGAACCAAAATAGACCCTAAATAACCAAAGCAATCTTGTTTAAGAACAAAACTGGAGATCTCAAACTTCCTGATTTCAAACTATATTGCAAACTATACTAATCAAAACAATATGTTACCAGCATAAAACAGACCATAGACCAATGAAACAAAATACAGAGCCCAGAAAAAAACCCACGCATATATGGTCAACTAACTTTTGAAAATGGCACCAAGTATGAATAATTGGAAAAAGATAGTCTCTTCAGTAAATTGCATTAAGGGATATGCATACCACATGCAAGAGAATAAAAATGGATTCTTATCTTGCATGACATACAAAAATTAACTCACAATGGATTAAAGATTTAAATGTAAACAAGTGGGACTACATGAAACTAAAAAGCAGCCACACAGCAGATGAAACAATGAACAAGATGAAAAGGTAATCTAGAGGATACAAGAAAATACTGGCAAACCATACAGCCGATAAAGGGTTATTTGCAAAATGTATTTTACAAACGCAGATAATTCAATAGCTAGAAAATAAATAACCCAATTTTTAAATGGGCAAAATATCTGAATATACACTTTTCAAAAGTAGACATACAATTAGCCAGTAGGTACATTAAAAGCTTTCATATTCACTAATCATCAATTAAACGCAAATCAAAACCACTGTGAGATAACACCTCACACAGTAAGAAATGATATTATTTATCAAAAAGATAGCAAGTCTTGGCCAGAGTGTAGAAAAAAAAAATAGGAAATCTTTGTACACTGTTGGCAGGAATATTATTGATCATCTATTATGAAAAACAGTATGGAGGACATTTCTCAAGAATACAGATCTACCATATGATCCAACAATTCCATTAACAGATATATATCTAAATAAATAAAATCCCTATCTCAAAGACATAGCTGTAACACTGACTTCACTGCAGAATTATTCACAAGAGCCAAGATATGAAAACAATCTATGGGTGCATCAACAGAGCAATAGATAATGAAAATGTGGCATACACATACAATGGAATATTATTTAGTCATAAAAAAGAGGGAAGTCTTGCCATCTACACAACTTTGAAGAACCCAAAGGACATTATACTAAGTGAAATAAGTGAGATATGCAGAGAAAAATACTATATGGTCTCATTATATGTGAAATCTAAAAAAATTGAACTTACAGAAATATACAATGGTTCTTGCCATGGGTTAGAGACATGAGGATAGGGTGGTTAAAGTTAAATTTTTAGTTATGAGATGAATAATTTGTGGGGATCTAATAAAGAGCAAGGTAACTATAGTTAATAATATTGTATTATGTACTTGAAATTTGCTAAAAGAGTTACACTAATTTACTATGTGAGGTAATAGATGTATTAACTTGACAGTGGTATTTATTTTACAGTACATATAGGTATATTGAATAATCGAGTTGTACACCTTAGATACACACAACTTTTGTCAATTATACCTCAATAAAGCTGAAAATAAATAAAATATAAATGCACTAAAAATAAAATCGCTTTCAGTTATACAACTCTAAGTTTTCACAAGATTAAACAAAAAAATTATTGAGGACCAAGTGGACTTAACAAAAATCAGAGACACAATTATCTTAGGGTTTCTAATGAATTCCACACAGGATTTTGGAAATAAGAATATTAAGATAATTTATAATCAATACAAAAACAAATTCAGTAAGACATAAGTTAAGGAAGTAGTTGTGACAGACAGTGAGGAAAGTAGTCTAGTTGTGTTCTTGAGCCCAAGAAAATATTTATGGTGAAAGGAAATGTGCAAAGAAATTATGGTATTATTTTATTATTTTTTACTTCTCATATATCATTTGCATAAACATTACTACCTTTTAGAGCAAATGTTGGCTATATTGTTCATCATTATTAACCGTTTTTCTCTTTACTTGCATACATCCTTCTGATGTTAACCTGAACCAAGAGCTAATACATAACTTGAAATAACACAGATAGAGTAGGATGTATCTGCACATCCCTCTGCTTTTATAGACATCCTTCAACTTCCACCTCCATATATCTTGGAAGGAAGACATTGAACAGCACAGCCCTCTCATTATTTGCTGAGTTATATGAAGAAATAGAAACAAAATTAAGTTTATCCAAACAGGTAAGATTACCATGGATGGACTCATCCCATCTTGTTTGCACTTTCATTTCTTGCTATAAAATCTTTTTTTAAAAAAAACTTTTAAGTTCAGGGGTACATCTGCAGGTTTGTTGCATAGGTAAACTTGTGTAATAGGGATTTATTGTACAGGTTATTTCATCACCCAAGTGTTAAGCCTAGTATCCATTAGTTATTTTCCTGATACTCTTCCTCCTCTCACCCTCCATCCTCTGATAGGCCCCAGTGTGTGTTTTTCCTCTCTATGTGTCCATGTTTTCTCATCATTTAGCTCCCACTTACAAGTGAGAATATGTGATATTTGGTTTTCTATTCCTATGTTAGTTTGCTAATGACAATTGCCTCCAGTTCCATTCATGTTGCTGTGAAGGACATGATCTTGTTCACTTTTATGGATGCATAGTATTCCATGGTGTAAATGTACTGAATTTTCTTTACCAGTCTATCACTGATGGACATTTAGGTTGATTCTACGTCTTTGCTATTGTGAATAGCACTGCAATAAACATATGTATGCATGTGTCTTCATAATAGAATGATTTCTATTCCTTTGGATATATACCCAGTAATGGGATTGCTGGATTGAATGGTAGTTCTGCTTTTAGCTCTTTGAGGAATTGCTACACTGTCTTCCACAATAGTTGGGACTAATTTACACTCCCATTAACAATGTATTAGCATCTTGTTTCTCCACAACTTCGCCAGCATCTGTTATTTTTGGACTTTTAAATAATACTAGCTATTCTGACTATCATTGTGGTTTTGATTTGCATTTCCCTAATGATCAGTGATGTGAGCTTTTTTTTTCATATGATTGTTGGCTGCATGTATGTCTTCTCTTGCTATAAAATCTTAAGGAAGTGTGAAATGTATTGTTTTTCTGTCTGACTAAAATTTTCACATTTTTAGGCCACATTATTTTTTAAGATGGTTGAAGTTTATTCTTAGACAACAAATATGTTTGCTAAAATCAAACATATTGTGGACCTTTTAATAATCTCAAAGTCAATTATTAAATCAAACATTAATTAATTCTTGGTTCCCTAATGCCGTGAAAGAATTAGTTCCATTTGTCTAAGTAGCTCATATCTTTACAGAGTACCTTATTGACTGAGAAGACTTTCCTAAATATATTACAACTGTGTTATTTAGATATTTTCTTTGCAGTTCAATTTCAAATTAATTTTTTTCTTTGGCAGTTTGAAAAGGGTGATCGTAAGGGATTGTTAGCAGATGTTCCCATTTAAAAATCAACCATCAAAAATTAGACATATATTTTATTCTAAAACTTTTCTGTACTACCTAGAAAACATGTTAATTAATTTCATGTAAAAATATAAAATCACATGTTTTATATCCCATTCCTATTAATGGTTTTATTACTTTAATACTTACATGTCTAAAAAAAAACCTTATTTTACTTGGGAAGCTATCTGAAATGATATGCATACATAAAGGCATGGTTTAGCTCAGTCACTTACATCTCATCATTTATTTCTTCAGAGTTTATCACTCCTGTATATTTTAGCACTGCTCCTTTAGTGCAGAAAAATTTTTCTTCATGACTATTTGGTCTAGAATCAAACCATCTCCTCATATTATTTGTGTTTGGTTACAATGCAGTTTAAACAGTGTGCTCAACTACTAGTAGCTTAGTTACAGCTTGTCCATCTGTAATGCAATATTCCCAGTAAAATTTATTAGAAAATGTAGTTAACTTTGTGATAAAACAAGATAAAAATGGCCTACTACTAATAATCAAAACGGTTTGAAACATGGCTCAGAAAACCAGCGATTAGTTATCACTAATTAAGGGTTCAAAACTAGATGAATCATTTAATTGTTGCAGTCACAACAATAGCATATTTCAAATGAAGGGATTGAAACTGATTTCCCTTCAAAAGCAAAGTTATAGGTTTCTGTAAGTGTGAAATTCTGAAAACTTCATTTCTTTAATTCTGGAACTTCATTTCACTGTACTCTTTTCTTTTAAAAAATAAATATTAGAATTTTATTTTCCTCACAAGATAACTTGCATAATGGTACAAAGGACACTATTAACAAATAGTTGTCTTTATGTTATCTCACATAAATAAACATACACGTATTTGTGTAGCTGTTGAAAGATATTGACACAAATATAAGTGTAGGTATTTGTACAGATGTATTTTATAAATGAGTTAAAAACACGCTTTCCATTATCTTTACAGATTTGAATCCCAGATCCACAGCTTCTTATTTGTGTAAACACAGGCAACACATTTATTTCCTCCAAGGCTCAGTTTCTTCCTTTCTATATGTCTAATAATACTCATTTCTTAGGTTTGTTGTGAAGAATAAACCACATAATTCACGCAAAGTTCTTAGCACTGAGCTTGGGACATATTATATGTTAACTATACTTTAGCAATCATTATAATTATGTTGCTATCAGATAATCTCTGTACTGCTTTTGTTAACATTCTCCCTGAGAAATATATACACTCACAGTAAATTTGAGGCAATCCATACCTTGCTGTTTGCTAGTGAAAGGAGTTAGCCAGCTTGCTTTAGGCAGACAGTAAGGGAAGGGTCCCCTGGAAAACCTCACGAGAGGTGACAGCATGCTGGCAGTCCTCACAGCCGTCACTCACTCTTGGCACCTTCTCTGCCTGGGCTCCCACTTTGGTGGCACTTGAGGAGCCCCTCAACCCACCGCTGCACTGTGGGAGCCCCGTTCTGGGATGGCCAAGGCGGGAGCCGGCTCCCTCAGCTTGCAGGGAGGTGTGGAGGGAGAGGCGGGAACTGCGGCTGCGCGCGGGGCTTGCGGGCCGGCTGGAGTTCCGGGTGGGCGTGGGCTTGGCGGGCCCTGCATTCCGAGCAGCAGGCCGGCCCTGCCGGCCCCTGGAAATGAGGGGCTTAGCACCCGGGCCAGCAGCTGCCGAGGGTGTACTGGGTCCCCCAGCAGTGCCAGCCCACCGGGCGCTGCGCTCGATTTCTCGCCAGGCCTTAGCTGCCTTCCTGCGGGGCAGGGCTCAGGACCTGCAGCCCGCCATGCCTGAGCCTCCCACCCCCTCCATGGGCTCCTGTGCGGCCCGAGCCTCCCCGACGAGCGCCACCCCCTGTTCCACAGCGCCCAGTCCCATCAACCACCCAAGGGCTGAGGAGTGTGAGCACATGGCGCGGGACTGGCAGGCAGCTCCATCTGCAGCCCCTGTGCAGGATCCACTGGGTGAAGCCAGCTGGGCTCCTGAGTCTGGTGGAGATATGGAGAACCTTTATGTCTAGCTCAGGGATTGTAAATACACCAATCAGCACCCTGTGTCTAGCTCAAGGTTTGTGAGTGCACCAATCTACACTCTGTATCTGGCTGCTCTGGTGGTGCCTTGGAGAACTTTGGTGTGGATACTCTGTATCTAACTGATCTGATGGGGATGTGGAGAACCTTTATGTCTAGCTCAGGGATGGTAAACGCACCAATCAGCGCCCTGTCAAAACAGACCACTCCGCTCTACCAATCAGCAGGATGTGGGTGGGGCCGGATAAGAGAATAAAAGCAGGCTGCCCGAGCCAGCAGTGCCAACCCGCTCGGGTCCCCTTCCACACTGTGGCAGCTTTGTTCTTTTGCTCTTTGCAGTAAATCTTGCTACTGCTCACTCTTTGGGTCCATGCTGCTTTTATGAGCTGTAACACTCACCGGGAAGGTCTGCAGCTTCACTCCTGAAGTCAGCAAGACCACGAGCCCATCAGGAGGAACGAACAACTCCAGGCACACCGCCTTAAGAGCTGTAACACTCACTGCGAAGGTCTGCAGCTTCACTCCTGAGCCAGTGAGACCATGAACCCACCAGGAGGAAGAAACTCCAAACACATCTGAATATCAGAAGGAACAAACTCCAGACACGCCGCCTTTAGAACTGTAACACCGTGAGTGTCTGCGGCTTCATTCTTGAAGTCAGTGAGACCAAGAACCCACCAATTCCAGACACACTGGGACCTACCCCACAAGCGCTTACACCGGATGTTTTGTGCAAATACAGGAACTTGCACAGGGGACTTGCCTAAACATGCCCGCAGCGGACTAACGGCCCATATGCGTACTGGGGGATGAGATGGCGCCACCGGGAATTCGCGCTTTGTGGAAAACAGCCCCGTCGGCCTTGTATGTAAAAGCCCTTGAATTCAACTGTGAAGGGGGCAACCGGGAACCTTCTTTCAGGACCCCTCTCTCTGCTGAGAGCTTCTCCACTGACTCTTCGACGTCTCTTTTCCTGTTTCTTCCAGGGAGACAAGAACCCGGACCTAGCTGAGGTAAGAAGTAAAAAATATTCCATCACTAGGACACGGGTAGTTAATCTGTATCTCCTAGAGTACCAGAGTGGGTTAAAGGAAACAAAATGAATCAGGACAAATGGCCTCTTTGTCATATTTTCACTGGTTCCATGTCCCTTCTAGAACCTCTGATTGCGATAATAATAAGACTTCCCATAACTCAAGGAAAAATACTGTTTTCCCCCACAAGGCAGAACTGGCCTACTTACAAAAACCATGTCATTCTTTCTTACCTGAAAGCTGCTAGATTAAAGGAGAGTTGGGAGAAGGACCTGGGCATCATCCACATGGAAAATAGGAGAGAAAAGAAAAGAGTCCTGAATAAGATAACAAGTTACAATAAAATAACAATAAATAAATAACAAATAAAATAAATACAAATAAAATAACAGCTCTCTATTTAAATGCCACTCTTAGAACCTGATGAAATTGTGGGCACCAGAAAGAAAGCTTATAATATAGAATGCTTTATGTAGTGTGGCTGAGTAGTATTTTTGTAAACATTAATAATTATGGCAATTGGTTAGATTAAAATGGCCAGTGACATTATGATAGACGAAAATAATAAATTTATTACTGATATTTGGAATTGCACTAATTTTTTGGCTCCTAAGGCCAATGGTTTTCTTCTGTTCTATAAAAGTTGGCAAAGGCATATTGCTAATTTGGAGACATGAGTTAGCAATTCTTAGATACTTTCTCATAATAATAGGAGTTTCTAAAGTTCTATTGTTAGATTCACAATCTAATGTTTATTTATTTAAACTATATTTACAATATATAGGTCCTATGATAATTCGGGGCTTAAGTGATAATAGGAGTAGAATCTGAATAAATATAAGAGCATTTTCTTGTGTAAATGGTGGTCTTATTAATGTAATATGCAAATTTTCTTCATTATGTTATTTGTATATAGAGGGTCTATAAGGCTGTAATTAGTACATTAAGTCCTATTAGAATGATAAAATTAGATCATGAAAAGAATTCTGTAACTGCCAATAGTTTTCCAATCAGGTTGATAGTTGGTGGTAAGGCTAGATTTAGTTTGGCTAGCCAGTACTCATCATGTTGTTATAAGAGGAAGTAATGTCTGTAGTCCATGAGCTAATGTATAATTTGAAGATGAATTTGAGTTTAATACCTATATATTATATATATGCCATATATCATATATATATATATCAGTAACCAAAAGAAAACTAAAATAACTATCTTAATTTCAGACAGTGACATCAGAACACAGAATATTCTCATATTTAAAGCTGGATATATATATATATATATATATATAACGATTTTCAAAAGGACATAAATATCCTAAATGCATATACATCTAACTGAGCTTAAAAATAAGTAAAGTAAGAACTGTAATGTCTAAAAATAAACAGAAAAAAATCACAATGATAGCTGGATACATCAAAATTCCTTTCTCAGACAATATTTAAATTGTTGTTCTGGATCACTGAATATATGTATGTGTACATATATACACACACTCATATATACACACACATTTTGATAGACATACATTTTATTTAAGAAGCTTAATCTCTAGCAGTTTTAAGCAAGACCATCGTAATAGCAGTGTCATAATTATCATGCAATCATAGATAAATAGAGGAAATACTTATTTCTCCTGCCGGGGCTATGAAGTAAAATGTTTTATAGGTTGCTTTGGAAAGATCAAGGTATGTAATCTGACTACATGTTTCAGTATTTAGTTTCCTATTTGTTGAAACCCACAGTCCAGTTAGTTAACCTGTCTGGATTTTATAATTTCAGCTTAAGTGTAATTATAAACAACACGGTTATTTTAATGAAAGTAAAAAATTAAAACACTAAAATTTCTAATCATCTTTTGGATAATCAGTATTATCAATGTCAATATTATGAAATTTTCTAAAAAATGGGTAGATAGTGGAGATGAAGACAAATGGAATTTCTTACAAATCATGCTTTATTTGCTTTAAACATCATGTATATGCTACTAATACCAAATATGTCTCCCCGACCAGGAGGGTTTTCCTAAACTTTTGAGTCATAGTCTGCTATCTACTTACTGTCTCCGATTAGATTTTGATAAGGTATCCAAACCTAATATGTCTGAAACCTCTTTCAAATCTTCTCTTCCCAGAGATCTTCCCATCTCAGTAAATAGAAATTCTTTCTTTCTAGATTCAGAAGTCCAAATCATTTGTGCCATTTTGGAATTTTTCTCACCTCGTATCTTCTGTTCCAAATCCAGAATCCTGCCGCTTCATACTGCCGTAATCAGTATGGGAAAACCACCCTCCTTTCCCACCTGAATTATTGAAAAAATACTGTGAAAACACTACCTAATTTCTTACTTTCCTGTCTACAGAGCCACCAGAATGTTCCTTCTGATATGTATTTTATCTCAGGTCAAAACTCTGCCCTCATGGCCTCATCTCAGTCAGATCAAAAGTTTTCCCATGCCAAACATAGGCTTATATATTCCTGTTTTCTGTTATCATCAGAACATCATACCCTTTTTTTTTTCTTCTCCTCCACCTCACCCTGCACCACACGTTCTTTTTATGGATCTAGGTCTCTCACCTCAGATTTTTTGTACTTGTTGCTTTTTTCTCTGGAGCTGCCATCCATCAGATAAAATTTTTAACTATCAGCAAGATCTTCCCATGAAACTGTTTAAAATATCAATATTTCCTTTCAGCTGCCCGGTAGTAATTTCTCACAATTTTATGTTGCCTCGTCTTCCACTTTCAATGCAAGTTTAATTTTTTCATACCAGAAGCAGGACTCAGTCACCCATGACAGAGTAACCATCGCCACAACACACATAAATGGCTCAAGCCTGTGGCCAGATATCAGAATTTAGAGGCATCTCTCGGCTTAGGAGACTGGGTTCCCACTTTTTCAATGCTTCCTTTAAATGAACAATTTAGGCACTTGCCCTCAAACTTAAAGTGACCCACACTCTAATTCACCATATACTCTGCTATTTGCTAGGTAATGCTCTTTCTTTCTGCCTGACATGTCATTCCTTCCTCCTTTGACTTGGAAACAATTACCCTCCTGACCCATTATCTCCTCCTTGCCTAGACTCTGTAAGTAGAAATCTTTGACCTCCTTTCCTATTGTGGTAGTGTATTGAATTCGTACTTTCTACATAAAGAGCCAAGGGCTAGGCTACCTCAGGGCAGGTTTGCCGTGGGATGCCTGGGGGAATCCTAAGTCAGGCTCCCAATGCCAGGGCAGTAGTTAGACAAACATAAAGTGGACGCTGGTCAGACAAGAACCACAAGTTTAAATAAGACATTTGTATAAACATGTTCCCCCTGTGACGGATACTCCGTTACCACTCCCATCCCTGACTGGTTGGTCATAGGTTTGACAGCTAGGCATTAGGCCATCTACCAGGTGAAAGAAGTATCCCAGCCAGGTACGGTGGCTCACACCTGTAATCCCAGCACTTTGGGAGTTTGAGGCGGATGGATCATTTGAGGTCAGGAGTTCAAGACCAGCCTGGCCAACATGGTGAAACCCCGGCTCTACTAAAAATACAAAAATTAGCCGGACGGTGGTGGCATGCGCCTGTAATCCCAGCTACTCGGGAGGCTGAGGCGGGAGAATCCCTTGAGTCTGAAAGGCAGAGGTTGCAGTAAGCAGAGATCGGGCCACTACATTCCAGTCCGGGCGAGAGGCAAGAGAGAGATACTGTCTCAAAAAAAAAAAAAGTATCCCATGAAAGAAAGACACATTGTAAACACCAATAACCAATGTCCAGCTCCCCTTTATTTCCTATTAGGACAGAGTTGCTTACTGCTAGCGGCTGTGGTACTAGAATCCCAGTTTAGCTGGGGGCTCCCAAAACATATTCCTTCTCATTCTTTCCATTATCTTTTTCCATAGCGCATACCACCGGACTTGCTATGTTTTCCTAATAAATTATATTTTATTAAATGAGTATTTACTTATTTATTTATCTCATTTATGCCTCGCCTGGTTTTTATTCCTACTAAAATAAATACCCATTATTATAGCAGTGACTGACACATGAGGTTATTGATAAATAGCTGTTGAATAAATTAATGAGGCAAAGTTCTCTTCTATGTGAATAAACTTGATTTTCATAAAGATATTAAAATTCTCTAATTCTGCATCTCTGACCAGGGATTTGGGTCACAAAAACTTTTGCTTTCTGTATTTTGTTCCTAATGTGTTAAAATTATTGAAGATGGACATCCACTTGCAATGTTTACTTGGTTTTTAAAATAATGCAAATTCAAGCAGTCATAATTTTAAAAAAATATGTGACTCACATGACTGATTATTATAACAATAAGAAAAATAGTTATGAAATTAGAACCCAAATTAATATACCTGGACCAATTAGTGAAGAAAAAGATACTAATAGGAAAACATTGTCAACAAACATTAAAGTCTTAACTAGAAAAGTTTTGACTGGAATTTAAAAAAATATATAGAAATAGGACCCTGAGAATAAGGTTGTTCTGACTGTAGGATAATCAAGGTCAAACAAAACTTAGAGCTAAACAGTGAAATTATATTGCAATATTATTAGCTTCATACCTTACTCTATTCAATGACTAACCAAGATGGCCTTAATGATCCCCTCAACTTCATTAAATTTTATAAAAGTTTCTTTCTGACTACAGGCCTTGACCTTCCTTTTCTGAGAGCATTTGCTTTAGAAAACTTGCAATTGTAAATTCTTTCTTTGGCCCTTTGAAATGTAAATTTCCTACAAGCCAGGAATGTCTTTCTCCAGGACCTGGGAGCCATTCCTTTGAAATGTAATCATTTAGTAAAATAGCACCTCTATCTCCCAGTCTCTGTGGGATGGCAGGAGCCTAACTTTCAAAAAGTACCAATTAGCGAACACAGATGGCCTAATCATATTGACTAACATCCCCCTAATTTCCGCCAGTACTTTTCTGCTAGCTTACCCCAGTGTTTAACAATTTTCTTTCTTTTATTCAATGGAGTTGAAAAAACCTTCATTTCCCATTGCAGTAGTCTTGAATAAAGTTTTCCTTGCCTATTTAATTGATCTGGTCCAAATACCTTCATATTTTACTTTCTATTTATGCATTCATTTTTAGTAATATGAATGTGGAAGTAGAGAGACTTCACTATGTATGTGGTAAAAAACAGCCAATGCAAACCTATATAAACTTATAATAATTTTCATGCTACTTTAAAACATATTTTTATGAAGAAGATATAACTACATGATTTATTTTTAAAACTGAACTGATTTTTTATCGTACAGAATATAATTTCAGACCGTGATAATAATAGGGCTATTTGACTTACTTTTTTTTTTGTACTAGCATTACATTTCTTATACTTTGTGAATACTATTTATAATTTTTAGGTTTTTTTTCTTTTTGTTGTGTGTTTGTGTTTACATTACTTAAAATGGCTGAGTGCCTCACATGTGATTGAGCCACAGTAAATATTTGTCAAATTTTTTCTAATACTTTATATACATTTTACTGTGAATACTTTTCTTTACTGTAGACTTTTACAACTAATGTATTTCAAATCAAAGCGTTTTTATATTTAAAAAAAGGCAAAAATTCTTAACATTTTTCCCCACTCATGGCAAAAATGGTAGTTGTCATTTTAAAAAAGGACCTAATGAATAGAATTTCCCAGGTCACAGGTTGTTGCAGAGATTAAATCAACTGAGAGTAACAACCTTTCATAACTAGAACACATTCTGTCCCTCACAAAATAGCACTGGAATGCATTTGAGTGAAAGGGATGTCTTTATAAGAATAGCTAATGTTCATTGTAATGCTATATTAAAAATAAGAGCAATGGCACATATTATAAGTATTTTAGGGAAAACGTATTTGTGCTGTTCCTCAAAAGTGTGTTTGTATACCAATGTATTGCAGGACAACTTATCTAACAATAATGGGCTTTAATGTAATTTTTCTAACGTCAAAATTATATGAAGCAAGAAATTCTCTTTTTCTTCTCTCCTTTCTAAATCATGCTTCCTGTTAGTCAGTGGATGCATTGAAATAGTGTGAGGAAAACAACAGAAAGGAAAATGGCAAGATATCGGTTATAATTCTGTATTATATTCCATATCAATTTGGCTTAAAATGCTAGAAACTTCAACATGCTGTCTATTGAAAAAGAAACAATTAGATCCAGCTATGGGAGAACTTATTATGCCTTTAATAGCAAGGGGTAAATATTCAATTTCAAATATTAAATCAAGCATGTTTACTTAAAAGGTTAAAAATCTGGTGAGTGACAATAGCGGGCATTTCCAAAAGAACTCTTGAAAACATGTGAATAGCAGTGTTGCGGCCTCTGGTGTTCTAAAATATTGAACACATCTAATCCAATGGCTGAGAAGATGAGGGACTGGATCCTGTAACAAACTCTGCTCCTAAAACCGCAGAAAAGGAGGTTTACAAGAGCAAGGCATATGGTTAGAGAGTAAGCTCAGAGCCAAACTTCTATATAGGGCTAGTCTGCGGTGTCAGTAGTAAATGTAGAATGTAATCAGGAGAACACTAATCATTTGTTTTGACAAGGAATTATAACAAAGACTCATTGTTTCGACAAAGATTTTGACAAAATCACAGTAAATGTTGCCTAATTCAGTAATTTTCATTTGATTACAAGCACTGAAAATTTAGACATTGAGAGTAAAATAAACTTTCTTTCAAACTTATTTAGACACTGTTGGAAAGAATTTACAATTGAGGAGAATAATGACAATAACACAGGAAAGACCTATGTGGAAAAGCATAAGGTGACTGCAAGGGAAAAGCCAATGCAAATTAAAACATGAGTCACTTTCTTCTCCTTAATATTTTTATACTTCAAATTCATTGTTCAATATGTCTGAGACAAAACTCTCAATCAATATATATTACACCCTAGTATTTCCATTAACATTCTACCTAACATTTAAAGATTAGTCAGAATGACATAGAGGGCACAGCCACTCATAGAGAGGTAGGTGTTAGAGAAGGCAGTGCCCAGGGGGTGTGGCTGCTGGCTTCAGTCCCAAAGGGAGGGACATCAAACCATAATGGACTATTCTCAGGCACTGATATTTGATTCAGCTTGTCCTGCTGGCTTAGGGACTTGCTTAGGACTGACAACCTTTTATTTTTTTAAATTTCTTCCTATGGGAATAAGAATGTCTTTCTTATTCCTGTTCCACCATTGCATTTTTATTTAAAAACCAGAAAACTTGTTTTCTTTTTTCACAGGTCCACAAATGGAGAAGAAATTTTCTCCATGGTGGGCTCACCCATAACTGATTTAGATAATGAGGTCTGGGACATTTTCAGATGATTATATTCAGGTGAGATTTTAGATTATATTTAATGCTTAGTAAAGATTCAAGGGGATGTTGGGATTGGGTGAATCCATATTTTGTGTGTGAGAAATGCATGAATTTGGGGCGCCAGAGGACAGACTATCACAGGTTGAATTCTGTCCCACAAAATATATTTTAAAACACTAGTCCATAGTACCTGTGAATTTGACCTTATTTGAAAATAGGGTTTTTGCAGATGTAATTAGTTAATGATATCAAGATGAAGTCATCCCGGATTTAGGAGGCTCCTAAATCCAATGAATATTTTATATGCTAGCACCAACTGTTAAGCCATTATTTTCCAACTGAATTGAAATGCCACTTCTGTCATGTATTAAGTTTTCATACGTACTTGGATATATTAATGGATTGTTTAGTCTACTGATAGACTTCTCTGTTATGTTGTCAAAATCATAGTGTTTTAAAAGGGCTGTATTTGTCATAATATGTAATACCTGAGCAGGCAAATTGTCCCCAGATAGTCTCTGCTATTGCATTAGTCTTGACTATTTCAGATACTTGTTCATCATATTAGTATAAAACTCATTTTTCCAAAATCCAAAAGTAAACCTCAGTAAGATTTATATTTCAGTTAAATAAATTAGTACATTAGTTTGGAAAAGATTGACATTTTATGACATCTGTGTTTTTTTCATTCAGAAGAGGGTACTTTTAATTTATTCATGCCTTACATAGAATATGATTTTTTGTATGTCATGTGTACTATTTTAAACTTTTTATGGTTTTGCATAGTTTTCATATCTATTGTAAATTATATACCTATATTATATGTGTTTATTTATATATAAAAGTACACAAATATATAGAAATGCTATTTTGGTATTATATTCACTTTCTATATATAACTGGCAAAAGCAAGCGATCAGAGTCATTTTTGAAACTTTATGTTTATTTTATGAATTAGTGGTAAAATTACCAATCACAGAAAGTATTAAAAATCACCTTATATTCAGCTACACAATCAAATTATCAATTAAATGGAATATAATTGTGCCATTTCGTTTTCCAGTTGATAATGTTTTCTGCAGTATTTTATGTTCCAAAACCTCTAAAATTTTTAGTAATTCTCAAAACAAAAGTCATCCTTGTTTACTACATTATTTTAATAAAAATGTTTTAGCAACATATTGTTTAATACTTTATTTGGTAGAGAAATATTTTGTAAGTATGCAGTATCATATTTGCATTTGTAGTAAGCGGCATATTTTAATGTATTCATATTTTTCCTCTTATTTTTCTGAATATAACTCGGTAGATTTCCTAATGTTGAATTTATGAATTCCTAAAATAAGCTCTATTTGAACTGCTGATTATTAGATCTTTTGTTATATGTGCTAATAAGATGTTTGAATCATTTTATATATAAGATTTATCTTTCATATTTTTATTTTAGTACTATCTTTAAAAAGTTTCAGTGTGATGGTTGTGCTGGATGTATTTATTATTTTAAGGTAAATAAGAAAATCAAGAAATCCTGCTTAACCATCCTCTAAATGTGGCTTCAAGGTCATAGTTCAAAATGGATATTAAAACTGCAGCCATTTATACATAACTATATCGGAAAAAAATGAAAATGTAAGAAAGCAACTTCTCTAGTTAAGATCTCTACTCCCATATAATTACACAATACTTTTACGTATACCTTTGTTGCCCAGAATTTAATGACATGGTCATAACAAATGCTAAAGAATCTGCATAATGTACTACCTATTGAGTGATCATGTGTCCACTAGGAAATTAGGGGCTCCTATCACTAAGAAATTAGCCAACATTCTCTGTCATAGTGCTTTTCTTTAACCTCCAAATATCCATATGTACCTTTCTTCCCACATTTAAAACACACCCAGCCGTCTCTCAAGGAAGATGATGACAAACTTCTGTACAAATTCTGCAACTGGTCAAATCTTAGGATCTCTAGGGGATGTGCAGCTCCCACTGCTGCCTAGATATAGATCTTTGTGTCATTAGAAACCTGTAACTAAAAGACATGCTATCTGACGTAGCCATTAATGTACTTCCATAAATTGAAGTTGGATCTGGAAGGTTCATCAGATCCAAATTTAATCTTGTCCTGGCAACACAATTCCATAAATGTTATGTGTATGCATCAAGAGAGTATAATATTATGATAGCTTGCTGCTTATAATTTTATACTGATGTTAGCTACTGGAGAGTATTTCTTAAATTCTTGAACTCACTAGGAGTTTAAAATGGTAATATTCTAAGTTAACCTTTTTTTTTCAATTAGAGTTATGTACCACATGCAAATATTTTAGTGAATGACAAACCATATATACAACAGTGATTACATAAGGTTATAAGGGAGCTGAAAAATTCCATTTGCCCAGTGATGTTATAGCAGTCTTAATGGTAGAGTTCAACTCATTACTCACATACTTCTGGTGATGCTGGTATAAATAAACCTAAGACATCACCACTTATAAAAGCATAGCACATACTATTATGTACAGTACATAATAATAATAACTACGATATCAGTGTGTGCAGTTACTATACTATACTTTTAATTGGTATTTTAGAGCATACTTCTTTTTAAAAGAAGAAACTGAATTGGAAAACAGACTCAGTCAGGTCCTTCAGATGGTAGCCTGAAAGAAGATGCTGTTATCACAAGAGATGACAGCTCCATGTGTGTGTTATTGCTCCTGAAAACCTTTCAGTGGGATAAGATGTGGAGGTGGAAGACAATGGTATTGAAGATTCTAACCCTGTGTAGGCCTAGGTAAACAATGAGTGTATTTGTGACTTAATTTTTAACAAAAATCTTTAAAAGGTAAACAATAAAAATGAAAAAATTAAAAATAGAAACATAGAATAAATATATAAAGAAAATATTTTTCTGTAGCTATAAACTGTTCATGTTTTAAGCTGGATGTTATTGTCAGAGGCATGTGAACCAGAGCAACTCCATCTTAAACAGGAGCTGGGTAAAATGAGGCTGAAACCTACTGGGCTGCATTCACAGACAGTTAAGGCATTCTAAGTCACAGGATGAGATAGGAGGTCAGCACAACATACAGGTCATAAAGACTTTGCTGATAAAACAGGTTCAAGTAAAGGAGCTGGCCAAAACCAAAATGGTGACCAAGAGTGACCTCTGGTCATCCTCACTTCTACACTCCCACCAGTGCCATGAGAGTTTATAAATGCCATGGCAATGTTAGGAAGTTACCCTATATGGTCTAAAAAGGGGAGGCATGGATAATTCACCCCTTGTTTTGCATATAATCAAGAAATAACCATAAAAATGGGCAATCAGCAGCCCTCAGGGCTGCTCTGTCTATGGAGTAGCCATTATTTTATTCCTTTACTTTCTTAATAAACTTGCTTTCACTTTGCATCGCGATCTTGCCTTGAATCTTTCTTGCATGAGATCCAAGAACCCTCTTTTGGAGTCTGGGTAGGGACCCCTTTACTGTAAGATTATTACCAAAGAATAAAAAAGTTAAAAAAATGAAAATAAAAAGAGCTCCAGGCATGGTGACTTGTGCCTATAATCTCAGTTACCTCGGAGGCAGAGGCGGGATACCACTTGAGGCCAGGAGTTTGAGACCAGCCTGGGAAACATAGTAAGACCCCCATCTTAAAAAAAATAAAATTAAAAATTTAGCCAGACATGGTTGAAAAGTTATAGAGTAAAAAATTATGGTAAGCTAAGATTAATTTATTAGTGAAAAAAGAAATTTGAAAAAAATACATTTAGTGTAGGCAATGTATACAGTGTTTATGATGTCTACAGCAGTGTACAGTAATTTTCCAGTCTTTCACATTCACTCACCACTTCCTGATTCACCCAGAGCAACTTCCTGTCCTGCAAGCTCCATTCCTGGTACATGCTTTAGACAGGTCTTCCATTTTCTATCTTTTATACCACAATTTACTGTACCTTATCTATGTTTACATACATAAATACTTATTGTGTTACAATTGGTTACATTATTCAGTACATTAACATGTTGTACAGGTATGTAACCTAGGAGCAGTAGCGTACATCATATAGCCTAGAAGCGTAGTAGGCTATATCATCTAGCTTTATGTAAGCACACTCAATGGTATTCACACAGTGACAAAAATGCTTAACAAGGTATTTTCAGATTGTAATCCTGTCATTAAGTGAAGCATGACTGTATTTGAACCACTTCAATAAAAAAAAGTTTAATTCTGTTAACACTTTGGTTACTCAGGAGTAGAGATCACTTGGGAAAAGTAGAAAAACAAATTGATTTTTTAAAAAATTTTTTACTGAGAAGTTAACAAAAAGTCAGTTATCTTGCATTATCCAAAGATGACTAAAGTATCCCTCTGAAAATTGAACTTATGCCATTATAGAATTTTTTAAATGGAAACAATTTATCCTATATTTATTTATTTTTAATTTTTTTATTTTTAACTATTTTATTTATATGTTTCTAGGTTTTGATACATGATTATATTTTTTCTTCTATTTTGATATTATACAGAGATTTTTTGATATTTCCTCTTATACTTTAAAACTTAAATAGTATATATGTTCCATTTGAGCTATATAATTTGAAAGAATAATTCCATTTTAAAAATAAGACTATTCTAATACCACCTGATAAAAAGTCCATCTTTCCTTTTTGACTTGTTTTTGAAATGAACTTTATAAATAGCTACAGCAGCTTCATAAAAATACTTAATGCCTCTCATTTTGACACTTCACTCAATGTATAAATGTACCTAGGAGAACCTACATACCTAAGATGTTGAGAGTTGAAGCAGTCATATGTGTCTTCATTTCTTCAAGTCCAATCCAGTGTATTTTATTAGTATTTTGTAGATTTTTCTATATATATTAGAGGTTTCCTGTCAGGCTTATGAGTAAGCATATAATTTCTTTATTTGCTGTAAAATATTGGATTTTATCTTCTATTATATATTATTACATATGTATACGTATTTTTGTATTTGTATGCAGGATTTTTTTTTGCATGTGTTAAATCTATAATCTGTTCTTTTGCCAAATTTCTTGATAATTTTAATAATTTCATAGTTATTTCTTTGGAGTTTTCCTGATATTTATGTACAATGAAAATAGAAAGCATTTTACTTATGTTATCCTTTTCATTGTTTAAATATTTTATTTTCTCTTTTGTAATTGCATTATTTTAAATATCCAGTAAAGCTGTAAAGTGCATGAGAAATAGTAGGCATGTTTTGTTTTTGACCTTTAAAACCTTTTGCAAAGGTTTTAAATGTTTGTGCATTACACAAAATGTTGATTTGGGGGCTGAAGTAAGTATTGATATAGGTATACAATATGTATTACATAATACACAGAAGATTTTATTAAATATAGAGATTATATACCTATCCTAATTACATTTAAAGATTTAACCTGAATCTGCATCTTATTTTATGAAATTATTTTTCTCCATCTTTGAAGAGATTGATTTTTCTTTATACTTCAATTAAAATTATGGGTGTTTTAGAGTTTCTTACTATTGAATAAACTGTATTCTTAGAAAAATTTCTGATTAATATGTTTTGTTTATAATGTCTTATTGGATATTTTTTGCTTTTTTTTCAGCACCACGTTATAGATAGTGCTTCAGTTTCTGACAATCATGGTTTCTGATGATTAATTGATAAACCTTGCAATCATTGTTTCCCTATATTCAATGTTTTATTTTCCTCTAGTGGCTTTCAAGATTTTTTTCTTTATCTTCGGTATTCAGCAGCTTTACTATGATATGTCTAGGCATTGTTTTATTTTATTGTATTATATTTGAAATTTGCTGAGTTCTTGATCATTTATATCATTAATTTCTGGAGAGCTATGTTTATGATAACTTTAAATACTTTTTGCTCTATTGTTTTATCTTCCTGTTTTCTACCCCCTAAAATAATTTGGAAGCTTCAATGATTCATTTGTTCAACTTTCTGATATAATTCCACTTATCTTGAAGGATCTGTTTTCCTTTTTTCAGTATATTTTTCTCTATTCTCCAAATGCATAATATGTATTCATTTATTTTCAAGTTCACTCCATTAAGTTCATTTTGTATTTTATCGTCTCCATTTTGGTATTGTATAGATCCACTGATTTTGTATTTCAGATTTTTTCACTATTATAATTTTATTAGATGCTTTTTTAACTTAAAAAAATCTCTATGAACATTACCTTTCTGTTTATTTCATGTGTGTTATTCTTTACCATGCTGAACATAGTTTCAATAGCTGCTTTAAAGTATTTGGTAATGTCAACATCTTGGACTTATTTGGATACGCACCACTGCTGTTTTATCCAAAGGTAATTAATTACATACTAACAGGTCTTTGCATGTTTTAATTAAATTTTGTCTTGAGCAAATTGAATGTTACCCTATGTAGGCTCTAGGTCTGTTACCATCCTTTGGAGTTACTTTTTTTTTTTTTTTTTTTAATTTTAGCAGACTGTCAGCCAAAGTAGGTTCAGACCTTTGCCTCATTTCTTTTGTCTGTGGCTCATATAGCCATTTAATTCTCAAAGCTCAACTGCTGTACTTTTTTGGGTCTGCTATGCATATGAAATACTCAGTGACTTGAGACTAGGATGTTGATTTAAATCTCAATTCAGTTTCTAAACCTTTGTGCTGCTGATTTGAGACTACCAGTGCTTGTATAGCTTGAGGTGAGCCTGAGACTTGTATGAGACTTGTATAAGTTACTACACAAAACTAGTGTTTTTCTTTATTTAGATATCTCCCTCATGGAATTTTTTTCTGCGTTCTCCAACCCTAAAGGCTCTATATTCTGGCTGTTCTGGCCAGATAGACAGGATTTCCCTTTCACTGAAGCTTTCCCTGGGGTTCCACTAGTGTGAATTGCTCTCAGAGCTCAAAAGGAAAACTGATCTATGAGATTCTTTTCCTAAGTTTGAGTTTCACCACAATACACTTGGTATTATCTAATTTTCATAATCAACAGGGAACTTATTTTTTGTAGTCTGATCTGAAATTTGTGTTGCAGTAAGTGGGAGAAAGGGGTTATAATGAGTTTTTATTTTAAAAAGGGGTTATGTTGAGTTTTTATTTTAAAACGATAAAACTAAAAAAGTGGGAAAAAAGGGTTATACTGAGTTTGTATTTTGATACTGAGTTTGTATTTTGAAAGTAATTTTTTTTTTTAATTTAAAAAAATTTCTGACACCCTTCACTTGGGATAAGTATCTTTTATTCCAAAAGTCTTGAACCTTTCATTTTTAGTCAATCTGATGTTTTCTCTTTATAAATTCATGTACATTTATTAATATTATTGATATTTTGGCTTTACTTATTTCATATTTTTTTGTTTTTGTTTTTGTTTTTTGAGACGGAGTCTCCTCTCACTCTGTCGCCCAGGCTGGAGTGCAGTGGCACGATCTAGGCTCACTGCAAGCTCCGCCTCCCAGGTTCACGCCATTCTCCTACCTCAGCCTCCCAAGTAGCTGGGACTACAGGCACCCGCCACCACTCCTGGCTAATTTTTTTGTATTTTTAGTAGAGACTTGTTTTCACCATGTTAGCCAGGATGGTCTGGATCTCCTGACCTCGTGATCCGCCCACCTCGGCCTCCCAAAGTGCTGGGATTATAGGCGTGAGCCACTGCGCCCGGCTTCATATTAAGATACATCTTTATATTTTACATTAGACATTTTCATCATGTCTTTTATCCTTTCTCAATTTTTAATACAAATTTTGTTATTTAGGATGGTTATTATTTTTGTTTTAATTGTTTTTGTGGTAATAATATTACACAATACCCTTAATATCTTTTTTTTTTTTTTTTTTGAGACAGAGTGTCACACTGTCACCCAGGCTGGAGTGCAGTGGTGCAATCTCAGCTCACTGCAACCTCTACCTCCCAGGTTCAAGTGATTCTCCTGCCTCAGACTCCCAAGTATCTGGGATTACAGGCTTCCACCACCACACCCGGCTAAATTTTGTATTTTAAGTAGAGACGTAGTTTCACTATGTTGGCCAGGCTGGTCTTGAATGCCTGACCTTGTGATCCACCTGCCTTGGCCTTACTCTGCTTTTTGGGGGATTAGAGAAAGAATATTGTCTACTGCTTACCTACTAGAACAATGTTAAAATCAGCTAATAACTTTTTCTAACTCATTTTCTTCTTTTTCCATAACAACTCATTTGTAATTAGATGCTTCCAAATAATTGCTGTAAGATAATAAGCAATCTGACCTGCCTGAATTGAAACTTTTGAAAGTAACATTACCAGAGTTTTTGTCTGTTAAAAACTATACATTATACCTAATGAATATAATTTAGTTTTATGTTACAAAGAAAGAGATATGTATATATTTATTTATATATAAATGTATATATTTACAGATATGTAATAAATATACATTAAATACATTTATATATTATATATATATTTAATGTTCCCCATCAGTCAGTATCCTGTTGTTTCTTCAATTTTTGCTTGTTTGTATGTCTAAAGCATGTTCTTAAGTAGATACTTAAGGAAAGTTTCATAACATGAGTATTTCTTCTTTTCTTGTATGGCTATTGTGATGATTAATTTTCTGTGACCACATGACTGAGCCATAGGGTTTCTAGACATTTGATCAAACACTAATCTAGGTATGTCTGTGAGGGTGCTTCTGGCTGAGATTAACACATGAATTGGTAAAGACTGTCTGAGTAAAAGTTGTCTCCCTAATGTAGGCGGGCCTCATATATATATATGTATATATGTGTGTGTGTATATATATGTGTGTGTGTGTATATGAATACGGCTGTATACAATACTATTTGTCATATTTTATACCCTTGAAATATTTACTAATATAATTTTTGGGGGTATAAATAATTATGATGCAAAAGTCTGATGACACTGATATTCTTCTAAGTGTCTTGATATTTTGTCTGGTTTCTAAAAATTCCAAAAACTTTTACCATAATATACATCAGGTTGAGCCATTTTAGGTTGTTTTGTGAAGGTATATAGAAAATATGAAGATCTGTGTCACATACCTAATTAAAAGAAAGTTTTGTTAAAAATCAATTTTGTTATTGGTTCTGTTTCATTCATTTGGTGTATTTCTGTATAATCCTTTTTCCATATTTTGAATTTCTTTTGCTTTTATTCTGTATATATATTTTTATCAGAGTATTTTGTTTTTTCTTTTGATTTTTACATTTTTCTATTTTTCATCTTTAAGACTTTTCTCCATTGTATTGAATCACCAATGTAATCTATCAAGTTTTGACTTTACTTCTGAAATAATGTTTTATTTATAATTATTTTCTGCTATATTTTACCATTCTAGTCAAACATTTTTTTCCCGATCACCTCATTTAATAGAGATCTAATTCTAACTTATGTTGCTTTCAAAGAGATTGTATTATTGCATTTTTTTTTCTAGTTGTTTTTAAAATAAATTCAGGTTTCATCTTGTAATTATGTCTTTGTAATTATCTTTTATACTCTCTAGAAATATTATCCTGTTTTCTCATTATATTTTATCACTTATATATTTATAGGTAATCTATTTTTTATTCTTTTAAGTGAAATTACTTATAATTTTATGAATGTGTGTATATATTATAATGCTTATTGCATCACAGGATAGACTTAGAAATTTATACTCATAAACGCACAAGTTTGTAATTTATGTTTTTCTAATCCTCAACTTTTTGTTCTGTTTTGTTAATTTTATTTAAAAAATTCTTGGAGAGATACAAGAAAATTTTCCACTATTATTTACTTATTTGCATAATCTTTGTAATTCTAGACGTATGCATTTACTGCGGTTTTGTCTGTTACATAAAGCTTTATGCCTGTAATATGTTAAGAAACCTCCAACACATTCATACTCATTTATTATTTTGACCTCAGTTCTTTTTTGCTGTTATTGTTATTATTATTATTTATATTGTTTGATAGATTTAATATACACATTTTCAAACACTCTCATTTCTGCCTTCTTTGCTAAAAATTTTAAGTGTAATTTTTATGAACTTCATACAGCACGTTCTTATAGTATCTCTATAGCAAAATTCTCTCTATTTGCATAATTGAATGTTTATGTATTTGCTTTTATTCTTTCCAACATATTTTATATTCTTTGTTATAATTTTACTTTTTAAATATTGTTTCTTTGTAGTATGCTTTTTCCTCTGCTATATGCAGTTGAATGTTGAAGAAGCTTGTAAATTTCATCAGAATTTGGCATGTAGACAGGGATTTGTGGAGAAAAAGAGTTCAGGGGTGTATAATTAAGCTTCCAACTTTACTGGTTTCTTATTTACAATTCTCTAGTTAATTTGTAAATTGATTTATTTTATTTGAATTGTTGTGCTTCTATTAGAGAAAATGTAGCATGCCTATATTAAATAAGTCTGATGGTATGAAAGTGTAATGAACTTAGTATATCAGCCGTGGTAATGTCACTTTCTGCTATACATAAATTAGATTAGTGAAGACATCTCTTTCACGTATTGCTCTGGACCTCTTAAAATAGAAGCAGCTTCCTTCAGTTATTGTCTACTATTAAATAATATTATGAGAGATTTTTGATTGATATCCTATTTATAGTCTTTAAATGTCTTTGTTCTTCAGTTTCAGTGGTATCAACGGTGAATACTTGTACAATTGAAAAACGTGTCATATTTTAGTCTTTCCTCTTCTAAATATATTTGCTTATGAAAAAGCAATGTGATGACATTTTTCTTGAATAACAAACATGGCTGTTTACTGACATATGCATATTTGTTCAGTATCTTTTGTTATTTTATATCTATATACATGAAAAATTTAATTTTCCTTGGCAATTAAACATAATATAATTTTGAATCATGTTTTTTATTTCTATAAGATAAATATTCAAATTGAGTCTGGTGACAAGTTGGGAAAAATTTTATGCACTTATATAGACAATAATATTAATAGATTAGCTTAAAATAGACACACAGATACAGTAATATATAATGCTTACTTATTAGAAGTAAGCATAAAGTAATGGAGAATTTCACTGACAGGAAAGAAAGGCACATCTTATGTTTTATTACTATGAGAACAAGTTGGATTTTATAAAAAGAATGAGCAGTGGTGCAGGTGTTTACCACTAATATTTAGTTGAGGGAGAGAACATCTCATTGTGAAGAAAGTCTTTGTCTCAGTGATTCAGGCACACATCAGCAGAACTAAATCATTATCCATACTTGGCTGTTTGTTGGTGGTATCTGTAGTCAGCATCACTGTGGTGTGCTAGATGAGGGATTTGGATTTACCACAGAGCATCTAAAAGCAATACTATGTGAATTCAAGGACTATAACTCCTTAGAAACTTCAAATATTATTCAGAATTAATTTAAAGAGAATGAAGTGCAAGCAGATATTCTACAGGTTAATTTAAGTGCAAATGTTAGTGGTATCTTGACATCATTATTACATAAAAATAAGTATGGCCTAGAGAAACACAATATAGCCTCATAGAAGGGAATGGATTTTTTTTTCAAATGGTTAATAGCTGGATAATAATGTGATTTTAAATTATGTAGCCAATGATGTAACTAATTTCACTACCAAATTATAGCGATTTGTAAATATTTGTATTTTCATAAGTATTAATTATGAGTAATAGATTTAGGTGGCAGAAACAGATTTTATTTTATAGCAGCTGCTCAGGACACCAAGGAAAGAGCACTATGGGAACAAATCAGATTTCCCCAAAGTATGTAAATAATGAATCTTTTTGTTAAGAATGTCAAGTTTAATTTAACAATGCCGTTGCAATGTAGTATTCTTCAATGCGTATTTATGTAGGGCCTCATGCCAGCTACCTGGATCAACTCCAATGCCTACTGAGCTAAAATCTGCCTTGCCTAAGGAATGATGCCAGTGTATTCAAGATTGAAACACAACAGAAACATCCTTCTGAATGGAGTTAAACTGTTGAGAGCTCTTTGAATGATGAACTTTAGTTCAATTTCTAAGAAGTAATCATGTGCTTTATTTAGTGCCTATTATGCTACTTCAAGTTTCTTCTTCCTCTTCACTGAGCATCCTTCCTTTTCATTAAATTTCATCTTTATTCACTCTGTAGAACTGACAAACAATGCTTGAAACATCTGGTGCTGTACTACCTGATAAAGTGCCTAACGTCACAAGTTGATTTATTTCCTTCATGTATATTTGACACTGCTTTTTTCCATAACATTAAAGAGAAAAAAGTTTTCTGCATTCTGTACAAGTAAATATAAACATAAAGCGATTAATAATTAAATTCTTCAGAATAGTTGGGAAAAATTATAGATTTTACATACTATCACACTATAAATACAAATAAATACGTGACTGACAAGTCAAAGATATTGATACTGAAATAATTTTAATAACATTAAAATAGTCATAACATTCATCCCTATTTTTAAAACCTTTTTATCTTAAAATTCCTTGCCACTGTTTTGGAAAAAGAAAAGGAGAGTCGTTGTTGCAGGAGATAGTATTTAAGATTATATGTGCATCTATATACGATATGGTAATTTCCTTCTCACAAAATAAGCAAGTATTATCTCAAACCTTGAAACCTAGACTCATTTTGTTCCAGATCAGGTAGAGGAATATGGATTGGGATAAATATTTAGAATTAAAAGAAAATTTTTTTTCTTCAGCTCGACTATGTCTGAAAGTTTTAATGATTCTCAATTCTGGCCCAGTGTAGGGCTAGTCATAGAGTTCATTTCTGGGGATTCACAAACATAGTAGACTCAAGGTTATTCCAAAGCCTTCACACAATATGAAAAATATCAGTACACTGTCTCTGGGAAAGATATTGAAATTTGTCAAATATTTGAGCAATAAGATGTTATTCACCCAGCTTCTTTTCAGAATGTCACAGACGCACCAATTTAGAGACATGACTCTTTGGCTTGAAATACATGCCATAACCATTAACCTACCAAATATACAAAATATTTGAGTTTTCAGATTTTAGCAATCATACTCTGAGTTTTAGAAACTGGGATATGCATTTTATGTGATCACCTTCATTGTTTGATGGTATGGATAATGGGAAACCACTCAATGCCAAATATCTCCTTCTTATTATTGAAATTGTACCAAAAATGAGATTATATTGTTAAAATTCATGCAAGTAATTTCTTGGTTCAGACATAGTAAATTACAGATAGACTAGAGACTATAACAGCACTGGATCCTAAGGGACAGAAAAGATGTGAATAAAAATAGAAAAAAACCATTAAAGATTAACTATTGAAAACACATATTTACCTCTTTTACAATTTGTACTAGACTGACCTGCATTCAAATATCAGGTATTGTCAATAAGCATGTATATAAAAGGGTATATTTATGCTGATTTATTCTTTGCAGCATATGCTCACAGAAATGTTGAATCAACCATTATAAACTATAGTATTATGATAAAATAATAGTTCAGTATTTTGCCTGGCAAAATTACGTTACAATAAACACTTGTGCATTTGGTGCCCTGGATTTTGAAATAACTTTATTTCCTGCTGTGAAAATGAGAAAATGTGGTTCATGATATCAGGTTTCAGGCTCACATTTTATATTGATTTGTCAGAATGAGAAGCAGTAACTACAGGCCTGGGAGACCCTGCTGCTCTGCCCTTCTGGCTTCAAATAAGCCCCAAGATGAGGAATAAATAGTAATGTGAAAAAAGCAAACTCAGTGATTATTGTATGCAACATTTTCTAGATCTTTTCTAGTCTAAGACACATACTGTATTTGGAATATTTAAGAATAAAGGACTTGTAAAAGAATTTAATTTATTGAATGCATTTTTCAATATTATTTTGAGACTAGTAATGAAAGTCTACATCAAACAAAACCTTTCTCCCTGCTATGCCACATATTTCAGAAATGTAATTTCCTGAATAAGTAATCTTAATCCAGTGAAGATTTAATTTGGTCTTTTTACTTTATAAATGTAATTCGCCTCCTGAATAAAATGTTGCTGAGTTTAAGCAGCAAGGGATATATCAAAGATGTATTAAAATGTCTTAAGTCTATTTTCCTCATGCTGCATTATAAAATATTTTTCAATTCTTAAAGCTCCTCTTAGCCCCATCCCTGCATAAAAGGCAACAATAATAGTTTCTTCAGTGGTTATTCTATTGTTCCAATGACCTCAATAAGTCAATAACATGCCTGCAATACTTTCCTCACTCCAAGAAATATTACAATACACATAATAAAATTCATTTCTCTTAATTTGTATAAAATTACTAAGTTTTGTGTATAATTGCTAATAATTTTTATACGTGGGGTCAATGGCAGTCATTGTCAAAGGCAGACTTCTAAATGACAGCAACAATAACAAACCATGGATGGAAATGAATTACAAATAAAATTATTGAATAAAAGTGGTTGATGTATTTGATCAAATCAGTGTTCCCTGAACTTTAGTGAAAGAGCAGGAAAAGAGAACCAAAGTGGAAATTTCATAATACATATTGACAGAACCATCTGTGAGATTTAAAGTGGCCAGGCAGAAAGGTTGCACCTAGGACGTCTTGAAAGTAATGCATACATAGCAGTTAGGACAGAATTATAGCTTCCTGTAGAAGATCTTTTATACATAGATGTATTTTGAGGTTCTTGTAAGTGAGTAATACAGAGGATGTTGTTAAGTTGTTACCCTTGAATGCTATATTTCTACAGAAATGGTTAATAAGACCTTTAATTTGGGTTTCTGGTGATTTTTTGTTATTTTTAAGACAAAACAGTACTGATTATTTTTTGCTGATGTATAAGAAACTAAAGCTGTTAATCTTTAAACCCTATTAATAACGATGTTACCATAAATACAAAATCAATATAATTAGTCAAACACGCTCGAAATAGCCTTAGATACCACCATAAGTTGCCATGTTTACCTTTAATCCAGCAAGATACCTGAACATCTGCATTTAACTCAGTTCTACTTCAGATGTTAGATATTTGCTTATATGAGGGGAATAGAGCAAAGCAAAACAAACCAAAAAAAACAAAACAGCCTTCTCTTTGGTGATGGGGTTATTCATTGTTACAGACGTGAATGAGCAAAAAGGACAGTAAATCTTAGTATCTAAGTCTCCAGGATGGAGTTAATATGGTAAAGTGTTTTCATTCTGTATTAGAGATCTAAGCACCCAATTTCCATCTCCTGCTTCTTTCACTCACAAAGGTCAAATCACATTTCAAAGTTTAGTTGTCACTTCCACAAAAATCTATAATAACTATAATCACTCAGCAAGTTAGTGTCTGCTTCTCTGAACTCAGAATAACTTTTGCAGTGTTAGGAGCCATTTATCAGCTACGATGCCTACCGATATGCCTGATCAGGCTACGAATTCTTCAGGGCTTGGGCTGTCTTTGCTCTCTAAATTATGATAACCTATTCTGTATGTTCTCCCTTAAAGGTTCATTAAATGAATGAATGGTTATCCAGTCTCTTTCTGTGTGATTTTAGTCAGAGTTGTTTTGCTTTCTTTTTTTTTCAAAGCATAATAGTTTATTATTTCTTTAGGTTTAATAATTGTGTTTCTTATTTCAAAATGTAATAATTCCTATGTATTTAAAACTAGCTTTACATTGATAAAATATAATTTTTATGTATTTAGAGCTAATTTTATGGTGATATTTTACACTGTGCATTTTATTATTAAGAAATAGTTTTGTAAAACAATCTATTATAAAGATACACGCATGCGTATGTTCATTGCAGCACTGTTCACAATAGCAAAGACATGGAATCAACCCAAAAGCCCATCAATGAAAGACTAATTAAGAAAATGTACACATACACCATGGAGTACTATACAACCATGACAAGGAATGAGATCATGCAGGAACATGGATGGAGCTGGAGCCATTATCCTCAGCAAACAAACAGAAAACCAAACACTGCATGTTCTCACTTACAATGAGAGCTGAATGATGAGAACACATGGACATATGGTGGGGAACAACACACATTGGGGCCTACTGGGGGGTGAGGAGTACCAGGAGGGAGAGCATCAGGAAGAATAGCTAATGGATGGATTGGTTTCATACCTAGGTGATGGGATGATTTGTACAGCAAACCACTGTGATACACATCTATCTATATATCAAATCTGCACGTCTGGCACATGTACCCCTGAACTTAAAAGTTGGGAAGAGGCTGGGCGCGGTGGCTCACGCTTGTAATCCCAGCACTTTGGGAGGCCGAGGCGGGCGGATCACGAGGTCAGGAGATCGAGACCATGGTGAAACCCCGTCTCTACTAAAAATACAAAAAATTAGCCGGGCGTGGTGGCGGGCGCCTGTAGTCCCAGCTACTCGGAGAGGCTGAGGCAGGAGAATGGCGTGAACCCGGGAGGCGGAGCTCGCAGTGAGCCGAGATTGCGCCACTGCACTCTAGCCTGGGCGACAGAGCGAGACTCCGTCTCAAAAAAAAAAAAAAAAAAAAAAAAAAAGTTGGGAAGAAAAAAAAGTAGTTTTGTGAGGGCCTCTAAAATAAATAATATTGGCATGTTTCTTTTCGAAGAACTTAAAAAGTACATGTCACTTTAAAAATTCTGATAATACGAACCATTAAGAAATTTGATTATTTTGTTCCGCCATGTATTTCCCTAGCTATTAATAACAGAAACTCTGAATCACTTATTTTGTATAATTCTTATTAATAATATGGGGAACCACATTTTGTAAAACATACTTTGAAAAATGTCACATTGTTTTATTATGATTAAATCTCAATTTTTGTTAACAGGTGTTTGCTAATACCTGTTAACATTTGTCAGTATTGTTTTTATTTGATATTGGAGGTTACAAAAAGAATTTTTCAAATATAATTTATATGACTATGACTGCCATCATAAGCAAATTAAATAAATACAGTGATAAAATGTCTACCAGTCAGATTCCAGTGTCTATCATTGCTATGACCTAGAGAAACTACTAATTTTTCTGGACTTCAGGTTATTCATCTATAATATAATGAGATACTAACATTATGAAATTGATTATTCATTCATTCATGAGTTGCTTTAAGGTAGTAGTTACTCTTTCTTATCCTGAAGTTTACCATTTACCATCCTGATTGCATGTAGCTTACATATGGAATGTCTTGAAATCATACATATCTTTTAATTTTAAAAAATGAATTCTAAGACAAAAAATGTTTAAAGTGTTCTCAAGAAGCATATGCATGACAAGGTATTTTTTTATTAGTGAGAATACAGGAAACAACCTAGAGATCCAAAGGTGGTGATTGGTTTAATATATGACATTAAATTACAGGTGTTACTATGATTATTATAATATATATTCTATATTACCTATAATGTCACATGTCACTTATTAGTTTTATATATCAGTTTTCAGTTGTATCCTACGCTTTATTTATTGCATATCATTTTCTTGTATGGATATGCCAAAATTTATTCTCACATTAATTTATTTATTCACATTTTCTATCAGGACAAATCCTCTTCATCCTAGGCAATGTTTAAAGCTCACAAGATCCGAGGCTTTAAAAACACGTTATGTTAATGTAACATTATGGTTGTTATTACCCACAAACACACACACACACAGGGCACATATATAAATTGTCTAATATTGCATACCACATTATAATATATTAGAATATTATATATACACACACATACACAATATGTATGTAACTATATATATAATTATATATCACTGTATGTAATACTATGATAATTATGTGTGTATATATATATACATCCCATGTATTATGATATATCATTACATAACACAATTTATAAATTATATTTGGTAATGACTATATTATCACTCATAATTTAATGTGTTTTTAAAGTCATTATATGCATTTTTTAAGTTTTTGTCTCCTAGAATGTATGTTCCAGGAAGGATTCTGTTTTCTTCACAAATGTATCCCAAGATTGAAACATTACCTGGAATGTTGAGGAGTTATCTACATAATAAATCTGTACAAATTAATGTTTGATAACATAATTTTGGCATATATATAAAGTAAAATCCTTTAAAATACTATAGTACAAAACTATATGTTTGTACAAAAGTGATGAGATTGTATTCACAAATAAAAATGGTGGTTTAAAATAAAATTATTATATTATTCTAAATTGTAAAGAAAACATTTTTATGGGAAGCATGGCTAATGAGAAGGAGTGGGGAAGTGAGATGAGGGATCTGAAGAGATTGACAGGGTCAATATAGTGCTAATTTAAGACTGTGTTCCTTATTAGGAAGTATTACGTAGCAATTGAAAGAATTTAAGCAACTTTCCTGAACTGATATATGTATCAAGACTATGCCACATCATTTCATTTTGTGAATCAGTAGGTATTCTATTTTAGTTTCTGGCACAAAGTAACCAATGATTCTGCATGATTTTTTTCTTAATTGGTAGATTTATTTGTAGTTTTATTTTTATAGAAAAACTGTGAAGTACAGAGTTTCCATATATCCCTGAATCCTTCACACACATTTTTGCAAATATCCACATTTTGCATTAATGTGGTACTTTTGGTAAAACTGATAAACCAATATTTATACATTGTTATTTACCAAGGTAATAGTTAACAAGTGCAAGCACTCTGTTTTATACAGTCCAATTAGTTTTGACAAATGAATAAATTCATATGTCTGTCATTATAATATCAAACAGAATAATTTCCTGCCCTAAAAAGTATTCTGTAATCCATATTTATTCTTCTGTTCATCTTTCCTTCATAACATCTTGACAACCATTAATCTTTTTATTCTCTCTATAATACTTACTGCCTTTTCCAGAATGTTATACAGTCAAAAACATACAGTATGTACACTTTTCAGACTGGCCTATTTCACTTAGTAATATATATTTAAGGTTTCTCCTGTTCTTACTATTCATTTTTCATAACTGGATATGGCACTTTTTTCTTATCTCTGAATAATATTTTATTGTTTGAATGCACCACAGTTTGGTTATGCATTCATCTATTGAAGGATATCCTGATTGCATATAATTACTTGAAATTATAAAGTTGCTGTAAGCATTTGTGTGTAGGTTTTCATGTGGACAAAATTTTAAACTAATTTTGGTAAACACCAACAAGTGCAGTTGCAGGATGTTATGATGTTAAGCTTACTATCAACTTTGCAAGGAACTGCCGAACTGTTTTTAGAAAGTGGCTGTAATGTTTTGCATTCTCATTTGCAATGAATAATTGTTCCTGTTGCTCCATATCCTTGCCCGTGTTGGGTGTTGCCAGTGTTTGAGATTTTACTATTCTAAAAGGTATGTAATAGTATCTCATTGTTATTTTAATTTGCAATTCTCTAGCTTCACATGATATTGAATATCTTTTTATATGCTATTTTGCCATCTGCTTGTCTTCTTTGATGAAGTGTCTGTTTATGTCATCTAAAGTGAACGCATTTTAGCCCATTTTTCAATGAGTTATTTGTTTACTTATTGTTCCAAGAGTTTTTAGTATATTGGGATGTCAATCCTTTATCAGATATGAGCTTTGCAAATATTGTCTCCCAGTTGGTAATTTGTCTCTTTATTCTCCTGACTCTTTTTCAACGCACAAATTTTTAAAATTTTATAAAGTCCAACATTCATGTTTTTCTTTAATGGATCATACTCTTGGTGTTGTATCTAGAAAGTCATCACCAAACTCAGTCACCTACATTTTCTTCTGGCTTATTTTTTAGAAGTTGTATAGTTTTGCATTTTACCTTTAGTTTATGATAGATTTTTACTTACTTTTTTGTGAAAGGTATATCTTTGTCTAGATTATTATTATTATTTTGCATGTGGCTGTCTGTGCCTTGTTCCTGGTCTTAGGGTGACAATATTATTTACTTTCTCATCATTGAGTATGATGTCAGCTGTAGCTTTTGTGAAGATGTATTTATCAAGTTGAGAAGTTCCCCTCTATACCTAGTTTGCTGAGAGGTTTTATTTAAATAATAAATGAGTGTGGGATTTTGTAAAATATTTTTGTATGTATCTTTAAAATAATTCTATATTTTTTTCTTTAGCTTGTTGATGTGATAGATTACATTAAATAATTTTGGGATCTTGAAACGTTCTTATATAGCTGAAATAAATTCCAATAGACCATGATGGGATTTATTTTATATATTATTGGAGTTAATCTGCTAATTAATATTTTGTGGAGTATATTTACCTCTATGGTCATGAAAAATACTAGTTTGCAGTTTTTCTTTCTTGTGAAGTCTTTTGTTTTGATATTAGCATAAAGCCGACTTTAAAGAACCAGAAACTGTGCCATCAGTTTCTACTATCTAAAAGAGATTTCAGAAGGTCATTATCATTTCTTTTTTAAAGGATTGGTATAATTCATCGGTGAAACCATCAGGGTTTTGTGCTTTCTGCTTTGGAAAGTTATTGATTATTGCTTCACTCTCCTTAATACACAGAGAACTACTCAGATTATCTATTTTATCTTTTATGAGTTTTGGTAGATTGTGTCTCTCAATGAATTTTTCCAATTTATGTAAGTCATCAAATTTATGGGCACAGAGTTGTTTATAATGCTCATGGGATTACTAGGAACGGCTATTCACTTCTAAAATTAGTCCTTTTTGTTACATTTCATTTTTTCCAGGTTACTCAGGCTGGCAATTCATCAACCTTTTAGATCTTTATAAAGAGCCAGGTTTGATTTTGTTGGTTTTTTTCTACTAATTTTCTATATTAATTTGCATTTATTTTTTGGCCCTTTTTATCTTTTTCCCTTATTTTGGATTCCATCTTTTTTATTCTCTTGTTTGTTATATACTAAAGTTGAAGTTTAGATTGATTTTAGATCTTTCTTCTTGTCTCATGTATGCATTCAATACTATAAATTTATCTCTAAGTGCTGCTTTTGCTGTATCTGACTCATCTTAATAAGTTGTATTTTAATTGGTGAAGTTGAAATTATATTACTCTATGAAAATTTATTTTTAAAGTATAATGTTTCATCATAAAAATTGGTAACCATAGATGTGAGAATCAACAGAGCGATGTAAAACATATTGACTAAATAAAACAGCAATGTTAATAGTTGATCTGCATGATTAATATGATAAAATGAAATATTCTACAGTAATAGCATGCAGTCAAAGATGATGGTCCTCAGATGTAACTACTAAAAAATAATTTATTGTTTTTAAGAATATCAAAGACATGCAGACTTTGTGAGTTAAATAAAAATAAAAATGATACAAAAACATTAAATTTTATTAATCTAGACTGAAGAATAACTGATAACCTAAAAAATATATTTTATTAATTATTATATTTGAACACTATATTCAGTATTCCACAAACATAGAATCTATATTAGTGAACTCCAGAAAGACAGAACCAACAATATGTATTTCTAGAGGTAGAAAAATATTTATTTTAAGGCATCATCAACTCACGCTATTGTGAGGACCAGCAATTCAGACAATTGCAGGGAAAGAAAGTAGGCTAGAAATTCTAGCAAAAGCTGATGTTGCAGAATTACTATCTTGCAGTTAAGAGAAAGAATTCCTTCTTCAAAGGACCTCAGTCTTTTCTATGAAGACCTTCAAATGATTGCATGAGGCTCACCCAATTTTGGAGGGAAATTAGCTATATTAAATGTCTATGAATTTGTACATTAATTACATTTAATAATACATTCAGAGCAACCTCTAGACTGGTGTTTGACCAAATAATGGCACCAGAGCCTAGCTCACTTAACACATAAAATTCACATTACAACATTTAATGTCAACAAAATCCATAGAAGAATATCCAATATTGATACTTACTATTTTAAATTTTGCTAGGTTTTAGCCAGAAATATTAGAAAAGAGAATTTTAAAGGTTTGAAGAGAGGAAGAAATCGTAAAGGTAATATGACTGACTACATAAATAACACAAAATAAATACGAGTAAGTTGTGGGAATTAATAAGTGAATTTATTTACCTTGTTGGATATAAAAAATTATAAAAACATACAATATTGCTCTACTGAGGCAAGAAAATAACATCAGAAATAACAAGCTTTTACCTGAAATTGTTTAAAAGGAATTTATGAAAATATTATTTGAATTTTTGAAGTAAGACCTCAACTAGTATAGATATTCCATAACCTTAAACAGGGAAACTCTATTCCGTATAGACATTATTTCCTAAATTCTGAAGATCCAATGAATTATTATAAAAATATCTAATTTTTGCTACTTATTTTACTAGAGAATCTTTATAATGATTCTTATGAAGAAAAAACTAACTTAATAGGATAAACCCTACTAGATAACATTATAGCTTATAAAATTGTATAATTAAGGCATTTTTTTTGATAGGCAAGTGGACACATAGAATGAAATGGCTCAGAAATAAGCCAGTACATACATAGGAAACTACAATATAGCAGAGTACATATTGCAGACCTGTGGTGAAAATGATTGTAAAGTAGCCCAATTTTTATATAGAAGAGAAAGGATGTTGGATTTCTGCCTCCCATTGTACACAAGAAAACCAACTCCAGATGGACTTATTATTTAAAGTAAAAGGCAAAGCATTAAGGATTTACCACAGGATACAGGAGAATACACTTAATCAACTTTTGGTAGGAATGATTTCTAAATTAATTAACATAGTGTCCAAACAAAAGACTAAAAATATGAAATTCCATTAAAAAAATAAGTGTTTTTTTTTCTTAAATAGGATAACTTTAATTGATCAAAAGTATGACCTCTTACTTGAAGATAATTGCCAAACATGAAACAAGATAATAATGTCCAGAATCTATAAGGACCTCTTAACATTAAAAATAAGAATAAATAAGCAATAGAAAACAGTAAAATGACCAAAAGGTATTTTGGGCATGAAATACAATTAGAAACACAGTGACTGCTAAATATATGTTAGTACCCCGGAAAATGAAACAAAACAAAATGTTTTATAATTCATAGTCTGACAAAAAGTAAAATATTTGATGATAATTAGAGTAGATGCGAGACTGTAGCAGCTACAAAATTTATACAGTATTAATAATTTCATAAATCTTTACAATCTGTCTGGAAAAATATTGGCATTATGTAGGAAATTGAAAAAGTATGTATAACGCCATAATCTCAACATTACTTATATATCACAGACAAAAGTTTCTGCTAGGATTAAAGAATATTCTCAAGAATGTTTTATAGCATTCACTGTTTCTATAACAAAGAAATGTTGTAAAACATAATGAGAAATTAATATGAACATGGTAATCACATTAATAAATATAAGCATATTCATTCAATAAAATGTGACTTAGACATGAAAAAATGACTGATCTACAGCTAAACATATCAAAGTTGATGTACCTTAGAAATAAAAAGCAAATTACAGAGTGCATACAGCAGCCTTCTGGGGTATAGAGTACAAAATAGGCAAAACTAACCAAGTTATTCATTCACTTACATGTGTAAAAACTCTATAGATGATGATGAATGAAGGCAAAATTTAACATATTATTTACTTCTGGATAAAAGGCAAAAGTTGTTATTAAAGATAAACAATGAAGGGTTCCATACTAGTGGAAGATTTCTGTTTCTTAAGACAAGCAGTCAGTTTCTCTGTGTTCTAGTTATTGTTATGTACAAAGCAAATATATTTTTATATTTCAAAAATTATGTTTGCGTATGTTTGTGTTTAAGTGCCACAATAAATTCTACTAAAGATAAAAATGGAAGATATTTGCAATTTTATGAGTGATATTATTTTATTAACATACAAAATACAAAGAAGTAATTCTAAAAATTTTTGCAAATGGACAATGTGTATATTTTCTTTGGGAGGCTGAGGCGGGTGGATCATTTGAGGTCAGGAGTTTGAGACCAACCTGACCAACATGGCAAAAACCCGTCTCTACTAAAAAAAAAAAAAATAGCTGAGTGTTGTGGCAGATGCCTGTAATTGCAGCTACTTGGGAGCCTGAGGCAGGAGAATCGCTCAAACCAGGGAGGCGGAGGTCGCATTGAGCCGAGATTGTGCCACTGCATTCCAGACTGGGCAACAGAGAAACTCCATCTCAAAAAAATAAAATAAAAATAAAAATAGTGTTCTGATCCATTCTATTCCATTTTTTGTTTATCATATTGATTGGAAAACAATTTAGATTTTTATAATATCCAGCATGGGTTAAGTTATAGGCAGTATCACATCTGCTTGTGGTAATACCATATATCACAACCTAAAATTTATGATAGGCAAAATAGCAACAGCTCTTGGAATACAGATCTCTAAATTTATATTCCACATATTCAGAAATTTAACTTTTAGAAAATAGTTTCATAATTACTACAGGTACCTCATGATGGTTATAGTATAGTATTTTAAATATAATATTTATGTTTATATATATGTTTATATTTTTATGTTTTTATATATTACATATTTATCAATTAACTTGTATTTTATTGATAACCAAAACAGTGTTGTATTCATTTTTAAACTATTATGAAAATTTAGATTTTTCTTTTTAGTTAATACTTATATAAAGCCAGTGTGGTACACGTGGCAAATATGTAAGAAGTAAAAATGTTGAATTAGGTTACTTAGAGTTATGAGAATTCATTATTGGTTTTCTCCCTTTATTTTATAATTTCATGGTGATAGGGAACAAAACAACAATGACTTTTATTATATTTCAGGCAGTTGATAATAAGTTATAAGTGTTATTTCATTAAATTTTCCTGATTATTATAGGATTATCAGGATTTTCTTCCTTTATAGATAAGTATAGCTTTTTCTAGAAATATAAACTAACTTGGCAAAATTCACACAGGTGCTAAATAGCATAGCCAGAATTTGAGCACAGATTTATTTTATTCAATTGAGTTTTTATAAATTCATGGCCAAATCAATCGGGGATGGTCAAAATATTATATTCACATAATAAATATATTTTTAATTTTGAAAAGTTTATCTTCAGATCCTCCTTAAGCTCATTCTCAATGTAAATACTGATTCTTAGTGGCCAAAACAAGGTAATAATGTAAATAAGTAACAAAGTAAAGACAAAGAAAAGGTTTGTCATTATTACATCCATAAATATAAATAAATTTTGAATAACTCTCTAATACAGCATTCAGAGTTCTGGAAAAAAAAAACATATGAAACACAAAGTAGAAATTTCAGTAGAATGTTTGAAAAATAAAATCAGCTCTTTCCCAGAACGTGAACAAAAATTCAAAAGGGGTAAAAAAAAAAAGACTTCAAAGTTTCAGAAACATTTCAGATCTTAGTAAGACTTACCCCGTAGTGAGAGAACAGAGTAAACACAAGGAAACGGGTCATAGATAATTAAGCAAAGTTTCAGCAAAATACATCCAATATTTTCTAGGTGGAAGGAAGTCATCACTGAGTCATAATGCAATGGTTTAAAGTAGATTTATACTAAAGCACATAATTGGGCATCAGAATACTGAGACAAGAAACAAGATTCTGCAAGGTTCTGGTAAATTTAAAGAATTATAATTACTTTACAAAAAAATCAGAATATCATCAATCTTTTAACCAAGGACAGTGGAAGTTATAAAGCATTAGAATATTCTTCATGAAAATCTGGAGGAATTTTTTTCCACCTATAATTTTATACCCATTCTCACTACCAATTCATTGTGAAAAGCAAAATAAATGTGTTTTCACACCTTAAAATTCTCAAAATGTACCATATCACTTCTCCCTTATTTTGATTAACTTACGATAAAAGTTGTTTAACAAAATTAATGTTATCATGAATGAAACCTATCTGTTTCACATACCAGTTAAATTTAGTATTCAGTAGATAATTGATCCTGGTGTAATATCCCACTATTTTTTGGACGTCATATATTTATTCCTGAAAGTTGTTTGAAATATATAAGCCTGGTCTAGTGTAGGATAATTGACCTTATATTGTTTGAGTTTTAGTCAGATTCCATAATATCCATTCATTAATGATTTTTTTCTCAACCATTTAATGTTTAATTCTTTTTGGTACTATCTGTAGTGAGTGATGAACACCTATGTGTCTTTACAATTTAAAAATTCACTAGTAAGGGAGAAAACACAAATTCCCCCTCCACTGATATTTTCTAATATGCTCCCAGTGGGAAAAAACATAATTATTTAAGGAAGTGGAACAATGTATCTTCCATATTCTTGTTAAATAATAGCAGACTATAGAGGAGGATTCTTCTAGATAAAAATACACTCGTGTTATTTCTTCCAAGTATCTTATTTAAAAAGTTAAATATTTTCATTTTTGTTTTGTTTTGTCTTTTATTTTGTAATATCAATTCTGTTTTATTGGTGACATGCTATGTCAATATGTGTGTGAAATGTAGTGGGTAATGAGGAGTAAAAGCTCTAAGGAAACAAAAACTAAAAAAATAGACTTGGATAGTTGCAAGATGCAGACCGGGAAAGACCTTTGGCCACAAAGTGCAAGGCTGAAGAAACTCTTCTTGGATCTGATCACAGAATGCCCTGTAGAAAAATTTATCACAATCAACTTGTTATTTCAGTATACTCATCCTAAATATGGTATGAATTTATGGCCCTGTGCACAAAGGACACGGTATATCCCTTTCCCTTTTGCTCTCTACAGTGAAGAATACTGTGATATCAAGTTGTAGAGATATTTACATTAAAATCAATATGGCTGTTTACTTTGAATAAGGAACTTTGTTAAGCATACAAGATAATCATATGGTTTCAAAACGCAGTGACTTACTAGCTGTTATAGCAATCAAGTTACTTAAACTCTGTAAGCCAGTGTTTCCTCATCTGTATGAAGATGATAATTGTAGGAGTTATTTAATATAGAGGCATGCAGAATAATTTAGCACAATGCCAAACATAGTACATATTCAAATAGTTGATTTAGAAAAATAATATATGACCATAACAGTGTTTATACAAATAAAGAGAGGAATAGGAAGTGAATACTTAAAATACTTAGATTAGAAGATGTAACTCATTGTATAATTTTTTTTTTTTGAGAAGGAGTCTTGCTCTGTTGCCAGGCTGGAGTGTGGTGGTGCGATCTTGGCTTATTGCAACCTCTGCCTCCCGGGTTCAAGCGATTCTCCTGCCTCAGCCTCTCGAGTAGCTGGGACTAGAGGTGCATGTCACTATGCCTGGCTAATTTTTTGTATTTTTAGTAGAGACGAGGTGTTTCACTGTGTTAGCCAGGATTGTCTCGATCTCCTGACCTCTTGATCTGCCTGCCTCGGCCTCCCAAAGTTCATTGTATAATTTTAGTATTTCCAGCAATGAATTTACCATGGAATTAGCAGTCATGTTTAGCTTTCTGGTTTTTTTTTAAAGAAATAATTTCATTTTCTTTTCTTCTTAATGGAATGACGTATATTACATTTTCTTATGTCATATTGTGTTCTTCTGTTGTTCTATTTATCAATAATATAAATGTGAAAGCTTTTATTGGTGGTCCAAAAGGATGATATTAGGCTTAGGCAGGAAATAATCTAACGTTTTGTAGGCAACATTGCAATTGACATTTAAAATATCCCTTTATAGATATAACCAGATGGACAACTGATTCTTTTGCATATTTCCAAGTGGTAAATGTAGTTTGGGGCTATAAAAACTCCTTCTTGGATCTTAAATGCTTCTAGAGAAAACTGCACAAATCCAAGTGCAAATGGAAATATGTTCTTGAACATGTCACGCTGCTAGAATACTGGAATAAATGCAGAACTCCCTAATCAAACATCTTTAACCTTAGTAGGGATTAATACCTTGAGTTACCTTGATCTTCTTTCACGTCACTAAAAACATGAAAAGATTTGTGGATGGGGATATTATTGAAATTCAGCCTTAATTGGAACTTAATCTCCATAATTATTTGTAATTGCCTGTGTTTATTACTCCTACAATGAGGACACATTTTTCTTTGGCTCTCAGGAAGTGTGTGTTAAAGCATCACAAACAGCATTAGATAATATGATCCTATACACTTCACTGAGTTTATTTGGTTATGCAGTATCCTTATTCAAAGAGAGACACAAAGAACTTATAGTACAAGGCCCTCTGACTTTCCTAAGTAACTTCAATAAAATCAAAGATACAATTTCAAAACATCTTTTAAAGATATAGTCATAGAATTTGATTTAAATTAAATTAACTGTATAAAATATATTGCCTACTTTTATGAATTCTTAGTTCTAAAATGATCAGTAATGCAGGTGTTTTGGGAATAAGGAATTAAGTAACATTGAAATGCTTTTATTACAAAATCAAATAAAATTATTTAGGACATTAACTTCCCTGGAATATCTGGAGCACAACCAAACTCAATGATTAATTTTGAAAGTGTGGAAATTTATGATGACAGTAATGTCTCATCATTGGCATATCAATTTAAAATGATCAATATGTGCTTATATTTCTTTCCTCTGTATGTTATTCCAGTCATTATTTTAATTATAGTTTCAAACATTGTTATTAGTAGCTATAACTTATTAAATGTCGTATGATGCTTTAGGGCTAGGGGTAAATCTGAGCATTGCAGGTAAATATTTAAATGGAAGAATGTGAAGAGAAGGTGTTCTGAAGTATTCCATGAATAGGCCTCTTAAATATAATCAAAGTTTAAATGAGCAAAGAAGTAATCCCATGTTGCTTTTGACATTTTATCAAATGGCCAGAGCAGACCTACTTTCTGTGTCATGTTTCAAAATATAAAGAATGTCTAAACCTGAAATAAAAAGACTTTTCTAAAGTATCATTCTATATAATCTCAAATAAATTTGACAATTATTAAATGTGAAATAGTTGATTTCTTATCTTTTATTAGTTACACATTCTACATTTTAATTAACCAAATTTCTAGTTTGCAAATATGTACTAATGTTGTCTTGATATTGAATAGTTATATTCTTTTAGTGTAAACAGAACAGGCATGTATTTATTTATTTATTTTACTGTTGTTTCTGAGCCCATACACTACTACATCAATAGTTCTCAGCCCTGGGCTCAGGATGTTTTCAAACAATATGAATATCATATACATTTTTTTATGATAAGATTCTGGTTTGGAAATTACTGGAAATTACTTTTTAGGTCATCCTAATAATGCAACTATGGTCATGATTCACTATAATAGGCTATAAATTTATTATAAGTAGGACCTCTTTTATTTACCCAGGTGGGCACAAGAAAACAGAGCACAGCTCTGTTACAGCAGAGCTGTAATAACAAATGTATTTTGTTAGAGGGCTTTTAAGTTCTGAGATATAATCTCTTAGTAAATATCTTTTTAAAGAAACCAACCAATATGTGATGAGTTCCATATTTAAAAGCAGAGTAGTTTACCCTTCTTTTTTTGGAAAACTGAAGATGAAAATATTTTCACTAGCTGCATATAGAGAAGTCAATTTTACTTATGGTGATTTTGGAAGCAGCTAGAGTTTGAGTATCTGGAGTACATTGACTTTATTCATACACAATACAGATTTCTCGTGCTTACCAGTGTCAACACTTTGGAAAATTAACAAGTTGTTTTTGAAGTAAAAAAAATAGTTAAAATATATTGTACTTTTGCAATATAATAATCACTGCCCAAATTTTATTGAATGTAATCCTAGCCACAACCCTAAGAATTAGGCATTTTTACTGAAGAAATTAAGGTCTAGATATGTATGGTAATTTTTCTAAGCTTGTGTATTGGTAAGTGACAGAATCAAAATTCAAAACAGAATCAATTTGAACTTTTTACAGTAATAACTAATTGCCTAGTATACTTGCTAAGACATTTAATATCTTCTCCAATAAAAAAGGCAGTCATACTCTCCTGCAAGACTCCATATATTGTCGTATATTTGGAAACATAGCTAGAAGCAATTTTGTCCAGAGTAGAACAAATTGTTCTAAATTGTGTTTCTGAGATGCTTGTGAAAGCAGTCAGATATTTGCAAGAAATCCTAATGTCCCTCAGTTTGACTAAACTTTAGAAGACAGGCTTCTTTCTGACTCTAGGCCCTTCATCTTTCTTTCCTTAGAGCACCTAATATAGATAACTTGTCATTGTCAATTCATTCTCTTTTATTGTGAGGTGTAAATATTTTTTTAAATCTTTCCAGTTTACAAAAATCTCTTTTCCTAGGAATTTTGAATTCATCCCTTAGAAATGTAATTATCAAGGAATATAGAGTCCCTATTCCCAAATTTCTATGGGAGAGTAGGAGCCTAACTTTGAAAGGCTCCTTGTTGAAAGTTAGAAAGCTACCTCTTGTCATGAAGCTTTGAGAAATTTTACTTTTTCTGTGGGTAAAGCCAATTAGCAGAAATGGCTTATGATCTATCCCTTTCGGCTCTTAATTTTTTTGGCCCTTAAAATTTTCCAGTCCTAGTTTCAAAGCAATAGACTTGAATAAAGTTTATCTTTTATATTTAAATTACTCCAGTGCAATTTTTGCTTTGGCATTGTTTTCATATTTTTATTTTGGTTAGCTTAAATATGTATTTGAATGTTTACCTTTGACTAAGAAAATGGCAGAAGCAACAGAAACCTTTTTGAATAGACATGTATTCCTTCCTGTGGCCTTCTACTGCTTTGACTTCTCTTCCAGTAAAGTTATTTACACAAGCATATGATTTAACCATGGTAATAGTACTATTTAAGAATTGATTCTTAATTGATTCGTAACCACTGAAATAAAATTTTGTTTTCATTATGGTAGACAAGGAGTTAACAACCTAAATCTGTGTTTCAGCTTTGACATTTGTAAGATTTGATACACCTAATTACCTTAATAAACCTTGAGAATTTAGGGGGGACTTTGCATTTATTTGAGACATAGAGAAGTGATTTTTATTTGCCAAATGTGTACAATTGTAAAGCATAAAGACAAGAATTAAATTCAAGAAAATACAGATTAAAAGCAGTCTGCTAAAATATACAAATCCCAAATTCAATCATTTTTGTGTTTCTTCCTTTAAAATTCTTTCTCACTGATAGAAGGTTGAAAATTTGCTATATTCAGAATAGAGTTGTGATGCATCTCCCCTTTAGACTCCTGAAGTACATATGCCTTCAAAATGCATATAAAAAGCAAAAGGAACTTATATATTTTTGTACACTTTGGTTAAGCCATTTTTAAAAATGGAATTTCTTCACCTCACATGCCTAAAATTTAAAAAGTAGTCTAACTTCTGTCTATGCAATTTTCAGGTCTTCTTTCTTTCATGTTTTATGCATTATCAATATTAAATGATTTATAAGTAGATGACTGCAACAGCTACTCCCTACATCCTCTTGGGTTGAAGTACAGAACAGAAAAAACAAATGCTTCTCTCTGTGATCTCATATAGGTCTTGTTGCATATTAGTGGTGCTGAATCTTCATGACCAGGTTATATGACACTCTGAATGGCTAGAAATGCCTAGGCCTAAATCCAGTTGTTGATAACTAGATGTGAAGCATATTAACTGTGAGTTGAGTAGGAATAGCTGCCAGCAGGCATATTTACCCAGAAAAGAAAGAATTCTCTGTAACAATTAGTAAATAATGAGCAGTTCTTGCATATTATGCAGAAGCTAATACATGAGTCAGTTCCCTATGTATTGACAATTAGTTGAGTAAAAATGTAAGTCATACAACTTTATTTGCCTCATAGTACCTCACACACTTGAAAAATACTGAAGTTTATAGGTATGCATATGTATGTATTGCATATTAAGGACAATGTTTATATCTATCACGGTGGCATTATTTTGATTAATAGCCAATCAAGACATTAAGATTACTTTTATTTTAAAGTTCAATTTATTGATATAATTTATTTAATATCCTAACATAAACCATATTAAAATAGCAAAAAAAGCATATATTTCTTTTCAAAAGAGCCAAAATATATTTTAAAAAAGCAAAAATTTTTGTACTAGAATACACAAAAGAAGACATGAATCAGTAAAATACATGACATAGTTGTGTCTTAAATGAGTCAGTGTTGTAAAGTTGACATCTTTTTTCACCATTGGTTTACAAATTCCATCACTTCAGGTGAAATTTCCATGCTTATTTTGGTAACATTTCCATAATTTATCTAGAGGAGAATTGTTAAAAAATTAATATAATTTGATAACAGAGTAAGAGGAAGAAGTAGATTTGGGAATGACTAATGACTTGCACATCTAGGTGTCAGATTCAATATTCCTGGAAAAATTAAAACTATACATAAATGACATATCAACAAACACATAGATCAATGGGATAAAATCAAGATTGTACAAATAGGAACATCTATAGATGAGATTTCAGGTTTTACACTAAGAAAGACCTTTTAAATATTTGGTAAAATGATGAGTAATCAAACAAATTTGTGAAAGGAATTGACAGCCAATTAAGACATCCACATACTCATAGAGCTCTTCTGCATATTGTACTTAGAAATAATACATCCTTGAAGGGATAAACACTCCATTTGCCCTAATGTGATAATTATGCATTGTATTTCTTTATCAAAATATCTCATGCACCCTGTAAATCTAAACACCTATGTACCCATAAAAATTAAAAAATTAAACAAAATAAATCAAATAATAACAAATGTAAACCTGAAAATAATATTTGGCATTTATTGAATGATCACTATACACAAGACTTTCTTCAATGTTCCCTCATATATTAGCTGATTTATTCTTCATGACAACTTATAAAATTGTTATCATCCTTCTTTAATGTTTAAGGAAACTGAGGAGTAGACAGGTTGAATAACTTAAATTAGACCCCATGGTATGTAGTGGAGCCAAGATTCAAACTGAGGGAATTTCACACTGAATTCTTACCTCTAATTCCAAATAAAACACTAATATTTGAAAATGCATTAAAAAGTATTGTGTATTTTAAAAGTGGAATGTGGGAAAATAAGTTTTTATGAAATTAAAAATATAAAAATCTAAAAGAGTTGAATGTTTTAAAGTTTAACAAATTTGTAAAGCAAAATAAACAGCAAAAATAAAGTTAAATGGTAATATTAGGTCGGAGGACCATGTTTACAAGGAAAATGAAAGAAAATGGTTAATATTAATTAAAAACGTACTTCATATAGAATAAAAAACATATGAGAAATTGAAATATTCTCCTAAAAGATTCTATATTGGTGTAACCATTAACCTATCCATTGAAGAAATACTTTTGATGGACTGTTATGGGGTGCAAAGATGGGCAGGCAAATGCGTAGGTTTTTTCATCAGGAAGATTATAGTTTACTGATCTGTTACAAAGAAGCACAGTAGTGAGCATATTTGCCTTAAGCACAGAGGGGTAGCTCTTATTGTACATTTTCTAAGTGAGTTTTCAAAAACAGTTTACATAGTAAGGAATATGTTCAACAAGAGTATAGGATATAGGTTAACTATTCTAACTTACTACAACTTTTATTCTTGCATTATTTACATTCAGCTTTATCATGCTTTTTTATCATTTCAGTAGAAGTAATAATAAAAATAGCATAGAAGATGTGGTAGAATTTTTTTCTTCTACCAGAACCTTCTCTAATATGTCATTTTAAGTTGGGCACAGATGTTCTCCAACTTAAAAGAATTGAGAAAAATTAGAAAACAAAACCAAAACTTTTTGAAGAAAATCTAGTACACCCTATACCAAGGAAGCTAAAGAGTTGCTCTGTTATCTTTCAATTTAATGGGGTGCTGAATTGTAGAGGGAAGAAAATGGATCTCAATATTATTAGACATGCTTCACAATGTTTGTCCTTGACATTATTACATAAAATAACAATGCAGAAATCTAAGGTACATTTATGATCAGCAAATAAAAATTGTTGCCAGAGATTGAAATGCCCTGAGGAGGACAATTTGACCTTCTGTTATAACTGAAGCATATCAGTAAACATCACTGGTAAATTAAGATAAACAGTATTGTGAATGAAAGTAAAGTATGTGAATTTAAATGCACCTCTTTCGAATGAAGTCTGTGCAATTAAATATGAAGATATAATGCAATTAAATTCTGTTGTTGCTAAACAGCAACTGTTATTTTGTTAGGTTTTCAAAATGATCTGGTCATTTATGTCTTAGTAGCATATTTTGACAGCAGGCTTTCTTTTATTTTGTAGTAACATGCTCCCTGACATTTTTTATTAATTCAGTATAGATATTGGGATCAGGATATTATTTTCACAGAAGAATATTATTTCCATATGTTTTGAGGATCAAGATTATATAATATTCACAGATATTACAACTAAGCAACATAAAAACAGGATTCTATGAAATTCAATCAATAACCATTTTAACAATGCAGGCTTGTCCTTCATGTTATATATTTTAATGACAGTGACATATTTCCAAGAACTGGAAGAATGTCCCGTATACCTCTTTTACATTTGGCATAAAGCTAGCTAATCTGATCTGATTAATATATAAATCTATTAACCTATAAATGTAAAAGCATTCAAAAATAGAAAGTTGATTTTAAAAGGTTGGAGAGAAGATACTTTTATTTAAAAGTTAAAGTTTAAATGACACACCATTTGGAAAATAAATAGGTTACTGGAAAATACATTGTAGGTATTTAGTCAAATGAGATCATGGATAATCGAATGTCGACAAAATCTGCTTCTCTTTAGTGCACATATCAGGAATATTTTAGTTAATAAGGATAAGGCAAAAGCCTCAAGAAAGTAAGTATATTTTGGTACAAAGATGTTGTGAGATAAAAGTTCTCTCGTTTTTGTCAGAAGTTTCTAAGGGTGAGAAATTCATTGTGATAGTACACAAATTTGCAATATACTAGTATTGATGTAACTAAGCCATATGAGTGGAGGAGGAAAAATTTAATCAGAATGAAAAGCAAGCACAATTATGTTGTACACATCAAAAGCCCGTAATGAAATGTTTTATGGTTTAGATTCTCATCATTTTACTATAGAAAAAGTCTTCATATAAAAATAGAGAAAATATTTTGCCCTATCATTATATATCTTTTCTCACTACAAAAAGATTTTGACTTTCCCCCTTTCCTTCTTTGACTTGAGCAGTAGTTTTTAAGAACATTAAACTGAAAATGAGTATTCAGATGATAAGCTAAAACTTTCTATAAAAGCACCAAAAAATTTATAATGAAGCATAAAATCTGACACCCAGGAAAGACTGATCTTCCCATCAAGCTGTGATCTTTCCATCACCAGAATAACATGCAAAAGAAGCAAATGGTGGACTTGGAAACTAAGAATTCTTATCCCTTTCATCAACTAATTTAGCTGTATATTCATAAATTGTTCAAATACCGTTCATCTTGTGGCAGTGGCGACTTAAACTCAAGTGTTGTAGATGACTTGATTTTTAATTATTTTAGCATAAATGTCTAAGTTTCTTCTGTTTGGAGAGACTTAAATAAAACTGAGGATAGTGTTAATAGTTATTGGGAGTTAACTATTAATTATTAATAGTATAAGGGAAGAATGACATTAGCCAGAGGAGGGCAACCAAATTGACTAATCCTAAAATAACTTACAGTATCACGTAGTATTTTTGAGTGTTTATTATATACCAGCCATTGCCTTAAAATATTCTACTACTATCCTATTCATAATCATACTTACTATAATTAAGCCAGCACTATTTTTCATATTCCATTTACAGGTGAGGTAACTAAGGAATAGATACATTAAAAAACTTACCAATATATTGATCTCATAATGATATGATTAAGATTGCAACCCAGAACACTTACATCAAGGGATACGTTTATCACCTACACACATGAAAATAGATCATAAAGGTTCTCAAAAAATTAGAGTCAAGAAAAAAACGAAAGCAAATGGTAACTCTGAGCAGATCATTGAGATAATTCAATTTATCAACATTTAATTGCAAAATCAATTCTGTAAGTGCTATGACTTAAGAGATACCTGAAAGACAACTCAAAATAAGGAAAGAGGGATTCAATAACATACATTTTGTCCAATAGCAATATGGCAGATGCTTGTCACTTAGAGTGATTGAGATCAGGATGGGGACTCCCACTTAGAAATACCCAGCCCCGTGTTATGGAATTCACATATGACTCCAGGGCACTGGGGACAAGAAGGAATAGCAAATGGATACTAAAAGGACTGCTTTACTAAATTTCCATAGGCAACGGTGGCACAAGAAGCTCTGCTTTTTAAACAATGCAGTAGAAGCGGGTCAGGAAGAAAGGTATCTTCCCTTTTAGAATTTCTCTAGGAGTGAGGGTATTGGATGAGGAACATTACACATTTTATGAGCATGGAGTGAGTCAACCTGCAACTGAAGCAAAAAAAAAAAAAACATTGAAGGGCATCATGCTTTGATGGTTTTATAGCAACGTCCCTGCTGCTGATAGGTGACTTTAGCATATTTTGGCAAGAATGGAGGCTTCAGCACAGAATTATCGGGTAGGATGAATCATCTCAACAGACTGCAGCAGGAAAGGTATAAATGAATCTCCTTAAACTAACTAGGAAGATGATTAGTTGATGAGCAGAAAGGAACAATTCCTGAAAAAGTCAAGAATTACTTAGGAAATTCTAAGAAAGGTGGAGTCCATTCAGTTTCACGGACACTGCAGTTATTAAAATATTTACTTTTTCTGTCATTATTGTGACTCACTTAGGCTTATTGTTTCTTGTACCCTGGACGAATTTGAGTACATTTGTGATGGTGCTAGAAATGTTTTATAAGAAACTATACAATATGTGACAGAAATAATTCCTGTAGTCTTTGGAAGAATAATTTGTTTAATAAGATATGTCACTATTTTCAAGGAAATCACCTGAAGATTTTTTGATAAGGGAGTCCATGGCACAGTAACAAACCTTCACATATACCCCCAAACCTAACATACAATTTGAAAGAAAAAAATAAACAACTAGAGATATGATCACTCATGGAATTATCAGATTTTAAAAAATTACAATTGTATGCATGAAAGTCACCTTATTAAAATTTTAAAATTCCTACCTACATCTTTTTCATTTTAGAATGATTAGACTGTAGATTGAATCTGATAAAATAATGTAGGTTTCAAAAACAAGTCATAAAAATAAACAATATAAACTAAAATATTACCATTAACTAAAAGATTAATCATCATTAATGGAATAATAACTTAGATAATTAAAAATGCAAATTTTCAGTAAAGAGTTGATACGTGTAGATAGAAATGCTTTCAAAGGGGTAGTATGCATGCTATTTAAAAATATCTTAAATTTATTTTTATTTGAATTTAATGAAGCAAAATAGAACATAAAAATATTTAATCCAAACTTTTTTTTAACTCAAAATGTATTCACAAGATAATGATTCCTCTAAAATTATGAACAAAGATTATAAAACATGTGGAGATCATGGGGTTATGATGGTTTTATTTAACCTTTGGAAGGTAATAGCAGAATATACCAATTGATTGCTTTCATTAAAGTGAGTTTACTAATGCAAATGCTATTATATTGGCACACTTCTTCCATAGTAATGAATCACAATATCTCCATCACTTCAGTGCTTCCATGTAAACAGTGAACTACTAAGATCCAAGGTGAAATAACAAACAAGAGAATAGTGTTTGTTATGAGTTGAACCAGTTGTCCCTCCAATTGTTAAAGTCCTAACCCCCAGTACAGCAGAATGTGACTTTGTTTGAGATAGGAACTTTAAAGAGGTAACTTAGGTTAAATGAAGTCAATTGGATTGGGCCCCAGTTCAACATGACTAGTGTCCTTATAAGGAAAATTTAAGACATAAACACATACAGAAGAAAGATGATATGAAGGCACAGTGAGAAGGTGGTTATCTGTAAGTCAAGGGAAAAGGCCTCACAAGAAAAAGAAACAAACTTTGCTGACACCTTGATCTTGGACTTTTAGCCTCTAGAACTGTGAGGTAATAAATCTTTGTTTAAGCTATCCAGCCTGGGGTACTTAAACTCTTATGGCAGTCCTACTTAACTAATACAATGTTACTGTATCTTTCTAGTCCTGGTATTCAGAAACACAAAGTATTATATCACAATAGTGATATAATTTCATATCCTTTGTCTTTTCCTCAATAAAAACAATGAGTCATATGCTTCTCATGGGCTAAAATACATTTGTGATAGATCTCCAACAAGTTAGATTTAAGTGTATGCTTTGCACAACACATGGATGAATCATTTTTATCTTTAGCGTATCAAAATTCTTTCCTTTTAATTTTTTAAAATTTCTAGAATAAATTAGATTTCTCTGTTACAGTTTTAAACCTGGACCCGGTGTGATGCTTTACATTTTTTAGTCCACTATTACCTTCACCCTGAATATCGTAGACTCCTGTATTCTTCAAAGTTATTTTAGATAAACCAAAATACTATATTCTGTCTGGGGGACTGAATAGAAGAATAGTTATTATTGCACAGTGGCTTAAAATTCCCCTGGAGTTATTAAAAGTAAATTTATTTCATTAATAAACTTAAATGTTACAGCAATTGTTTCCATTTGGAAATTTTCCAAACATAAATATCAATTCTGTTGAATATATGTATTATTTTTGTGTTATATTATTTTTGTGTTATATTCTTCTTGAAAGCAATTGTGGTAAGAATTACTGACCTTCAAGATGCTGAATCACTGATGCAAAGCATATCTCAGTAAATCGTAGAGGAAATTTTCCAAACATAAATATAAACTGGTGAATGTGTGTATTATTTGTGTATTACAGTCTTTATGAAGGCAATTGTGGTAAGTATTACTGAACTTCAAGATGCTGCATCATTGATGCAAGCCACAGCTCAGCAAATCAGAGTGAATTATAACTGTGGAAAGTAATTAGTATTAGTTCATCATTTATTATAATACAAAAAATGTACTACTTATAATAATGTTGTAAATTTTGTATGATAATCAATTTGCTAGTGATAATGAGTACAAAAGAAGGAATTAGCAAACCTATATTCCAAGTATGTAGCTAAGCAGTATTTCATTGAATTCTCATAGTAATGCTTAAAGTCAAGTATTGTTATTTCTATTTGGCATATAAAGAAAATTAGTCTCAAAAGGGAATAGTTACCTATCCAAGATCAGCTAATACCTGGTTGCACCGAATCTGAAGCTCAGTTTTGTCTAAGTCCAAACGTGTTCTCTTTCTATTACATGATATATCCATTCATTCAAAGATCCTTTTTAGGTGACTATTATTTGCAAGTCACCTTTCTAGATATTCTATACATGAGATTGAACAAAAGTGACGTGGTGAACACATACTATTGAAAAAGTGAGGATACAAACAATAAAATAAGTGAAATATATAGTAAGTTAGATGGCATTAACTGGTCATTCTAAAATGCTTGGGCTCATTTATATTTCATACATTATAATACAGTTTGACTCACATGCTTTTGAAGTATTTCAATTAACACCACGTTGAAATGTACTTAACACATCTTTTTATAGCATTCTTTTTTACTATTTACTCAGCTGTTTATTTTCTAAAAATACTACAAAATTATAGAGTTCATGTTCCATGTCAGCTTCTTATTAAAGCTTAAGATACAAAAAACAATGTGCTCAAATATTAAGTGTATAGTTCAATTAATTTTCACAGAGTAATGAGAGCAATCAATCACTGTGTAAATAGTATTCAGATCAAGAAATGAAAATGTGGACCCAAATCTTTAGGAATAGGTTTTCATCAGATAATACCACCACTGTTGTGGTGGTACTTGATCAGGTAGATCCTATTCTTGTTCAGAAGAGGAAAATCATCTTTCAGTGTGGTGTTGCAAAAATACCAACACGTTGGAAGCACAATGCTTAAATCCTGTCCACTTTGAGTGGAGTAACAGAGATAATGTTTTGCATTGTACGACAGCAGTTTTATAAAATCCATTTGAATTACAATTTTGATGCAGCTTCTTCAAAAAGCAAATGCTTGGTGACTGCTTTACCAAAGAAAATTAAATAGAGGCTACCTTGTGAAATTAGTGTTTTCACAAATATACTAGAAAGAAATATTTGAAGTCATGTTAAAGACAATTTGATTAATTACTTTTATTTCCAAGGTTAGGCTTGCAACTTTAAATTTTGTTCTGTGACGTGACTGCCATCTGAGCCAGTTACTGGTTATGTGAGAAAGTTACTCTAATTCCTTTAGTTGTGCATCTTCTTCCAACCCAGCCTGGCCACTCACCTCTATTCAGAAGGTGTGGACAAAAAATATTTTACTGACTATTGCAAAACACTGAAAGAAAAGTATCTCCCACCACTGAGGCTATTCAAAAGGACATTTATTATAAGCTCTAAAGGCAGTTCTAGAAACATTTTGAGCAACAATAGCCTTATTAAATGAAGGATGACGTTCATTTATATAGAAATATTATATACATATTTCTTAAACTATTTATGTTATAGGCACATCTCATGCATTAATTCCCAACCTCAGTTTGCCATTTTAATATTCTGTATATTGTATATTTGAATACTTTAACAAAGATGACTTTCACTTCTTGGAGTGAAAAAAAAAAAAAAAAAGAAACGAAAATGACCAGAACCCTAAAATCCCTTTAATGCCCACAAAGCAACCACTATCTTGACTTTTAATGTAATAGGTTAGTTTTATATAGTTTTGACCTTTATATTATATATAAATAATTTATATTTGTATAAATGGGATCATTTAGTATATACTCACTTGTGTCACTTCTTTTACTGAACATAATGTTTATAAATTTATATATATATATATATATATATATGTTGGCTTGTAGTTTTTGCTTCTCATCTAAATGTCAACTGGTGTTACATTCAATGAATACACTATCGTTTATGCATTCATGGTACTGTTGATGGATTAAGGTTTTGAAAGCAGGTATAATAATAGATAAATAATTTTTTATATCATATCGTGTAACATGAGAAGCATATAAACATGTAGTTTGATTTACTAAGTTCTCATAAATTTCAGGTGAAAAGGAAGAATAGTATACAAACTTAGAGCTCAGTTATAAAGCATTTATATTTTGTCACTAAGCATCTTCATTCTTTATCTTACATATTTTGGTTCTTGAGATAATGGTGAGAACTACTTATATCAAAATCTTCTTTGTTTTGTTGGTGAAACCATGCCATGAGAATTTTAGAAGACTTTCATAGCAAGTAAATGGTAGTGATGGTATTGACCCAGATCTTTTATATTATAAAGACTATACACTTACCACTAAAGTATGTTACCATCTGTTGCATTGCATATTGCCCGAATGCACAGACAGTACTTTGTTTGTCACCACTTTTGTGTCCCCTACAATGTTATAGAAGTCCAATTGATTTATTGATTCTCTTCTCATTGAAAAATTAGATCGTTATTGAAAGTTAGTCCCTGGGGCAATTATGATCCTAAACTGGAAGCCTCTGAATCATAGACTCTCCTAATAAATTAAAGAAAATAGACCATTAACATGTATTTAATTTAATGCATATGGCATCTTAGCATAGACATAATTACATAGCTCAAATAAGTTCTGAAGAAACTCTATACTGATAGAATAATTCTTTTCTGGTATTTCCTATGTTGGCCACTTAGTTTTAATCTATCGCCATTAACAGAATCTAAAGTAAATTAAAATTTTGGCAGAACCATTGTTGATATTTTTATTATTTAAGTGGTAAGTTATATAATTTTTACTGGTATTTATAATTAGAATATGTAATATTGTTGCTAAATTATTTACTTTTAATAATACTATATGCTAAAATATTTGGAAATAAAAAATATTGGGATTATTTTTATAGTAAAGGGCTAGTACTTTTTGGATTCTTCATTCCAGGGGCTAATTGTGACTTTATGCTTTTCAAAACTTAGTTCTTGATGGGAGATTGTCCCGAGAAGGTTCATGTTCACACACACGAAAAAAAGGTTTGTGCACTTTTATTAGTTTCCTAAGGCTGACATAAAAAAAAAACAGTACTACTAATTTGACATCTTAAAACAACATAAAATGCATTGTATCAGAATTCTAGAGTCCAAAAGTCTGAAATCAAAATGTCAGAGGGTCTGCGCCTTCACGGGCACTTGGAGGCAGAATCTGTTCCAGAGACTCCTTTTCCTCGCCTCTGGTGGTTACTGGCAATCCTTGGTTTTCCTTAGCCTGTGGCATCATTAACTCCAATCTTTTCCTCTATGTCACATGGTCTTCTTTCTCTCCATACATCTTGCTCTTTTATTGGTAAAACACCAGATATATTGGATCAGGGCCCACCCTAACCTGGCATAATGTTATCTTAACATGATTATATCTGCAAAAGACCCTATTTCCAAATAAAATCACACTTATTTGTACTGGAGTTTAGGACTTCAACATATTTTGGAGATACATTTCAGTCTCTAATTGTCTGCCCTCTAGCCCTTTTTTGTGTAAAATGCATTATTCACCTTATTCCAGTATTCCCAAAATGTATTAACCCATTATAGCATCAACTTAAAATCCAAAATCTCATGTAAATATACAGCTGTCTCTCAAAATGGCATAAGTTTTTTCTTTTCTGTAGCAAGAAGAGGGAAAGTTTGTATTTGTCCACCTGCCAGGTACTTTTCTTGTGTGTTTTTACACATGTGTGTATACTATGTGTGACTTTCTGACATGGGCATACTTTGTAAGTGACTGATTAGCCATTATTTTTTTCAAACTGAAATATAATCCCCATATATTATAATCTAGGTCCAAACTCAGTGCAATGTTAGTACATGGAAATGTTATTTCAAAATTTAATGTATAAAATAACGTAATCTGTATTTGGATTTTGGTGAAAGTCAATAAAAGATGCCCAAGATAATTATCAACATAAAGCTACTTTGTTAGATTTTTCAAACTATAAATGAATCATATCTTATTGTGAATCCTCTTAACGTCTGGCTGAAAAAGATACAGTCTATTTCTATTCTGACTTCAATAACCATATTTCAGGGAATAGTTATTTAGAAAGGTTAGTATTTATTTACACAGTAAAAAATTTTTGAGTTTATGTATTCCATTGTTTGAAGAACTAAAGCTTTGATTGTCTTAGATTTTTAAGATTATCATAGCTATATTATTTAGTGCTTATTAAATTTCAGGAAATGAGTTAAATAATGTATATGTATCTATTATTAAATCCAAACAACACTATTCTGTGATAGGTACTACTAATTTTCTAATTTAAGGAAAAGAAATGGAAGCACATGAAGTTAGGTAATTTATGTAATTTAACAAGCTAGCAAATGTTAGAGCTAAGATTTTAATACAGGAAGTCATACTTCATAGGGAATATTTTTAACAACAAAGCCATACTGCATCCTTAGTAAACTGCAATATAATTAGCTTTACACCAATTTTAGTTCTAACATTGAACTGGTAGTAAATGATTCAGCCCTTCACGATTTTCCACCGAATAACTACTGGCATAAAAAAGTTAGAAAATATGCTACTTTAGGCCAGGCATGGTGGCTTACGCTTGTAATCCCAGCACTTTGGTAGACTAAAGTGGGTCTATCACTTGAGTCCAGGAGTTCGAGACCAGCCTGAACAACATGGCGAAATCCCCTCTCTAAGAAATGCAAAAGTTAGTCTGACATGGTGGCATGCACCTTTAGTCCCAGCTACTAGGGAAGCTGAGATAGGAAGGATCTGTTGAACCTGAGTGGTAAGGGCTGCAATGAACCATGATCATGCCACTGCATTCCAGTGTGGGCAAAGAGCAAGATCCTGAGAGTTTGCCTAAAAGAAAAAAGAAAGAAAAAAAGAAAAAGAAGAAAGAAGGAAGGAAGGAGAGAAAGAAAGACGAAAGAAAGAAAGAGAAAAGAAAGAGAAAAAGGAAGGAAGGAAGGAACGAAGAAACAAAGGAAGGAAGGAAGGAAGGAAGGAAGGAAGGAAGGAAGGAAAGAAGGAAGGAAGGAAGGAAGGAAGGAAAAGTAATGCTATTTGAGAGCAGAAACTTGTTCTTCATTGTGTTTTAACTCTTGAAACCCCCCACTACCTACAGTTCCTAGTTCGCTCTAAAGGCTCTCTGTAAAAGAAGAAATAAAAAAGTAAATGTATGATTTCGTTTTTCCACAAATTTCTTTGCCTTACTCATGGAAACAAAACAAAATGAAATGAAAATATTTAGTACATTTTAAATCAAGAATATGGCCAGTGATGTAATTAGTAAGTTGTGAGTGAAAGTTTTAGCATCTAAAGCAGGGTTGGCAAACTATGGCCCACAGGTCAAGTCCTTCTCACTGTCTGTATTTTTTTAAAATAAGTTGTATTAGAACATAGTCACCTTCACTGTTTTGGTGTGGCTGATTTTTGCTGCATAGCAGGGTTGAATAACTATGATAGAGACGGCTAGGCCTGCAAAGTCCTAAATATTTACTATTTGGCTATTTACAGAAATGGTTACAGATTTTATATTTAAAGCTTGGATAAAACTCTAATGCACAATATCAAAATGCAGTTGAAACAATTTTGTTCCTTTCCTGGTACCCCAGGTTTTGTCACATAAATGAAGAAAAATGACCTCCTTGAATGCACAAAAGCGAGTAAATAACTTATGGCCATATCTTTACTGTACCCCTTAATGTAACTTTCTTGGCTGCTTTTCAGAAAACAACAACAACAACAACAACCAACACACAATACCCCTCAAATTCAATATACTTGGTTAAGTGGGAAGTTAGAATGTTGGCAGCAGGATAAGGCTTAAAATGAAAAAAAATCAAAAATAACAAAGCAACATGGAAATTCCAGACTGTTTGACTTTTTGTAGTAAGGGATGTTAAATATAAAACACCACATTATTTAAAACTAACAACAATTATTATATGTTTAATGGGGTAGTGAAATGAGAAATCCTTCCATTGGCCAAGTAATTACGCTAAAGAATACACTACAAAATAGTAATAATAGTTCACCTAGGGAAAGTAAGGAGAAACACTAGGAATGTTCCCACGCTGGTAAGAGGCCTAGAGGCCTCACTTCCTGTTTTTCATACCTTTGTGTAGTCCTCTCCCACACTGTGCCAGAGTTTGCCTCTGTGATCACTAGAGTACAGTTGAAATGATGGTATGTCATGCCTGAAGACGTTGAGGTATTAGGAGGCTGAATGGATTAAATTCAACTTAACAAAAGTGTTACTAGTTTGTACCATGCTGAATATAATGAAAAAATTTACTTCAATTATTCGCTTAACTGTAACTTAACATCACAATTGTTATAAAGTTTTGCTTTGGTCATTGTAACCCCATAACTGTCTTACTTTGCTACACACATATCTATGGATTTTCAGGAAAATGGAGTCTAGAACTGAATAGGTCAATTTTATTCCTGACTTCCTTTAATATGGTCTATTAACCAAAAATTGTTATATTAGCTTTGATTATGTTCAACTTGAAGGCACGATTTTAACAATGTTAGTATGCATATATTAATAAACAATTCAAAGTAAAGATAAGGAGATGAAGTCCTCATAGATTGGTAAAATTTGGAAACTACTTTACACAGTTTACCATTTGGCTCCTAATCATGTTGGCCATCATAATTGTGTTACAAGTTTGACTTGCTATGGTAGTGGTTATATTAAAGATGTTGACTTATTCTTTTGATAAAGTAGAGGTAAGTTTATTACTTGGAAAATTTAACAACAAAAATGTTGGTATGAACACTGGGAGAATAAGAATATAAAAATCATATTCAAGAAATCCCTTGTAGGCAACGAAAGTCATAACATAAATATGAGAATAGAGTGCTAATCTTCAGCAAATAATTTGCATAAGCTCTGGTAATATTTGTGAGTTGCTGAAGTATTTAAAATTTGTAGCAAATCATTTTTTCCCAAAAAATATGAATCTAATTTTACATGCAGCAGTATTACAGAATAGATGAATGGAAATAGTATGTCTTCATGGCTTGGGTTTTTATCAATGCATAAATTAAAGTAAAATATTCTTGCAGATTTATTATGAAACAAGTTACTGTTACTACAGAGCTAAATCTAGCTTACAATAAAGACACATCTTTATTATAATGTCATATTTTGGCCCAAAGGTCATGTCATAAATTAAAGCTGAAATTAGTCCAGCAGAGTCCCATTATTTTTTCTCAGCATGAAACTTTAATAATATGACTTAGACTGACCTTTTTTCACTATTGTTTCAAGGTATCTTGTTAATATTCTTTTGCGTTATCACTTTCTCTCCAACATATACATTTTTCCTCTAAAAAGTATATTTTAGCTCCAGCTGCAACATATTCTGCTTGCCATCTGTTGAACATTTGGATTCAGCTGTAAATGCCGGGGTATCTATTCTGTAGGGACATTTTGCGAAATGACCACTCTTTCTCTATATAGTCATTCCTAAGACTATAGTCATATGTGGATGCTCTAACATTGAGAAAAATCATTTGCCATATTTAGAAAATAATGATTTCTGTAAACAACTTGTGACTATTGAGAATATTTAACAATTTTTCCATGTGGTAAGTATGTGTTGAAACTGAATACTGTGGATTTTTTGGTCTATTCTAACTGAAATCAGAAATACAACATTCAAAAAGCCAACATTAATGCAATTTCTTAATATAAGTTTATCTTCAAGATAGTTTTAAGGGCCTGTTTTCAAGCATAAAGTGCTTATGTTAATGTTCTCTATCAATAAATACTTGAAGTGCTTTTTTTCTCCTCCTAATTTTACTTGCCATAATTTGGGGGAGTTTGAAAAATGCATATATCTAGTATTTGAAAAAAATACCTATAGTATATAATGCTTTACCTATTTGATGAAGGTATAATTTGATAAAATACCCATAGTATAAGATGGTTTAAAATACCATTTTATACTTTGTTTTTATTAACTTAGAAAAATTAATTTGGAGATTTATTTACTGCTCAAAAATGTAATTTATTAGTAAGTATGCCCTAATTATCTACTTAGCAAAAACCTCCAGTCACTTAAAGTATTTAATTTATTTTTAAATATCTGCTATGTAAAAGATTTCTAGGTAGCATTCATTATACAAAGAAAAAAATGGGCCGGGCGCGGTGGCTCACGCTTGTAATCCCAGCACTTTGGGAGGCCGAGGCGGGCGGATCACGAGGTCAGGAGATCCAGACCACGGTGAAACCCTGTCTCTACTAAAAATATAAAAAAATCAGCCGGGCGTGGTGGTGGGCGCCTGTAGTCCCAGCTACTCGGAGAGGCTGAGGCAGGAGAATGGCGTGAACCCGGGAGGCGGAGCTTGCAGTGAGCCGAGATCGCGCCACTGCACTCCAGCCTGGGCGGCAGAGCAAGACTCCGCCTCAAAAAAAAAAAAAAAAAGAAAAAAAGAAAAAAATGTGGTGTACAGAAGAAACTCATTGTGCAATATGAGAATTTGTATTATGAAAATTTTATTGTGGTCTTTCAGTTCATTCCATTAAGTACTTATAGTGAATACATACTTTGGAATGTCCAATAATCTCATTATTTGGGGAACTCTACCCAGTTAAGGACTAGCAAAGGCCAGCTTCCTTAATACATGGAGAGAAACTGTGTGCAGGAGGAGAAGTAGAAATTTAGAAAGAACTAAGCAAGGAGGCTGAGAGAGAAAAAGTTACAAACCCAGTTGCCATATCTTGAATCCTTGAACCTTGTCATGCCTAAAACCAGTCATGGACTTCTTACAATTTAGGGGACAGTATATCCTGTCATAAGGTAGCTTGAATTCTCTTTCTTTTCACTTGCTACTCCAGGAATATTGACTAACAGAAAAGTGGTACATTTACAAGTTTTGTTTCAAGTGAAAGATTAGAAATATGGTTCTGGCATCTGAGGAAGAGAGCAGTGACAATCTCGTATTTCTGGCTAAGAAGCCGATTTTTGTATGTAAAAGAAAAGCCTCTAGTTAAGTCATTACCTACTCCATCTCTGGACTTAGCTGTCTACCCAGCTAGCAATTTAAAACCCACGTTGAAATATGATAAAATATGGAGTATTTAGGCAACCTTACAATCCTCAGCATTGTCTTACAGAAAAGGTAAGACAGTTTGAGTTGGTGGAGTGAGATACTCTGCTTGAGACCAGTGATCCAAACCCATTCAGCGACCACAGTCAAGGACTTTATTTCATTTCAAAGGCTTGTTTTGGAGTCTTCTGTTCTATGGAGATTAAAAGTATTAGGTACAGAAATAGAACTAACAAATGAAGATAAAAATGAGACTTTGAAGGAACCAAAAAAATAGACAACGTCTGAAACACCAAGTTCCTCCCTATTGTTTCTTTCCATATACCCCTACCCAAGACATGCAGTACTTTCTTCTACTATAAAATGCCAACTATAAATACAGAGCTTTCACACAAGAAATATAAATTCTTCCCACCAAATTATTGACTTACATTTATATGAAACAGCTTACAAGAGAGAATCTGTGAAACTGGGTGCTGCAAGAAAGGCAGAGATACAAAAATAGCAGGAATAATCTTCATATTCAAAGGACTTGAAAAAATTTCTGGCATTTTCTACTATCAAAGATAGAACCTAGAAATCAAATCAAATTGAGGTTTATTGTGTTTTATGGGGTGGGTATTATGTAAGAAAATCCCAAGTCTGGTAGTCTAGTCTATGATTACTTTTTACACCAATAACTTACCTAGTTCTCCACAAACACTAAAAAAGGAATTCCCTTTTAGAGATGGACAAGAACTGTGATGAACACAGAGGATCTCTCAGTTGTCCAGAAATGAGGACAACAATTCCCATTCCACCACCTAACTCCCCTATCCCCTAGTAATCACCATTCCACTTGCTAGTTCTATATGATCAACTTTTTTTTTTTTAGATTCCATATATAGGTGAGTTCATGCAGTATTTATCTTTCTGTGCCTGACTTATTTCACCTAACATAATGTTCTACAGTTTCATCCATGTTGTCACAACAGAATTGCCTTATTTTTTTAAGGCTGAATAGTAAGTACTCCATTGTATATACATATCACATTTTCTTTATCCATTCATTCACTGATGGACACTTAGATTCATTCCATATCTTGGCTATTGGGGAAAATGTATTAATAAACATGGAAGCGTTAATCTGTTCAGTTCAAGAGATCAATCGTAAAACATAGTGACTATGGTTATAACAATATATTGTATTCTTGAGAATAATACAATTTTAAGTTGTTCCCACAAAAAAACTGTGTGAGCTAATTTATATGTGAATTCACTAGGTTTAGCCATTCCATAATGCATAGCTACTTGGAAACATCATGCTGTACACAATAAACATATGCAATTTTGTCTTCCAATTCAAAAATAATGTTTAATGAAATTAAGAAATGAGAGATAAACACTCAGTGTGATGAAAGATGACATTTGATTATGAAGAACATAAATGACCTACTGTCATTCACTATGACCTACTAACTGATAAAATGGACTGCTTTTTCTTGTTGTTGTTCTTAGGGTGTATTGCCTCTTGTTTCCTTATCTTAAACAGTTTTTCATTTTCACTCTATATTCGGTGTGCTGGAGTTGCAAATTTGTCATGTAGCCATACTGTTTATTCTTTTTTTATTATTTTTTTTTTTATTTTGAGACGGAGTCTCGCTCTGTCTGCCAGGCTGGAGTGCAGTGGCTCGATCTCGGCCCACTGCAAGCTCCGCCTCCCGGGTTCACGCCATTCTCCTGCCTCAGCCTCCTGAGTAGCTGGGACTTCAGGCGCCCGCCACCATGCCCAGCTAATTTTTTGTATTTTTAGTAGAGACGGGATTTCACCATGTTAGCCAGGATGGTCTCGATTTCCTGACCTCGTGATCCTCCCGCCTCGGCCTCCCAAAGTGCTGGGATTACAGGCGTGAGCCACTGCACATGGCTGCCATATTGTTTATTCTTATGTTGAGGAATGCTAACTGAATCTACTCACAAATCATGCAGTAATTAGAACAGCATGGTACAGATTAAAAAAAAAATCAACCAAAGGAAAAGAATATAGAACCTAGAAATAAATCCACACGTGTATGGTCAATTGATTTTCAATAAAGGTGCCAAGAATACCTAATGGAAAAAGGATAGTCACTTAATAAATGGTGTTGGAAAACCTGTATATCCACATGCAGAAGAATACAATTGGACCCTTATCACATACCATATGTAAAATCAACTCAAAAATGGATTAAAGACTTAATACTAAATCTGTAAAACTACTAGAAGAAAATACAGGAGTAAAACTACAGGACATTGGTTTGGTCAATGATTTTTTGAATTTGACTCCAAAGTGCAGGCAATAAAATCAAAATTAGATAAATGGTTTTACATTGAACAAAATGTTTCTGCATAAAAACAATTAACAGTGCAGTGTGCAGAGACAACTCACACATTGGGAGAAAGTATTTGCAACTATACATCAAATAAGGGATTAATATTAACAATATATTAGAAGCTCAAATAACTCAATAGCAAGAAAATTTAAAAAAAACTATTAAAAATGAGCAAATAACCTGAATAGATATTTCTTAAAAGATAACATACAAATGGCCAAAGGAAATGTGAAAAAAAGCTTGACATTGACAATCATTAGGGAAATTAAAATTAAAATCACAATGAGATATCTCATAGCTGTAAGAATGACTATTATCAAAAAGACTAAAGATAACAAGTGCCAACAACAATAAGGAGAAAGGGAACCCTTGTATGCTTTTGGTGGCAATGTGAATTAGTGCAGCCATATGAAAAATTGTGTGTAGGTTTCTGAAAAAAATATAGAATTACCATATTTTTTAGCAGTCCCACTTCTGGGTAGTTATCCAAAAGTTATGAAATTAATTTGTAGAAGAGATGTCTGTGCTCCCATATTTATTGTAGCATTGTTCACAATGGCCATCACAGAATCAACCTAGATGCCATCAACAGATGAACAGATAAAGAAAATGTGGTGTATGTGTATCCATACATACACACACAAACACATATACACACAATAGAATACTATTTAGCTTCAAATAAAAAAAGTCATTTGCAACAGCATTAATGAAATTGGAGAGCATTATTATAAGTGAAATAAGCCAGGCACAGAAAGACAAATACCACGTGGTCTTACTTATATGTAAAATCTAAAATGATCAAACTCATAGAAGCAGAGAGTAGAATGGTGATTACAGAGCCTGAGGGCAGGGGAAATACGACGATGATGGCAAAATGGTACAAAATCTCAGAGAGGAGGAATATTATTTTAGGTCTTTTGCACAGCACAGTGAATATAATTAATAAAAGAGGGCTGGGTGTCGTGGCTCAAGCCTGTAATCCCCACACTTTGGGAGGCCGATGTGGGTGGATTGCCTGAGGTCAGGAGCTCGAGACCTGCCTGACCAATATGGTAAAACCCCGTCTCTACTAAAAATACAAAAATTAGCCAGGCGTGGTGGTGCACACCTGTAGTCCCAGCTACTTGGAAGGCTGAGGCAGGAGAATCATTTTAACCTGGGAGGTGGAGGAATTGCAGTGAGCCAAGATCGTGCCACTGCACTCCAACCTGGGCAGCAAAGCAAGACTCCATCTCAAAACAAAAAAAAAACAAAAAACAAAACAAAACAAAACAAAATAATAGAGGATTGTACATTTCAAAATTGTGAAGATAGTAAATTTCAAATATTCTTACCACCAAAAATGTTACATATTTGAGGTAATGGATATGTTAACTATCTTGATTTAATTATGTTACATTGCATTAATAAATAATACCATTACTTTTTGCCCTATAAAGTTATACAATTATAAATCGTCAATTTAAAATAAAAACAGCAGTGTGTGGAGGGAGAATATTTACTAACATTCAAATGTCTTGGGATTTTAGTTGCATAAAAGAAGGGCATGGGACTTAGAACTTTGGTTGTCAGTGGATAGTTGCATGGTATTTTTGCATTTTTCTAGATCACATTATGAGAATGAGTTTATATGGATTTACTGGGTGACTGCAGCTTTACTATATTTGTATTGTATTACTTTTTGGTCTGCACTGTACAGTATCTTCACTTCTTTTGGAGATCTGCTTATCCACACTCAACCATATGATTCAATAGACATAATAACTATAATTCTCTACCAAATTTGCTGACATTCTGAGCAAATTATTCACATGCAGTCATCTTCTGACAGTAGTGTTTAGACCAACAGGCGGTTAAGGCAGTCATATTTCTTCTCTGGATTTTTAAAATATGGAACCGGCTGAAAAACGATTTTCCTACTGGGCAACATTTCTGAAAATTGTAGACAGCCTTTTTCCAAAGATCACATTACCTCCAGAGTAAAGAAGTCCTCCACACAGTAAGGGATAAAGAGGCTTAAGTAGAAATAAGGTAAAGATAGAGGAAAAACACAAGAGCAAGAAGGAGAGTAAAACGAAGAGAATGAAAGTGAGAGAGGGAGAGAGAGAGGGAGGGAGAGAGAAAGGGAGTCCTCAGCACCCTTGAACCTAAGAGTTATGAGTCAATACATTCATTTTATTTCACAGACTATTAGGATTTCCTGGGTTTTTTTTTTTTTTTTTTTGGATGAAACTTAGTCATTATTAGTAAAATACCATTGAATCAAGCATTGCCCATCACATCAACTAATAATCTGCACCTTCGCTCTTCTGGCTTCTGTGGCTCAAAATGAATCAAATGTTAATCAAAATCTACATAATATAGCCCAAACAACTGGAAATGAAAAAACAACAACAATACATAAATAGCTTTTTTATAAAGATGGAAACCCCACTTAGTGATATATATGCACCAACAGTCTCCCAATTCCCAATGATGGGGATCTAATCTGATAGGGATGTAGACTGAGTCTTGGCTTCCCTGGAACATGGTTCCATGGCTTTTTTGTAAACTGGGTGCACATCTTTGAACAGGCTCTTCCCTTTTCAGCACTGGGAATAAGTCAGATACTTCCTTTCCTTCACTCTTTTTTTAAGAACAACTTAAAAAGGACACACATAACACCCATGCTCTTCAAACCACAGTATATAATTTGGGAAGCAGCGGATAAATAAATATATAAATATATAAATATATAAATAAAAATCTGGCCTCTGTATCCATCTCTTTTCCTCAAGGGAGAAGATATGATGAGAACGAGTGTGCTATTAGGACCAACTATTGCTGTCAGTTTTTTGGTTCCTAGTGATTCACAGTTTGGCTTTACTAGGCCTAGGCTCATTCAAATGAGAGGAGAAGCAGAGGGTATTTGTTTTCAAAGTGTCAAGTAGATGAGAAAGCCCTGAAAAGCCAACATCAGCAGGCCAAGTGCATGCAAAGCTCAAATATTTAAAATATTTTACACAGAATCCCTTTACAAAAAACCAGGCCAATATTTACCAGTATGATGCTTTCAAAGTTACTACTGTATTAGAATTGGAGAAGATTGCTAATTGGCTCATATATTTTTAATGCCAGTCATTAGTAGCATAAATTAACTCCTAATATCTTTTAATAAAGAAGTAAATCTGAAACATTCTCCAAAATAAATTTGTCACTGAACTGTATATTTATTTCTAATCTAGTAACTCAAAAATACCTTACCCTAAACATTATCAAACTAGATCACATTATTCCAAGATTAAATACTCCTGAAAACATTTTTGAACAAGAATTTAAAACAGTACATCTAGATGAAATGTACATATATAAATCAGTTTTAATCTATATCAATAAATGTTAGCTGCATGTAAGCTGACATTATCCTTCCCTGTTCCCACTAACTTTCAAATTTGAGAAGATCATATAGCAGTTATCTTTGTCAATAGAGCCAAGTATATCAAAATACAATGAATAGCCTGTTCATTCTTATATACACCTGCTGTTTAATATTTGAAATTCTTGTCAGAGAAATATTTGCAATTTGGTAGAAAATAGAAAGTATAAATTATGTTGATTTGTAATGTTACCTTTGAAACAAAATGCATAAAGACACATACAACAGCAATATTCACACAGATCGTTTTACCTGTCAATGTACAAAAATAGTAAGCATAAAATTATCAAAAAATCAAGATGATTTATATGTTGCAATGACTTATTACAGAACTGAGGCTTTTTGAAAATAAGGAACATATTTTTTCTTTGCCTGAAATTTTCTTTCTTCATTATTTTAGCGCAACTAATTTTCACTCATCCAGTTTGACTTAATGCATCAATCATCTGTTATAAAAACTTAGACTCCCCTTCATTTCTCAGTAACACATTGTCCTATGAAACTATTGCCATTATCTCTCTAGCCTATTTTTTTTCTTTTTCCAATAGAATGAAAGTTACTTGAGGACAGGTACTTTGTATGCTTAGCACATAGCATCCTGCCTAGCATATGGTGAGCTTTAAATGACTATTAATTAAATCAATATTGATACATTTCTTACTTTCACAGATATAGTAGTTTGAGAACAATATCAGTCCAGAAATAGTTGACCTGTTATTTGTTAAACCTACACTACATATTGGCAATTGTGCCACTAGGCGATGTAAAATCCCCACGTGCTGTGACAATTATCTATTTAATGCATCTCATCAAATTCATTCATTTTTACCTTGCCTTATGATCCTTCAGTGAGACTCTCCAAACATTGCCTTGTTGAGATGTGGCTTGACATTAGTTTTTGTCATTAGAGCATCCTGAATGAAAACTGCAAGGATAATGGAGGAAATAATTTGTATCTTGAATTCTTTCCGTCTCTGTCTCAGTCTTTTTCTGTGTCTATCTCTTTCTTTTTTCTCCTCCTCTTCTTTTTTCCTAAATATATATAACAATGCTTTCCTAAATATAAGTAAGTCTGCATATAATAAATTTATTAAATTATACTAAGCCTTAAGTGCTCAGTAGAATGAACATACAAGATTTTTTTTTTAGATTTTAATAACCCTAAAATACAAAAATACAACTGCTATGTTTGCTTTTCTTCCTTTTCCAGGCTGTGCCATACAATTAACCATCATTGTGATCTTCATGGAGGCAAAGCACTAGGTCAGAGGTGAGTTGCACCAACTTTAGAAGTCGAAGTATGAAAAAGACTCTTTATTAAAAGTTTATAAGAACAGATTAATTTTTAAAATGCATACAGATTCTACAGGTAAGAACCTACCTGTCACACATAGATTATAAACATTGAGGATTTAGTTTATCAGTTTCCTAAGCATGCACCAACCACTAAGGACAAACTTTATTACAGCACAATAAGTGAATGAATAATTTACCATGTAAAAAATATTTTCACCTTTTATCTAGAAAGATGAAATGCCTTGTAATTGTGAGTAACACCTATTGCTCTTTTGAAATCCAATGGAAGTTAATTGTTGTGTTAAACAGGAAATCACCCGGGCTGAATGAGAGTCCTTCACTATTAAAAGCATCAATTAAAGAGTCAAGGATGATTGACTAAGCTATTAAATGTTGAAAATATGTCATTTAAAAGGTAGAAATTAAAAGTGGATTTACAAAATCTATGAAATTGAGAGAAATCTACGACATTGAAGCTAGTGAAAATTGGAATAAATTACAAGGGATAAATTATTTAAAGATGAAACTAAGTACCTGTGAATTTGGGACCTGTCGGTGAACCTTTTAGAGGACACTGAACTGACCTTCCACATCTATAAAATTGATACAAGTTTGAGAAATGAAATATTGTTTTACCAGGATCAGAAATTCTGCTAACTACATGACTCTATACATTTTATATATCCGAGATTGAGTTATAGGCAAGAAGGTAGACATATATACTTTACTTTCTTTCCCAGGGGAAAATTAAAATTAATACATTTCCCAAATGTATACAAAGAAAAAGAAATGATGAGCAGATACCAGGTAATATAGTTTGACTGTGTCCCCAGTGAAATCGCAACTTGAATTGTATCTCCCAGAATTCCCATGGGGGCTAGTCTTTCCCATGCTATTCTCATGATAGTGAACAAGTCTCACGAGATCTGATGGGTTTATCAGGGGTCTCCGCTTTTGCTTCTTCCTCATTTTTCTTTTGCTGCCACCATGTAAGAAGTGCCTTTTGTCTTCTGCCATGATTCTGAGGCCCGCCAAGCCATGTGGAACTGTAAGTCCAATTAAACCTCTTTTTGTTCCCAGTTTTGGGTATGTCTTTATCAGCAGTGTTAAAATGAACTAATATACTAGGCAAAGATATTTGCTTCTTCTCCCTCATTATATATGATAGCCAGTCTATGTAGACATTTATGTATTTGATTAAGTATACAGATTTTATTTTCTTACTAAAAAAATTTATCTGTTGCAAAAATAAATAATAATAAGATATATCAAATCATTATTGTAGATATTTCAGGTGTACAACTTGATGATTTGCTATACCTATTCATTGGGAAATAACCATCACAATCAATATAATTAACATTTCTATTACCTAAGATAAATACCTTTTTTATGTGTGTGATAACTTAGAATCTATTCTATTGACACATTTTAAGTATAACACACAGTATTGTTACCTCTAGTCACCTTGCTATATATTAGATCCCAGAACTTAACAGATTTTAGATATTCGATCAACATCAGTTGATGTACTCCTTGACCCACATCTGAATCAACTATTTTTGGTTTATTTCAGTAAGTGCAATGGATCTATGAATTTATAATTTAATAGATTTATATGATCAATCTATTAAACTTATCATTTATATGATGACTGAGTTTCTTGCTGTCAGTAGAATAACAAAAAAAATTGTGTAAGTTTTTGTTTGCATACAATATCTTCAGAGCAACCTCTAAATTGTAAGAAATAAATTCTACTAATGAAAACGGTATACATACTTGCTGAAAAAAAGATAAGACATATAAATTTTAACTGACAAGGATTTAAATAGAAGAATAATCCATTTACCTATAATAAATTTACTTCTGATAGAAATACATTTTGTAGTTAATATATTTTAAATATTAACTATATGATTAGTACTGACTAAAATCTGTACAGTTTCAGCCACTTGGTTTTTAAAGATCAAATAATTTTATTTATACACTTTCTAAAAAATGCAGTGTTAGCACCCATTTCTAAGAAACTAAGAACACCAAATACATTAATTGCTTTAGAAAAAAAATCTACAGTATTCTTTTGATAAATAAGACAGATTATTTCATCACTAATTAGGAGTGTACTCTTATACAAGACTTTAACTTTGCACAAACTCTCAGTAAAGAATATTTATACAATGATAGCAAAGAATGTAAGTGCTTATTGTTTGAAAGATAAAAAATGAAATAGGTATGCCCATAACATTTATAATAGGAATATAAAAACAGAATATCTTTATTAAAAAGTAATCCATGCATTTTGTAGAGTAAAATATGCAGTTGCATTAGAAAGAAAATAATTGTACAGTATGTTAGAAACTGACAGAAATTTCAAACCACTTAAGCAGAAAAAATAATATTAGAGTAATTTTAATAGATGGATAAATTTATATGATGACTGAGTTTCTTGCTCTAAGCCCCTATTTCTTAATTTGTTTTCGAATCCATTTAAAACATAAATTTAATTTCAAATATTATTTAAGAAACAGTAGATAATTCTGAATAAGAGCTATGTTTAGCATGCTTAACTTGATCTACAAGGATTGAAGTTCAAATATTAAATGAATAAATAATCTGATTACTCTTTCAACATATATGAACTGATGTGTTATCCTTATTTCTATAGCAATGTGCTATGAAGTATACATGCATGCACATATCTATCTATATCTCTTAGAAAAATTATTTTAAAATACCATATAATCAGCAGTGAGCTGTTACATAATAGTAAATAAACAGCTCTTGGGGCAGGGGAGCTCCAAAACAATTTGCATGATTTTTCAATCTCCAAGCCAATTTTTATGGCCGTTATTACTCACCTTTCCACAATACCTGAACATTTAACAATCAGGTTTTGCAAGGCAATAAGTAGTTACAGTATACTGCTCTATATTGTTTACAATAAAAGTGAAATGGAGAAATTTATCTGTCGGTTGTTAAATTTATTTAAAACATTTACAATAATTAATATTAGCAAGTGAAAATAATATTACTAAGCAAAACACAATAAACCATCATTCTGAGCAAACTATCGCGAGGACAGAAAACCAAACATCGCATGTTCTCACTCATAGGTGGGAATTGAACACCAAGAACACTTGGACATAGGATGGGGAACATCACACACCGGGGCCTGTTGTGGGGTGGGAGGAGTGGGGAGGGATAGCATTAGGAGATATGCCTAATGAAAATGACGAGTTAATGGGTGCAGCACACCAACATGGAGCATGTATACATATGTAACAAACCCGCACATTGTGCATATGTACCCTAGAACTTAAAGTATAATAAAAAAATGTGAATAGTATTCATAAAAACATAGAGGTCATCAAATGTTTGACTTTAACTTGATATGCTATTTTCATCCATGTGTTTTTCCTCTAAAATTGTTATATTCCATAGTCATTTCTACCACTTTATTCTTTTTCTTTTTTTTCTATATTTCTTTATATTAGTTTTTAACTCTCCTCTACTGAAAATAAGACAATTTTAAAGAACAACAATCTGGCTCATTCGATTCTGCTATTTTTTTTTTAAGCTTCAACTCAGCAGTGTTTCTTTTAGTGACTCTATGGAAACACATTTCCCAAAATATAGATATTTATTTTACATGACAAATATTCATATTTTTCTGCTTTTCAAGAATGACATGCTAATTGTTAGGAGTTTAACTAAACTCAAGTTTTCTCAATATACTTTCTCATGCCTGGTCCATTTTATGGTTTGTCCCTTTAAAATTTGGTGTAAATACAATATGTCATTTATTATGGAGTTTCTTATTTATTTTTGTTTAGTAGATCCAAGAATTACCAAGATTTCTGGGTCCCTTCTTAATAAACAAAATTGAAAATTATGCACTTAAATAATCATATGCCTATATATAGGCAGCATGAATTAGAAATAAAGTTACCAATAATTTATAAAAATTAAGAAATTAAATAAATTGATAAATATAAATTAGATAATTTTATAGCATTTATTAATTTCTATAATGTATTTCCTAAATGGGATGACATCCTGGTAATGACTACTCTTCTTGATTATGCAGAAAGTGTTTGTTGTAACAGAATTCTTCTACATAATGCAAACATTTTATGAATACTGTGGTTTGGAACTATTATTTTGTTATTTTTATAGAATGTAAAAGAAAGTTTAGATATTCCCATATGTGATGGCCTCAATAAGATGGGTTAAAGACCTATATTTTAATGGAAATATTCCAAAAATAATAATGGGGACTAATTAAAAAATATCACACGATGTGGCATGTCCAAAACTGAGTGTTGTCACAGTGTCAAGATTTATAAGGTTTTACTAGGTTAACTTATTAAATAAGTAGGAGTTTTTGTTTTTTATGATATAACCATATTTCATATTATGTATATGTGTGTATGTGTGAATATGTGTATGTATATATATGTGTGAATATATGTTTAGTATGTGTGTATATGTACATATATTCTCTGCTGAATGCCTTATTTTTTATGAAAAACATTCAACAGAGACATTTCACAATGAACACAAAATTGTTATTTAATATTTCATTAAGCTTACTTTGAACTTTGTAAGAAACCCAACATTCTGTGATTCTAGACATCAGTCAGGAATGAGAGACTCATATAACACAATTTTTGATTTAGGTTTGCCGATGTTGATTATTAACTATGCCATCTTAATTGAAACTAATCAAAAATCATTTTAATGATGCATTTATTAGCAGCAACATTTCTGAAATGCGATACTCTAAATCTTAAAATGAATTTACAACAGATAGGCTTACAACAAATAATATTGATAATTATCTGATGATTGCATACCTTGTAATAATTTGGTCTGTTATTTTAAACTCAGTGTTTACTATACTGCACTTTAGTGTTAAACAATAATGTGAAATTGTCAGAAACACTAAAGGATCCAGAATATACTCTGGGAATTTGCATTGCTTATGTTCTTTAAAATTATAATTGTGAATGTATTTCATTCTAGTATCTTTCATAAAATTTTATCAATACAGGAAACCTAAAAAGTAATTAGTACTTGCTGGCGAAACTTTATGTACGAAAATGGTGAACAGTGAAATGCATTTACTACTTAATGCTAGTGAGAGCTAAGTATAATCCTCTATTAATATGCAAAATTCATTTTAAAGTAAAACTGAAGTAATGTTTCTTCATTTGCACAGATGATAGTGTATCAGAAAGATTCTACCAACTCTTGGACCTTTTTTGGTGCATCTGTCTGCCATTGTTATCTGGAAGGCCCAAGGTGTGAGCCATAAGTTTTAGTAAACTAATATATTTATAAAATATAAAGCATCCCATGATTCACTTTGAATATATACAATATTTATTAATTAAATATACTTGTAACATTATGTCATGTAAAATGTGTATACTCTTCAGATATCATGATTTGCTACTTTTTATTTAGACAAGATCTTTCAAAAATCTTGCATAACAATATTCTTGGAAGATATCTATTATTATACCTGCAAAATTGCAAATATCCAAAATCATGAGTGGTCCCTAATAGACCTATGTTTCTATATATAAGAATATAGTATTAGATTATATAAGCTATATTATAATATATAATATATATTGTAACATACTCTTTCCAAATTCACTAACCTTTACTAGCATGATATCAAAATTATCGATTCCATACTGTGTATTTTTATCTCTGTCCTTGTATTTTGGTTTTTAGAATACTTGTGTCTTATATCTTTCATGACTCTGCCTAACATGGTCAAGCTTTCCTTAAGCCTCTTGACTATAAAGAATGTAGTTCTAATTGGTTTAATGCAGTTGTTCACTTATTCTATCATGTGTTTCATTCCTGGTTCAGTTTCTACTGATTGATACTTTTCCTGCTTCAATCCAAGTCCAGTAATTTTTGATAGTATTCCATATATTGCAAATTTTGCCTTGTTGGCAATTAGATATCTTAATGTTCCTATAAATATACATATGCTTTGCTCTGGGATGCAGTTGAGTTCTTTGGAGACAGTTTAATCTTTTGGGGTTTTGCATTTAAGATTATATTTTAGCAAAATCCTAGAGGCACTGACTAAGGCAAATGTTGAATCATTGTTGTGGCAAAATCCTGATTTCTCTACCTGATGGCCCATAAATTATGAGATTTTTCTAGACTGGCTAATGAAAATACCAATAATTCCATCCCTGGTGGGATCTGGGAAGTGTTCCCCCTAGTCCTTTTAGATTGTTCTTTCCCGGTCCTTGGTAGAATCCTCATATTCACACACTAACTGAAACCCAGTTTAAAAGCCCAGAAACCAGATACAGGAATGTAGAGGTCTCTGCACCTACGTTCTGCCTGTACTCTGTTCCGTGAACTCTAGTGCCTTTGCCTCCCCTGTTTCTTCTTATTTTTAAGAAGCTAGAAATTAATTCAATATAACTCTCATTTTTTTCGGTTTTTAAAAAAACTACAAATATAATACTACCCAAAATAATTTCAATATATTTATTTAATATTTATATATTGTTCAGTTCTTACAACAGCTTTTCAGCTTTTGCTGAAAAGATTATTTTTGCTCTATTGTATTGTCTTTTTCCCTTGTGAAGGAGCAGTTGACTGTATTTACGGGCCTTGTATTCAATTATATTATCTGTTTATCTGTTATTTCTTCATTACCACACTGTCCTGATTACTGTCATTTTACAGTAAGTCTTAAAGTCAGGTAGTTAGTCCTATAACCTTGTTCTCCTTTAACATTCTGTTGGATATTCTTGGTATTTTGTTTTTCCCTATTAACTTTAGGATAAGTTTGCTGATATCCACAAAATAGCTTGATGAGATTTTGAGATTGTATTGAATCTATACATCAAATTGGGGAAAACTGACATCTTAACAATATTGAGTGTTCCAATCCATAAATATGGACTAGCTCTTAAATCATCTTTGATTATAAATCTTGTATATACATTGTTAAATCATACTGAAATATTTCTTTTTTAGGGTTTTAATAAAAATATTTTCTGTTTTCAAGTAAAAATTGTACTTTCTCACTGCTGGTACTTTTCACCTCTGGTATATAGGAAACTAATTAGCTTTGGTATATTAACCTTGTATCCAGCAACCTTGTCATATGCTTTTTAGTTGCAGAAGGGTTTTTATTGTTGTTGTTCTTTCAAGTTTTTCTTTCAAGTTTTCTACATAGATTATTAGACATCTTCAAACAAAGGAAGTTGTTTCTACATAGAATATTAGACATTGAAACAAAGGCAGTTTTATTAATTTCCCTCCAATTTGTACACCTTGTCATTTTATCTTTTGGTCTTATTGCATTAGTTAATACTACCAGTATGATGTTAGAAAGAAGCAGTGAGAAGTGGTATCTTTTCCTTGTTTTTGATATTAGAAAATATCTCACCATTAAAAGTAATGCTAGCTATAGGTATTTTGTGGATGTTCTTTATCAAGTTGAGGAAGTTTCCCTCTATTTCTCAATACAGAGTTTTTATTATGAATGTGTGTTGAGTTTTGTTAAATAAACTACATCTATTGATGTGATCATGTGATTTTTGTTTTTTAGTGTGTTGATGTGCTGTATTACATTAATTGATTTTGGAAAGTTCAATGAATTCTGCATACCTGGGATAAATCCCACTTGGCTGTAGTGTATAATTATTTTTACTCATTGTTGGATTCTATTTTCTAATATCTTCTCGAGGATAGTTGTATCTATGTTCATGAGAGATATTAGTTTGTAGTTTTTTTTTCTTGTAATGTTTTTGTTTAATTATGACATTTGGGATGCTAGCCTCCTAGAGTAAGTTAGGAAGTATTTCCTATGCTTCTGTTCTCTGAAGAGATTTTAGATAATTGGTATAATATTTTTCTTGAGTTTTTGTTAGAATTCACCAGTGAAACTATTTGTTTCTGAAGCTTTCTATTTTGGAGCTTTAAATTATTGATTCAATTTCCGTAACACATATAATCCCATTAGATTGTTTATTTTTTCTTGCATGAGTTTTAGCAAATTGTCCCTTTCAAGCAATTGTTTCATTTCATACTGAGTATCAAATTTGTGAGCATAGTTATTCCTAGTATTTCTTTATTATCCTTTTAGTGTCCATAGGCTCCATGGTGATGCTCCCTCTTTTATTTCTAATATAAATAATTTGAGTCCTCTTTCTGTTTTACTTAGTCTGGGTAGAGCCTTACTAATTTATTGATCTTTATTTAAAAAAACAGTTTTGGTTTCATTGATTATCTTTTTGGTTTTCTTTGCTCAACTTAATTGATTTCTGGTCTAATTATGATGAATCTTCTCCTTACTTTTGTCAAATTGAATAAACTGGAGGTCATTAGCCTGAGGCTGTCTTTATACTCTGAGTTTCTGTATAATAAACCACAATGTAACTTAGTACATACACAAACCAAAACCTAAAGTTAGAAATATAACAGCTGAATTTCAGTCAATCACAAAGGGTCAACTCATCACACTATGTGCAAGTAAGGCAAATGGCTTATCTCACCATGCTCAAATAAGGCAGATAGCTTGCTGTAGTCAGATAATGTTTCTACTTTGCTTTGTGCTCCAGTTATAAAAACTCTCTGGTCTAATGCCTGTGTGGAGCTCTTTAAATCTCTTCTGGCTTTGAATTCTGCCTTATTTCTATTTGTTCTTTGCTTAAATAAATCCTGCTAAATTTAATTTGTCTAAAATTTTTCTTTTAGGACTTGGGATTTAATTTGCTCCTCTTTTTCAAATATCCTAAGGTGAAAACAAATTGATTTTAGATCTTTCTTCTTTTCGATATATACATTTGATATTATACATTTCCCTCTAAGCATTATTTTGGCTGTGATAGTTTGGACATATTTGTCTCCTCCAAGTCTCATGTTAATATTTTATCCCAGTGTTGGAGGTGGAACTAGTGGGAGCTGTTTTCATCATGAAAGTGGATCTCTTATGGATGACTTAGTTCCATTCTTGTGGTCATGAGTGAGTTCTTGATCTAATAGTTACCAAGTTAAATTATTAAAAAGAGCCTGGCACTTTGTCACCACTCTCTCTTGCTTCCTTCTTCTCACCATGTGATGCTTGCTCCCCTTTCCCTTCTGCCATGAGTGGAAGCTTCCTGCATTCTTTACCAGAAGCAGATGCTGGTGCCATGAATTTTGTACAGCATGCAGAATAGTGAATTGAAAAAACCTCTTTTCTTTATAAATTACCCGATCTCAGGTATTTCTTCGTAGTAACGCAGAATGGACTAAAACTGGCTGCATCCTACAAAACTGATGTTTCATTTCCATTTTCATTCAGTTAAAAATATTTTTAAATTTATTTTGAGACTTCATCTTTGACCCATAGGCTATTTAGAAGCATGTTGTTTAATCTCTATGTATTTTGATTTCTAGTTTAATCTCATTGAGGTTTTATAACAGATGTTATATTTCTGTTCCTTTAATTTTGTTGGGGTGTGTTTTATAGCCTATCTTGGTAAATGTTGTTTGTGATTTCAAAAAAATGTGTACCTTCTTGTTATTGGACAGAGTAGTCCATATAGATTTAAATTATATCCAGCTAATTAATGGTGTTAGTGAGTTCAACTATGTCCTTACTGATTTTTCTGCCTAATGGATATTTCCATTTCTGAGAGAAGGGTATTAAAGTCTGCAACTATGTAAGTGGATTCATCTACTTTTGCTTGCACTTCTATTAGTTTTTGACTCACATAGTTTGACACTCTGTTGTTAGGTGTATATATGTTAAAGATTGTTATGTCTTCTTGTAGAATTGACCCCATTATCTTTATATAATTTTGTTCTACGTTCCTGATGACTCTCCTTGCTTAAAGATCTATTCTGCTTGAAATTGAATTAACTACCTGTGCTTTGCTTTTACTAGTGTTAGCATGGTATATTTTCTCCATCTACTTGCTTTTACTCTATATGTCTTTATATTTAAAGCTGTTTCTTTGTAGACAACATTTAGGAGGTTTGTTTTTTGAATCACTCTGACAATCTCTGACTTTTAACTTTTGCATTTAGACCACTAATATTCAATGTGATTATTGATATAGTTGGATTAATATTAACTATATTTGTTACTGTTTTCTAATTTTTGCCCTATTTTTTTCCTGTTTTGTCTTCCACTCTTTTTCCGTACTTTGTGATTTCAACTGAGCATTTTAAGTGATTCTATTTTTTTCTCCTTTCTTAGCATATCAGTGATATAATTTTTCTACTTTTTTTATTGGTTGCCCTGCAATAAATCTTTTAAATTGTTGAAACTGCATATAATACCTGCTTGAACCACAACATGATACTTGATTCATCCATTATTAGATTTAAATGGGTATTAGAGACAATATACATCAATACTGTCAATTTTGGTGCTGAGAAATTAGACAGTACATATATATAAATAATATCAGCAAAAGTGGCTAAATGTAATTTTATGTGCTGTTTTCTAAATATGCTCAGTATAAATGCTACTTTCTTCGTTCTGCTATGCTTTCTATATTACACTCTATGTTTAGAAACTTTTACTTTCACTCTTTTGGCTAAAAATTTCAATTTAATATCTGCCCGATATCAAAGATAGTTAATGCACCAGTACAAAATAACTTTGATTACAATGATATTGATAAAACATCCTATTCTATAAAGTAAAAAATGCTAATATGGTGCTTTCTCATTGATTTTCAGATTATTTATTAAATCATGGAATTATTAACTCAAATCTCACTACTCTTTTATTTATTTATTTATTTATTTTTGAGAAGGAATCTCACTCTGTTGCCCAGGCTGGAGTGCAATGGCACGATCTTGGCTCACTGCAACCTGACCTCCTGGGTTCGAGTAATTCTCCTGCCTCAGCCTCCTGAGTAGCTGGGATTACAAGTGTGCACCACCACACCTGGCTAACTTTTGTATTTTTAGTAGAGACGGGGTTTCACCATGTTGATCAGGTTGGTCTCGAACTCCTGACCTCATGATCCACCCACCTCGGCCTCCCAAAGTGCTGAGATTACAGGCATGAGCCACTGCACCTGGCCAATCCCACTATTCTTAACTGTAGCTATTCTTTATTCAGTTCCTTAGCCCTTCTAGGTTATAAATTTTGAAATGGCATTTATTCATATTTATCCTTCAGATTACAATTTTAATGTTATTTCTCTAGGAAAAATTGCCTTAGTACTAAACTAGGTCAGAGCTTATACTTAAGCATTTTACCTTCATTCTCATTAGCATTTGCCACTGTTTTAATATTAATAATATGTTTTATTTTTGTAATTGTAGAATACATGTCACAGCATGCACATCATGAAGTGTAAGCACACTGTAGCGTATGGATGTATATAATTTGCTCACAGTTTTATCTCTAAAATCTAAAACAGTCTTGATTCACTGAATTTTTTTTGTCCATATTTACAGAGATAGAAAGAAAAAAATTGGGAAGGTAAAAGTGTCAATATTGTCATCGCATAAGGAGTTAAGGGAGCAAGTGCCCCCTGTGAGCTTAGGTATTCAATAGAAGTAAATTTTTAAATAGGAGAAAAAAAAATTCTTCAGTATTCTTTGCTTTACAAATGATTTCATATAATTGATTATTTTCTGATGTATCACTATAGGTCAAATTGCATTCTCCTCAAATTCACATATTCAGATTCTAACCCTCAGTAACTCAAAATGTGACTGTATTTGGACACAAGTTCCTTGAAGATGTAATCAAGTTAAAATGAAGGATTTAAGATGGACTCTAATCCAGTATGACAGGTGTCCATCTAAAAGAAGGAAATTTGGACACATGGAGAGGCTACACCAACATGAGCTTGTATAAAGGAAAAAGCCATGAGAAGATAACCTAAGAAGATGGCCGTCTATCCGCAAGCCAAGAAGAAAAGTTTTAGAAGTAACCAAATCTGGCAGCACCTTGATTCTGGACTTCTAACTTCCAAAACCGTAAACAATAAATTTTTGTTGTTTAGGCCACACAGTCTATGGTACTTTGTTGTGGCAGCCCAAGCAGAAAAAGACACTGACCCAATGCAATTTATTTCTCAGTACAATAGCTGTTCTAATTATAATTTTTATATGGGCCACATAAACAAAACCTAATGCAGAAAAAAATTCAGATTTGAATGGGAACTCAAAGAATAATTACTGAAAAAAACTGTCTTGTGTGCTTAAAATATTTTACTTTATTTTCTGTTTTATTTTGTGTTTTAGAGTAATTGTGTGTGTACATGTTCGTTATTTGAGGAAGGAGATAAATGGTTTTGGAAAACGAGTATTTTAATGCCAAATAAAATAAATTATCATGTGTGTTTGTAGCTAAACTACTTAAATTTTAATACATCTTGGATCAGGTGTAGTGTTCCACACCTGTAATTGCAGCACTTTGGGAGGCCAAGGCAAGTGGATTGCTTGAACCCAGGAGTTCCAGATATGTCATGGCAACATGGCAAAATCTCATCTCTACAAAAAATACAAAAATTAGCCGAGTGTATTGGCACATGTTTGTAGTACCAGCTACTTTGGAGGCTGAGGAGGCAGGATCACTTGGGAAGTTGAGGCTGCAGTGAGCAGTGATTGCGTCGCTGCACTCCAGCCTGGGCAACAGAACAAGACCTTGCATGTAAATAAATAAATAAATCTTTTCATTCTCAATGGGCACCATTTGTTAACTGTCAAAAACAATCTAACTTTCATAAACAAAGAAAAAATACAAATGAAATAAGTAATTAATATTTTGTATGTCTTCCACCTCTAATTCTATAATTGATCAGATTATTATTTTATTAGATTTCACATTAGTGGAACTTCCAGAACTTTGTTTTGAAATATACATATGTTTACCAATAAAAAATAAAAAGTCAATTTTGACATCCCGATTTTCTTGCAAAACCAGTTAATTAATATTAGCATGACTCTTACTAATGGCTTAAAATAATGTAGAAATCCTATGATGCTAAGAATTCATTTTTAAATATCTCTTTTTACAAAATAAATTTTAAGGTAACAATCTCAATTCTTTAACTTTGATTTATAAGGCCTGTATTAACTTTTAAAATAACATTACATATCTCTATCACTCAAGGTTGTCAGAGGAATATAGTAAAAAAAAATCAAATAGCAGTTCAGAAGACTTATTAGACTTTTCTGGGACACAGAAATGTTAAAGAAATCAGATATGCCAGAGGGACACATCACACTTTAAAACAAATTCTATTTATGGAAGGTAACCTATATACCATTTGTTTTTTGCTAATTTCTCACAAACTCTAGCATCTCAATGTACTCTCAGAAAATATTTATTAACACAGGATTTTAATTACATATTTAAACCTCAAAATTCTATTTCATAGTATACTAGCAGCTAGTCATTAACATAATGTGAAGTATCTTATATATAATTTAAACCATAGTTGTCTAAATAAGTAAAAAATATACATTTATGTCTCATTTTCCTTAATTTTTTATTATGTGTGTAATTGCTTGCTTACTAATCTACATAATCCAGTATATCAGAGTCCCTGTCATTTTAGTGAATTAATCTGCATTATTTCAACTTGATTGATTAAACTGAAAGAATATCATCAAGAATTTTAGGCTGTCATTTAAATATCATTTAAAAATGCATGTAGAAAATACTCAAAACATAAAAATTCAAAACCCCAGGAAGTACTAAAGAAAAAAATATAGAGACAATATTAAAATTGATTTCCTATCACTAAGATAATTCTACAGCAATGAGTTTAGGTTAACAGCTGGAAAAGAGAGCATCAAACTTGACTAAAAATATATTAATGGGAGAAACAGCAAATTCACCTATTCTTTCTGTAGAATAACCGCAAAATGCAGAAATAGTCTAGATTAAAAAAATACAAATAGGTTTTTTATAAAAAGATTTTAGCCTCTTACTTAAAGTAGAGAACCAAAAAAAGAGGTCTGGAATTTATTTCCAGTTCTGCAACTTACTTAATGTGTGACCTTAAGTTGATACTTTTAGCCTATTCTTTTTTCTTCATTATTATACTTTAAGTTCTGGGATACAGGTGCAAAACGTTCAGGTTTGTTACACAGGTATACATTTGCCATGGTGGTTTGCTGCACCCATCAACCTGTCATCTACATTAGGTATTACTCCTAATGTTATCCCTCCCCTAGATCCCACCCCCCAACAGGCCCCAGTGTGTGATGTCCCCCTCCCTGTGTCCATGTGTTCTCATTGTTCAACTCAGCTCTCACATGAGTGAGAACATGTGCTGTTTGGTTTTCTGTTCCTGTGTTAGTTTGCTGAGAATGATGGTTTCCAGCTTCATCCATGTCCTTGCAAAGGACATGAACTAATTCTTTTTTATGGCTGCATAGTATTCCATGGTGTATATGTGCCAAATTTTCTTTATCCAGTCTATCATTGATGGGCATTTTGGTTGGTTCCAAGTCTTTGCTATTGTGAATAGTGCTGAATAGTGAATAGTGCTGCAATAAATACACATGTGCATGTGTCTTTATGGTACAATGATTTATAATCCGTTGGGTTAATGGGATCACTGGGTCAAATGGTATTTCTGGTTCTAGATCCTTGAGGAATCGCCACACTGTCTTCCACAATGGTTGAACTAGTTTACACTCCCACCAACAGTGTAAAAGCATTCCTATTCTCCACATCCTGTCCAGCATATGTTGTTTCCTGACTTTTTAATGATCACCATTCTAACTGGTGTGAGATGGTATCTCATTGTGGTTTTGATTTGCTTTTCTCTAATGACCAGTGACGATGAGCTTTTTATCATATGTTTGTTGGCTGCATAAATGTCTTATTTGAGAAGTGTCTGTTCATATCCTTCGCCCACTTTTTGATGTTTTTTTTCTTCTTGTAAATTTTTTTAAGTTCCTTGTAGATTCTGGGTATTAGCCCTTTGTCAGATGGATAGATTGCAAAAATTTTCTCCCATTCTGTAGGTTGCCTGTTCACTCTGATGATAGTTTATTTTGCTGTGCAGAAGCTCTTTAGTTTAATTAGATCCCATTTGTCAATTTTGACTTTTGTTGCCATTGCTTCTGGTGTTTTAGTCATGAAGTCTTTGGCCATGCCTATGTCCTGAATGGTATTGCCTAGGTTTTCTTCTAGAGTTTTTATGCTTTTAGGTCTTAACATTTAAGTCTTTAATCCATCTTGACTTAATTTTTTATAAGGTGTAAGGAAGGAGTCCAGTTTCAGTTTTCTGGTTATGGCTAGCCTGTTTTCCCAACAGCATTTATTAAATAGGGAATCCTTTCCCCATTGCTTGTTTTCATCAGGTTTGTCAAAGATCAAATGGTTGTAGATGTGTGGCGTTATTTCTGAGGCCTCAGTTCTGTTCCATTGGTCTATATATTTGTTTTGGTACCAGTAACATGCTGTTTTGGTTACTGTAGCCTTGTATTATAGTTTGAAGTCAGGTAGTGTGATGCCTCCAGCTTTGTTCTTTTTGCTTAGGATTGTCTTGGCTCTACAGGGTCTTTTTTTGGTTCAACATAAAATTTAAAGTAGTTTTTTTCTAATTCTGTGAAGAAAATCAATGGTAGCTTGATGGTGATAGCATTGAATCTATAAATTACTTTGGGCAGTATGGCCATTTTCACGATATTGATTCTTCCTATCCATGAACATGGAATGTTTTTCCATTTGTTTTTGTCCTCTCTTATTTCCTTGAGCAGTGGTTTGTAGTTCTCTTTGTAGATGTCCTTTGCATCCCTGGTAAGTTGTATTCCTAGGTATTTTATTCTTTTTGTAGCAATTATGAATGGCAGTTCACTAATGATTTGGCTCTCTGCTTGTCTGTTATTGGTGTATAGGAATGCTTGTGATTTTTGCACATTGATTTTGTATCCTGAGACTTTCCTGAAGTTGCTTATCAGCTTAAGGGGATTTTAGGCTGAGATAATGGGGTATTCTAAATATACAATCATGTAATCTGCAAACAGAAACAATTTGACTTCCTCTCTTCCTATTTGAATACCCTTTATTTCTTTCTCTTGCCTGATTGCCCTGGCCAGAATTTCCAATACTATGTTGAATAGGAGTGGTGAGAGAGGGCATCCTTGTCTTGTGCTGGTTTTCAGAGGGAATGGTTCCAGCTTTTGCCCATTCAGTATGATATTGGCTCTGAGTTTGTCATAGATAGCTCTTATTATTTTGAGATAAATTCCATCAATACCTAGTTTATTGAGAATTTTTAGCATGAAAGGCTGTTGAATTTTTTTGAAGGCCTTTTCTGCATCTATTGAGATAATCATGTGGTTTTTGTCATTGGCTCTGTTTATGTGATATATTACATTTATTGATTTGCATATGTTGAACCAGCCTTCCATCCCAGGGGTGAAGCCAACTTGATCGTGGTGGGTAAGCTTTTTGATGTGCTGCTGGATTTGGTTTGCCAGTATTTTACTGAGAATTTTTGCATCAATGTTCTTCAGGGATATTGGCCTGAAATTTTCTTTTTTTGTTGTGTCTCTGCCAGGTTTTCGTATCAGGATGATGCTGCACTCATAAAATGAATTAGGGAGGAGTCCCTCTTTTTCTATTGTTTGGAATAGTTTCAGAAGGAATGGTACCAGCTCCTGTTTGTACCACTGGTAGAATTTGGCTGTGAATCTGTCTGGTCTTGGGTTTTTTTGGTTGGTAGGGTATTACTGCCTCAATTTCCCAACTTGTTATTGGTCTATTCAGGGATTCGACTTTTTACTGGTTTAGTGTTGGGAGGGTGTATGTGTCCAGGAATTTATCCACTTCTTCTGGATTTTCTAGTTTATTTGTGTAGAGGTGTTTATAGTATTCCTGATGGTAGTTTGTTAATCTTTTCAAAAAACCAGTTCCTGGATTCATTGATTTTTTTGAAGCTTTTTTTCATGTCTCTATCTCCTTCAGTTCTGCTCTGATCTTAGTTATTTCTTGTCTTCTGTTTGCTTTTGAATTTGTTTGCTCTTGCTTCTCTAGTTATTTTAATCGTGATGTTAGGATGTTGATTTTAGATCTTTCCCATTTTCTCTTGTGGGCATTTAGTGCTATAAATTTCTCCCTAAACACTGCTTTAGCTGTGTCCAAGCGATTCTGGTACATTGTGTCTTTGTTCTCATTGGTTTCAAAGAACTTATTTATTTCTGCCTTAATTTTGTTATTTATCCTGTAGTCATTCAGGAGCAGGTTGTTCGGTTTCTACATAATTGTGCAGTTTTGAATGAGTTTCTTAATCCTGAGTTCTAATTTGATTGCACTGGGGTCTGAGAGTGTTTTTTATGATTTCCATTCTTTTTCATTTGTTGAGGAGTGTTTTACTTCCAATTATGTGGTCAATTTCAGAATAAGTGCAATGTGATGCTCAGAAAAATGTATATTCTGTTGATTTGGGGTGGAGAGTTCTTTAGATGTCTATTAGGTCCACCTGGTCTAGAGCTGAGTTCAAGTCCTGGATATCCTTGTTAATTTTCTGTCTTGTTGATCTGTCTAATATTGACAGTGGGATATTAAAGTTTCCTACTATTATTATTTGGGGGTCTAAGTCTCTTTGTAGGTCTCTACGAACTTGCTTTATGAATCTAGGTGCTCCTATATTGGGTGCATATATATTTAGGATAGTTAAATCTTCTTGTTGCATTGATCCCTTTACCATTATGTAATGCCTTTCTGTGTCTTTTTTGATATCTGTTGGTTCAAAGTCTGTTTTATCAGAGACTAGGAGTGCAACCACTGCCTTTTTTTTTTTTTTTTTTTTTTGCTTTCCATTTGCTTGGTAAATCCTCCTCCATCGTTTATTTTTAGACTATATGTGTCTTTGCACATGAGATGGATCTCCAGAATACAGCACACCAATGGGTCTTGACTCTTTATCCAATTTGCCAGTCTGTATCTTTTAATTAGGGCATTTAGCCCATTTACATTTAAGGTTAGTACTGTTTTGTGTAAATTTGATCCTGTCATTATGATGCTAGCTGGTTATTTTGCCCATTAATTGATTCAGTTTCTTCATAGTGTTGATGGTGTTTACAATTCGGTATGTTTTTGCAGTGGCTGGTATGAGTTTTTCCTTTCCATATTTAGTGCTTCCTTTATGAGCTCTTGTAAAGCAGGCCTGGTGGTGACAAAATCTCTCAGCATTTGCTTATCTGTAAAGGATTTTATTTCTCATTCACTTATGAAGCTTAGTTTGACTGGATAAGAAATTCTGGGTTGAAAATTATTTTCGTTAAGAATGCTGAATATTGGCCCCCACTCTCTTCTGGCTTGTAGGATTTCTGTAGAAAGATCCACTGTTAGTCTGATAGTCTTCCCTTTGTGGGGAGCCTTTCTCTCTGGCTGCCCTTAACATTTTTTCCTTCATTTCAACATGGGTGAATCTGACTATTATGTGTCTTGGGGTTGCTCTTCTTGAGGAGTATCTTTGTGGTGTTCTCTGTATTTCCTGAATTTGAATGTTGGCCTGTCTTGCTTGATTGGGGAAGTTCTCCTGGATAATATCCTCAATAGTGTTTTCCAACTTGGTTCCATTCTCCCCGTCACTTTCAGGTACACCAATCAAATGTAGTGTTTGGTCTTTTTACATAGTCCCATATTTCTTGGAGGCTTTGTTTGTTCCTTTTCATTCTTTCTTCTCTAATATTGTCTTCATTCTTTATTTCATTAAGTTGATCTTCAATCTCTGATATACTTTCTTCTGCTTGATTGATTCAGCTATTGATACTTGTGTATTCTTCAAGAAGTTCTCGTACTGTGTTTTTTAGCTCCATCAAGTCATTTATGTTCTTCTCTGAACTGGTTATTCTAGTTAGCTTTTCCTCTAACTTTTTTCAAGGTTCTTGGCTTCCTTGCGTTGGGTTAGAACATGCTCCTTTAGCTCAGAGGAGTTTCTTATTACCCAACTTCTGGAGCATACTTCTGTCAATTCATCAAACTAATTCTCCATCCAGTTTTGTTCCCTTGTTGGAGAGGAGTTGTGGTCCTTTGGAGGAGAAGAGGCATTCTGGTTTTTGGAATTTTCAGCCTTTTTGTGCTGGATTTTCCTCATCTTCATGGATTTATCTACCTTTGGTCTTTGATGTTGGTGACTTTCGGATGGGGTTTTTCTGTGGATGTCCTATTTGTTGATGCTATTCCTTTCTGTTTGTTAGTTTTCCATCTAACAGTCAGGACCCTCTGCTGCAGGTCTGCTGGAGTTTGCTGGAGGTCCACTCCAGACCCTCTTTGCCCAGGTATCACCAGTGGAGGCTGCAGAACAGCAAAGATTGCTGCCTGGTCCTTCCTTTGGAAGCTTTGTCCCAGAGGGGCACCTGCTAGATGCCAGCCAGAGCTCTCCTGTATGAGGTGTCTATCGATCCCTACTGGTAGATGTCTTCCAGTCAGGAGACATGGGCACCAGGGATCCACTTGAGGAGGCAGTCTGTCCCATAGCAGAGGTCCAGTGCTGTGCTGGGAGATCCACTGGCCTCTTCAGAGCTGGCAGGCTGGAATGTTTAAGTCTGCTGAAGCTGCGCTCACAGCTGCCCCTTCCCCCAGGTGCTCGGTCCTAGGGAGATGGGAGTTTTATTTATAATGCCCTGACTGGGGCTGCTGCCTTTTTTTCAGAGATGCCATGCCCAGAGAGGATGAATCTAGAGGCAGTCTGGCTACAGTGGCTTTGCTGAGCTGCAGTGTGCTCTGCCCAGTTTGAACTTCGTGGAGGCTTTGTTTACACTGTGAGGGGAAAACCACCTACTCAAGTCTCAACAATGGTGGACACCCCTCCCTTTACCAAGCTCGAGCATCCCAGGTTGACTTCAGACTGCTGTGCTGGCAGCAAGAATTTCAAGCCAGTGGATCTTAGCTTGCTGGGTTCTGTGGGGGTGGGATGCACCAAGCCAGACCACTTGGCTCCCTGGCTTCAGCCTCCTTTCCAGGGGAGTGAATGGTTCTGTCTCGCTGGCATTCCAGGCATCACTGGTGTATGAAAAAAAACTCCTGCAGCTAGCTCGGTGTCTGCTCAAACAGGAGCCCAGTTTTGTGCTTGAAACCCAGGGCCCTGGTGGCGTAGGCACCCAAGGGAATTTCCTGTTCTGTGGGTTGTGAAGACCATGGGAAAAGCATAGTATCTGGGCCAGAATGCACCGTTCCTCATGGCACAGTCCCTCATGGCTTCCTTTGGCTAGGGGAAGGAGTTCCCTGACCCCTTTCACTTCCTGGGTGAGGTGCCTCACCACCCTGCTTCGGCTCTGCCCCTGTGAGCTGCACCCACTATCTAACCAGTCCCATTGAGATGAACCGGGTACCTCAGTTGGAAATGCAGAAATCTTACGCCTTCTGGGTTGATTTCGCTGGGAGCTACAGACCATGCTGTTCCTATTCAGACAGCTTGCCAGCCACTCAACTTATTCTTTAAAGAAAAGCATTCCTTATCTTTTACTTCTCAACATGATCTTTTGTCACATGAGATTCTTTGATGTTATATTTAACTTTAGCATCTATTGTAGGATCAATCTCAATGCTTTCAGTCCACTTGAATCTTATCTGTATATAACTTACTGAATAAGAGACTTAGTTTAAGCATTCTCTACCATGAAATTTGTTCCTAGAAGTTGTGAATGAGTCATTTTTATGACTGCTCTAAGGCAAGCAGTCTATGACTGAACACATTTCAGCCTATTATATTCTATATGAAAGATATTAATCTCATGAATAAGAGATTGTTTAGATTGTATAGGTCTTCATATGAATTTAACAATCTTATTCAGTATGGTAATAGTTCATTTCCTTTTTTGTTTAAATATAGATTAATAAAGTAAAATTTTCAGACTATGACATTTATCTCAGGGCTAGAAATGGTTTGAACCACTGAAAAATGACAATTTTCTATTTCATAAATATCCTACCTTGGCGTAATCTAAAATTCAAGTCAATAATTCTAATACATTTAAGTTGTTAATACATTGTGCTGAGGAAGGGATTCTAGTAGAAAGCATATTAAAGATTTAAAAAATTAACTGGAATATAAGTGATGAATATGATAAACCAGGAAAGTAATTATAAAAATATTTTCAAGATTTGGGCCCTTAAACTTCCCCAAACCTGGACAACTGGAGTAGAATACAAGGTATAAGGTTTCTTTCTTTATATTACAGAAGGTATAAAAATATGATAATAAATTTAAATATTCTTTGGTGTTCAGATCAAAATCAAAACTGAGTTTACTGATGGAATTTCAAACCCCTGCATATTTGGAACTTAATCTAAAATTCATAGAATACTTTTTGTAGCAAAGATTTACAGTATCTACATTTTAAGTCACTATTTTTTTAAGTAGACATGAACCTTTGGGGTTTCTAGAAAACTGAGTCAAAAGTCTGTGATGATTTTGGAAATATCATTAAGAGACTTAGCTTACACAAGAACAACCGGATGAGAAAACCATTGTTTTTTTCATAATCAAGTGAACACAAGTACTGCAAGAATGGCCTTTCCTCTGCTTCTTATAGAGGCCTTTTCTCTACTTCCCCTTTTTAAAGGGAAGAGTCTTAATTTGTCTTCTGAATTCCATCACCTTTCACTTTCGTCAGTGTGTAGTATCTACAAGATTCTTCCTTTTTCCCTTGCAACTTTATCTTCAGTCTGTTATATTATTTTCATGACCATATGGATATGCTCTTGGCCATTTTATTAAATCAAGTGAAACACAGCCCAAACCAACGAAATCAAACCAACACAAATCCAAAGCACAAATACACAAATAAAATCTTTCTCATCCCATAAACTACGTCCCAGTAAAATTCTGATGAAAGTTATAGGTATCTAATGTCTTTACTTAGTTATCATTGATTATTACTTTGCAAACTCAAACTAGATTTATGTCTTCAGTCCTTCACTGAAAGTGTTTTTAATCATGTCCTTCCTGATTCCTCTTCCACCAAGTCCTACTCGTTGAAATTACCTATAAATTGTAGATTCAAATGGTCAATTTTTACCTTAAAAACAATGTTACTAGGATTATTATGGGATGGCACTGCATCTACAGGTCAATTTGGAAATAATTTAAAAATCTTTAAATATTTTGGATTTTCCAGTAGATAAACATGACAGAACTTTTCATTTATTTATTTCAAATTATCTTATGTTTAGTATCACTATGATAAATATTTTTACCTTTTACTTTCCAATTGTTTGCTGGTTTTATATAAAATTAACAATTTTTTTACAATAAATTTGATTCCTCTGATCTTTTACACATTACTTTTAGTAGTTTTTGTGTGGTACCTATGGTTTCTATATAAACAACTATGCCATATGTGACTATATATGTAATACATTTTTTCCTTCATCAGCTTTATGCTTTCATTCATTTTTCCAAGATATTCAAGGCATTGATGTACCCTTGCTTTCTTATTACTATTGAGGTAAATGTATTTCAAAGTTTATTATTAAGTTTCATGCTTAATGGGTGCAATACATAGGTAATTTAATCTCAGCTAATAATAAGTAATTAGAAAGACTAGTCTAGAAATAAAAAGTGAAATATTGTAAAACATATATATCAATGTATTATTTCCCCAAGTTATCTTACACCGTGTGTATTCATTTTTGCATTATGAATGTATTAGCGGAAAATGCAAGCATTAAATTATTTTATGTATAATTTAGTGTTAATTCAAAAATATTTATTAACCATCATAATTAGTAACTTCTGAATTAGCCCCAGAAAACAATAAAACTTATAGAACTCACTTTATTTAATGCCAAGAAAATCATCTCCCAGGTGCATGTGGAAAAGATGCAGAATTTGTATAACAATATCTACAATTCATTTAATTAATTGGCATTTACTATATCTCATATGCTAGTTATTGATTATACAGTAGTAGAAAAAGATCTAGAGTCTCAGCTTTTTAAAAGCTTAATTTGTAAATGGAGATTCAGATCAGAAAACCCCAGTAAATATACTTAAAATATTTCATATTTTAAAAGGTGCTATAAAATAATTAATTAATACAAGGACATAAAAATAATATAGATAGATGGAATGAAGTGAGGATGTGATATATGATAGGATAGTGAAGGATAGCTCTTTTGAGGATTTGATAGTTGTTGAAAATAAGATGCAAATACTTGTTTTACTTTTCTAACTAAAAACAACAAAAAACTATATCATAGAGACAGTAAAACAAAGTAAAGTTGTCTGGCAGAGTTGTATACCACATTAATAAATAATTTATAAGTATTATGAGAATGTATCACCTTAAGTACTGCCAATTGGTAAGAAAAGTCAAATTCAACAATTTTTTTAAAATAAGGTTTTAAGATTGTTAGATTAGAACAGCTCACAGATGATTTGTCTCAAGCAGTTGATATATTATTTTACATATGTAGAGGTAAGATTATAAAGTCCAACTGGAAATGAGTGTTTTAGATGACTTAACAATTAATTTAAATTTTTCATCCAAAAAGTGTCAGATCCACCCAGTCTCAAATCTCAGTATGAAGATGTATTCTGATTCTGAGCAGAAAAAATAAGTCGTCAGGTTTGGTCTTGAATTTTCCTCACTTTCTCGGTAATTGTTATGTGAATTTGGAGGATATATTTATCATACTTTCTCTTAAAATGTGATTACAGAGAAAAGACAGTGTGTCGACCATTTAAACCAAGAATAATAAGAAATATTAATAAAAATAATAAAATTTGAAACTGTGGAAATGAGCAGCACTAGATTTGATGGGAATATTAAAGGATCAGATATTTTGAAGCTGAGGGTAATTACTTTATTTGAGTATAGGTTAACCCCCATATGCCAATTGCTTTTGCCCAACATACCTCTAACATTAGTTACTAAAGAGAAGACAGGGAGATACTATAGATATGCAATGAATTAAGTAAATGGTAACTACTTTAATAGATATTTGAAATCTCAATGGTTTAACACAAAAACATTTCAGGTGTAGGTCAAATTTCGATGGGGTGTTCCTGGTCATACTGTTTCTCAGTGTGATTACTCAAGGGCCCAGGCTCTTCATATTTCTGGTTCCACCTTGTACAAGTTATCTCTGTTAGCCCACTGTATGGAGAGTGTTTGTACCTAGTATACATGATTTCCACATACACTTCATTGGCTTGAATGCTGCAAAGGGGGTCATGACATGTGTACTGTAGATGTGTGCTAAATAGGAAAAATATATTTAAACACTGGGCATGTTCTGCCATATTCCTGTTTATATATCATTTAGTACTCAAAAGAATGTATTACAAGGAATAATATTGATTATGAGATTTATTATAAGGATTTGACTTAAATTATTATTATAACTATTAAAAAACAGGTCATTTCTTCCATGTCTTTTGCTGTCCTGAAGTCAACCAATCAGTAAACTGAGAAGTAAAGATGAATATTAAGTCGGGGAGAGGAATGGGAAACTGAAACAAGTGAGAACAAGGTAGCATCAACGTTGTTTTCAAACCATCACCAAGACTACAACTTTCAAGATGCTAGTTACTTGAAAGAGAAACTGACCTCCAGCTGATACCTGGCTCTGAAAGGACTGAATCAGAAAGATCTAGAGGGGCTGTGGGCCCAGCTGCTCCCTCACATTAAAAACAGGAGTTGTCAAATTAACTAATTTTTAAAATAAAATTTGTCACACAGATAATTGAAGAAATATCCCTTATGTCTTTGGAGTTAAGATTCCATTAGATTTTGCATCCAACTCAAAACTCAGAATCTCCAGCAGGTGCACAGTCTTACTCTAGTTTCCGGTTCAAGGCCTGTAAACAAAATTTTATGTTATTTACTCACAATGGACTCTTAAATTACCAGGAATACGATGGCAAGGATGGCCAATCAAAGACAAAATAACACACAATAAACACTTTTATTTGGACATGGAGAGAAAAACCGTCATACCACTGTCCCCAGTCCAAAGCAATTTTAAATTTGAGAAGTCATATGTTTAAGGAAGTTGATGCAAGTTTCTTCAGTCTTCTCTCTGCGAGAAATCTTGGATCCTTTCCTCAATGTTCCTTACCACCATACGGAAGTCTGTTCTTCCCTATATATTATTCTCCATGGCTTCACCCGAAATGGAAGTTGAGGAATATGCTTTCCTTTGAGCCCTATTTAGACTTTATGCTCTATTATCTGTTAGAGAATTACTGTTATGAAAGTTTTACCAATTCTCAACTTTCTGAGCAGAGAGCTAGGATTTTAAATTACTTAGCTATATAATTCCTTGGTGCACAAGTTCTGTGCACCAAGTAACCACACATAGATGTGGTATCTGACCATAAAGCCAGGTATCTTATATATCTTTGTTCCTTCTCTCTCGTCATTTTCATCAATTTAATGACATTTTTTGAAACCACCTGAAAGCGAGCTTTGTTAATCTGAAGTTGGATACAAAGTTGATTTACTTTATCTAAGAAGTTTCACAAAGTTTTTGTTTCCCAAAGCCTTTTTAAAGTGTTGTTATAGTCATTTGATTATTTCATTTTTGGGTTTAAGGCCAGTCAGACTTTTCAAGCTAAAATGCCTTTGACTTTAAAATATTTCTATTCTTTGCTCTCCACTTGAAAAACATAATCATCTTTCCTAAGTTGGTTTAATTATTATGATAGATTAAATAGTAGCTAAAACATTTCAGATTACTTTCAACAATTTCTGCTAGTGATACAGCCTCAGTGAACACATTGTTTGTCTTGAAAATCATCATGGGAGAGAGTTTTGCCAATCTTTGATAAGGTATAAGACAAATCTCTACCCTTGCATCTGGAAATATTTACTCTGTCGCTTGCTCCCTCCAGAATACTAAACCAATGGTACTAACCTGCCAAGAAGGCACCTCAATATTAGCATCAATTTCTGTATTAATTACACAAAATTTTACAGATAAATTTTAAAATCTTAGTGAATTAACCCTTCAAAAGTTATATTTGCATCTCATAACAGTGCAATGGAAGAGTTATTGGTAGGGTGGCTTTTTCTTTTTTTTCCCCCTTTTTTATACTTTAAGTTTTAGGGTACACATGCACAATGTGCAGGTTTGTTACATATGTATACATGTGCCATGTTGGTGTGCTGCACCCTTTAGTGTAGCACTAAGACCTGCTCAACAGCATTTAAGAAAGAGGTATCAACAGTTTCTTTTGCTAGGCATCTGCTCAATGGATGTGATTATTTTTGTTGTTCTGCCATTTGCTAACACCCTATGGTCTTCTGATAGATGCTCTCCATTTTATCGGTAGATATAGAGAAAAGGACTCTGAAAGGCACAAACTGTAAATTTTAATGGGCCAGGTGTGAAGGAGGGAACAGCTTCTGCTCCAATGCAATCGATGTAAACTCATTTACATGGCCACACCGAACTACAAGGGAACTTGAGAAATCAATTGGAATAAAATGCCCGGGTTGCAAATAAACAGGTTTTAGTAAGCACATGGTAGTCTCTAACACAGAATACAGAATGAATTGTTTGATGACCATCTAGGTCTTAATAAAAGAGGAGAGTCATACAATATAAATGTTATTATAGTATGTTGATAGTTATGTTAGACTCACAGCTGAAAACCCTTTTCTTGGAGACAATTAGTTCAATAAGCATGTTAAGAAGGTGCTTTGAATCATTAATTCAGCGTTTAAGGCAGTGAGATCTGTGTGCAGTAATTGAGTCAACTGTTGCCCACAACTGCAAGCTATTACCCTTATGGCAACCATGAAACAGATGGTCTCACAGGGCTGATTGTATCCTTCCAAAAATGCTTCAGAGGGATAGTTTTATGTGTCACTAATCAACCTCAAAAATGACTGGTAAGATTTTCCTACGGGGTTATTCCCTGTTGTGTGATATCATTACAGGAGCCTTACTCTTAGAATTGCTTGATGATGAATCGTTCTGTAATTTCTTTTCTTCTTATATATGATATGGTTGCACTTGGGACAGAGAAAGGCATTGCTTTGTGGTTTCGGGTGCTAATCAATTCCAAAGCAGATGTTAGGCAAAAGACAAACTCAGTGAGAAAAAGTTGATAATACTTTATTGCCCAGATTTGGTATCCTCCCCCAATTCTATTTACAGGTAATACGTAAGCTATGATCAGATATCTATAAATGGAATTATAAGATAATAAAAGACCGGCTTTGTTCATGCATCACTCTTGAAATAAAATATGAATAGAATTCTCTAAGCTGATCAGATGAATAGATTTGTGTTCTAATAAGAGTATAACTCTGTGGTTTGGGCACGGTGGCTCACGCCTGTAATCCCAGCACTCTGGGAGGCCGAGGTGGGCAGATCACGAGGTCAGGAGATCGAGACCATCCTGGCTAACACAGTGAAACCCCGTCTCTACTAAAAAATACAAAAAATTAGCCAGGCGTAGTGGTGGGTGCCTGTAGTCCCATCTACTCTGGAGGCTGAGGCAGGAGAATGGCGTGAACCTGGGAGGTGGAGCTTGCAGTGAGCCGAGATCGCGCCACTGCACGCCAGCCTGGGCGACAGAGCAAGACTCCGTCTCAAAAAACAAACAAACAAAAAAAAAGAGTATAACTCTGTGAATATCTTACAACTCTTATGTTGATCAGATCAATTTCCTTATCACTTGAATAAACATTGTGTCCAGATAGACTCTGCACTATTAACAAGTTATCTATGAATATTTCATTAATTCTAGCATGACTCATAGTATATAAACAATATCATTTGATATCAGTCAAAGTAGCCACCTTTAATCCCTAGAACACTGGTGGGTAAGACTGGCATACATAAACAGATCCTCCTCTCCAATTTTAGAGATAAGTTAGTTGAATCGTAATGTATTCTATGTATTTTTCATAAAGGGATAGACCAAGTATAAGTAACCAGATAAATCTGTAAATTGTTCTGTCTTCTATCTTAAGCTTATGCCATAGTTCAACATAGAAACACCATGCTGTATTTAACAAGCACCTTATTAAAATAAATTATAGTTGTTTCCTTGTTACCTGTGTAAAGACTGCAATATTAATACTACAAATTTTAGTTTATAATAACACCACTAAAGTTTTCATATCACCTTATGCATTAGTTAATGTAACACTAATTATTAGGAATTTACGATGGTTCTTATTAACTTGAACATTTTTTGCCTTTGAAAATCTAAGTATAGTTAATTTGTAAAATTAATATTTTAAAACTACAGGTAGTTAGTATACTGCATTGATTATAGTAATAGTGTATTAATATTGGGTACTTTAAGAGTCAGAATGTCAAAAGGCACAAAGTAAGGTTTTCAGTGAATTGCCATACAATGTCTCTCATGGAATACAATAAACTTGGAGGTTTTGCCAACCAATTATATGAGAACTTCAGCTCCAATATTTATAAGTTAGAATTATTTAGAAGATAAATATTGTGTGAAGGTAAAGTAATGCTGACAAATAATGACAACTAGTTGATTATGAATCTTTTTGGTGGGTTCATGGTAAAGATACAGTATGATGGTTTAATGAATAATGTATGATGGATTTTTTTTAATCCATAATGACCATCTTGCCAATTATAATCACTTTGGGAATTCGGATCCAAAACAGAAAGTTGATCAAAATATGAAAGTGTGTGCCATTTTATTGCAAAAATAAATAAAAATATATTATTTTCAGTTTTCAGTGGTGGGATACAGGACAAGAGGAAACATACATGAAGTCTACAACTCACTTCTGGGTGATCACAGTAAAACCCTCACCTGCCCACTTATCTCTTTTACACATTTCTAGTAGATGCTAATGATGCAACATATAGATATGCAAATTTAACTTACCTTACAAAAACAATTTTGTGCTTGTCTGTTTTAAAAAAGCAATAAACAATAATACATAAATGCTATAATAAATTCTGATTCTCAGTCTCAATATCTTGTCAGAATAGTTCCTTCCTAGATTGAAGGGGCTGAGGTACTCAGTTGAATAAATGAGCTAACTAGTAGAGGAAGGGCTATGCTTTCTGGGACATCCAGAGGTCAGTCTGTTTCTTTGTCTTTTCCAGCTTCTAAATGCTGCCTGTATTCCTTGGTTCTTTACTCTTTCTTTCATCTTTAAAGCAAACAATGATGAGATGAGTCCTTTTATATCATACCATTCCAACTTCTTCCATTTTTAGGAGTTTGGGATTACACTGGGCACACCTAAATATTTCAGAGTGATCTTTCTAATTTGAAGTCAGTTGATTAGCAAACTTAATTACATATGCAATCTAAATTTATTTGTAACCTAACATATTTACAGGTTCTGAGAATTAAGAGATAGGCATCTTTGAGAAGCCCTTATCTCATTCTCTGCCTACATAGGTACCTTTTGCTATACATTTTCCAACGTGAATAGACTTTGAAACTTTGAAATAAAATCACTTTTTACATTTGTGATTCATTTTATGGGTTATGAAAACTGTGCCTGACTAACCAGTGACGTGGACTGCAATTACAAGCCACTGTGAAGTCAGTGAAACCAAAGTTTAGCAATAAAACATTTTAACCTTTAACTGAATGTATAGTTAATGTAACTCACATACATACATGTATACACACATACATACACACTTACACACACATGTAATCTAAAAACAGGAGAGACCTGTCTTACTTGTATGTTTTATTTGAATATAGAAGTAACAAAAAAAAAAGTGTGCTGGCTACTAAAATAGTCCGGCAAAATTTGTTCTACTTTTTAAATTGCTTTTATTTTAGAAGGTTATGATTCTCCTGCACTCCGAACAATTCAATATAGTGTTTAGGTATATTATCTATTTGCAGTCATAATACTGTGGGTGCAACTGCCAACCTTCCAGATCAGAGTCACCTTGGTTATAAGGGCAAACCAATTAAACTTAGGAAAAGTAAGCCAGCAAAGTGGTGTTATTAGCTTTGAGATAATGATGAAAAGTTATAAAAATGAGTTGAGACTTTTCAAAATAATGATACTTGAGTTTAAAATTTGGTCAAAGTAAAAATAAACTATTACTTTACAAATAATAGACTATAACATTGTTGTCAGATGATTTTCAGCCAAAAATGTATCTCATCATAAAAAAGAACCTTCTTTTAAGTAATTTTTTTCTGTCTAAGAGCACATCCATAACCTGATAAACCACAAAACCTGGGAGAAATATAAATTAATTTAATAAGTATTTAGCAACTTTAAATTAGAAACTAAGATAATTCCTGAGGTAGAAATAGTCTTTTTTTTTTAACTGAAACTAAGCATGCAAGGTATTCATGCATATTACTAGAAACTATTTAGACTTATTTTGTAATTCGTATTATTGTTTTATAGAGAAAAATGTTGTATTAATCCTAGTGATTAAGACATATAGGAGATTATATTGTGCAGTACCCACAAATTTGTTATGTCTCTAATTTCTTTTCTGTCTTATTTAAATTGAAAAATAAATAGAAATGAGAGTTTTTATCACAAATAAAACTTAGCTTCTGTGCCTATAGTATGCACATATGTCTCCTGAAGAGATGTTTTCTAGAAAATTACCTAAAATAATTATTTGGCAAGGTTGTTTACTGTTACTTGCTTTTGATTGACACATATCATTTCTTCTACTATCTGTTTTATGGCATTGACATATTTTACTACTAACACTATCCAATCTCTTATTTTTAGATCTAACTATAATGACTGCATTAGACACATTTACATTAATTTCCTGTTGTATAAAAATAATATGGCAAGATAATTACAATGTTTTAAATAAACAATAAAATGCATTTAAATATATAAAATACAATGTGGGAAATATTTAAAAATCAATTTAATTAAACTTTAAAGAGTATATATATATATATATCTTTCTGTTTTTGAACTAGAATTTTTTTTTCGTAATTCCAAATTATACCTTTAAAAATCTCTAAATTTCTGGGAAACTAAAATTGAAAGGATGACAGAGAGACAATGCACAAAATAGAAAAAAGAGAAAATTACTTGCAATGACTATAATTTTGAACTTCTTGAAAATTAACACTTCAATATTAGTTCAGTAAAATCTGTATTATATCTTGCAAGTGCTAGGTACTTTCAATTTTAATTTTATGTGTAGTCAACTAACGTGAAAAAACATGGCTGTGCTTTGGTCAAGGATAGGCTGAGGCAGGATGTTTATATCCTGCATGACTCAATGAGTCTAGAGTTCAAGAGTATAATTCCACTTGTTAACATAACTGTATAGACATAACATAGAGAAGCTCACCACCATAGCCCCAACATAGGGAACACTATCACTTGTCTCTAAGCCACTATTGTCAGTAAAAGGTATAATTGTCCTGTTGACACTGTACGGGGTACTGACGCCCAGAGAAAGAGAGAGTCAGAGTTGTCTGTCTTTGCATACGGACAGAGGGGAGCCAGGACACAGCTCAGCTTGATCGTGCCCATAGAGAGAAAGAGTTAAGCTGCTGACCCTGAAGGCAAGGGAGAGCCGGCCATGCAGCTGTGTGTGGGGGCCACCTGACTAAGCAGCTGAGACAGGGCAGTTAGTGTGAGAGAAAGCTGTTGATGACAGCTGCTGCTGAATAAAATCATCTTTCACCTGCCTACGCCCCACCCCGAGTGTTCTTTCTGCTCATCTACCCGCTGCCTCAGGACCTCAACATGACCTTTGGTGTACTCGTGAACCTGACAACATGTTAGAAAAATTCACAGGACAAAAGTGATGAATTTGCATTATTTCATAAAGAGTTCAGTGTAGATCACTCTTAAAATTTATCAACAACCAACAATACACACACATGACTAACTTGCTAATAAGTATGATCAAAGATCGAAGTGTGTTCTTTTTATGAATCTAGAAGTAAACCAAAATGTGAAACTAAAGGTTTTAGAGTTAAAGTAACTCAGATATCCTCCTCACCTGTGAACAGGATATAAGACTTCAGAAAGTCTCATAACTTTTCACTTTCAGGATTGTGTTCCAGATGGCTCTTCTGTCCTCCCATTAATCAGGGAGATTGCAGAATGCAGGCTATCAACTACACAAAGTCTTTGTTGTTGTTGTTATTTGTCCACTGATGTGTGTTTGGATAGAGTGCGCTTGTTTTATGTACAATTGGGGAGCAGATGTAGGTTATAGTAGCTCCTTGACCCAAACCTCTAGTAACTTGTTAATGCATGTTTGGTTATTTGCGTATGGTATGGGCATCAGCATCATATATTTATGCAGAGTATATAAGGACATGATTTCTTTTCTGGGTATAGTGTATAACAAATATATACTTTCTAGTCTTCTGAGTCATTCATCTTCTAATCAAGATCCATTCACCAAAGTATTTTCAGGCATTCCTACACAAAGTCTTGCCTGGGGAATGCTGCTGGGTCTGGGGTTTGAGTTCTATTTATAAAGCACATGGCGAAACCACCTGAAATGACAACAAGTGGGGTTTCACTAAGTTTACAGATTATATCTTATGAAATGTTTTGTGACTGCTTGTCAATTTATATATAATAAATATCTCTATGAGGTGCAGAATTTGGCGTCAGACTTAGTTTCATATAATCTGATATTGAGGTTGTGGAGTAGGGTAGCTAATATTTTCCACATCATGTTTTTGACAGCTAATGCAACCAATCACTACAAAATATAGCCTCATTTTTGCATAATTAAGTTGATTTAAATCAATTCACAAGAAAAATTAAATAGTTTATTCATGGGAATAAATTATTGAAAGGAACCCAAACACCCTAACAATAAATACAAAAGTCAGTGAACCCATGAAAGCATGACAGACAAAATAATGAATAATCATCTTTTTCTGAGCAAGGATCTAAGAATTTTCAAAATATAAAAATTCGAGCAAAGTCAGTCAAATGTTCTCTTTACCCCCAAATATTCTACATTGCGCTCTCCAATTTTGTGTCATACTAGGAAAGAAGTATTTCTTCAATGCAATTCATTTACATGGATTTCTTAATTTTTTTAAAAGAGGGAGTCTCACTTTGCTGCCCAGGCTGGAGGGCAGTAGCAGGATCATAGTTCACTGCAGGTATGAACTCCTGGGCTTGAGGAATCCCCCAGCTTCAACCTCCCGAGTAGCTGGAAGTAAAGGTGTGAGTCACTGTGCTACACAGATTATTTTTTGAAATTCTTCCTTGCTCACTTATATCTTCATGGTATTACCGCTAATGTTAAGAATAATAATAACATGATAGTGCATACTGATTTATATATATACAAATATGTTGTATACAAACATAAGCATTTTTTTATTTCAAAGCATTTTTATTTGTTGTGTTTTATTTTTGTTTCTCTTAAGGTCTTGTACCTCTTTTCATCTGGGGGCCAGTTTTACTTTTAGCTTTCCCTGAGGTATTTATCTGGGAAAGAGTTTTAGGTTGATCTAACATGACATTGAGAGATACAGAAAGTCCTCCCTAAACTCAAAATCGTTCTTAAACTTCCCCTTTTCTGGGATAAATTTTCTTAAATTTATCACATTTCCTATCCCTAACATCACATGTCCTTATTTACATAGAAATTGGTTTTACAAATTTAAAATATAATCTTATAACTTAATTCATTTTCATACATTTCCTAATGTATCTAATCATCCTCTGCATAATTAAGTAAAACAGTCAGCTTACAATATTCAAATAGACCAAAGAATATTCAAAAATAGATAAATAAAAGAAACAAAGGTAGTTTTGGATTAGTTACTTTACCTCAACTTTTTCATCCCCTTACAACTTTGAAATAGAGTCAGAATAAACAAGGGCCAAGGTAACTACTTTCACTTGCTTAATTTTGTCAAAATTGCCTCTAAATAAAAGAAATTTCCTCTGTGTTTCTCAGCTTTCCACTACTTTAAATAAGAGCAAAACTGAAAGCCATTCTTCTCTAAAGGTATGTGCCATGTGTTTGAATTCAAAAGCTTTAATTCGAACCTATTACTTCAAATTAAATATCTATGAAGATCATCTTAAGTAAAAAATGAATCATTATAAACCATATTAATGTAAAAAAGTTCAAATTTTTAATTTTACAGAAAATATTTGATTTGTCCCACTTTCTTTAAATATATTAAAAGCTCTGTTCTTTCTGACTTTGGTTAAACTTTTAAATTGGTATAAGCATATAAACACATAGAGTTCTCATGTGAATAAATATTATCTCACATAGAACATGAAACCACTGCTTCCCAATTTCTGCAAAATGGTTGGAAATAAGCAGAATAATAACATTTAAAGACAGGGATATTAGCCCAAGTGTATTCATTATATGCAAATATTTACACACACATACACATTATATATATATAGACGTATATGTTATATAGAGAGAGGTGTATTTATTGTTCGAAAATAAAACATTAAAATGGCATCATTGGGCTGATTTTCAGCAAAAATGGTTTTGCTGTCTGTGGAATTATATTTCACTCTAATTTGTGAGTATTAAAGTGAATGCATTAGCTTTCTATTTGCTGCTGTAACAGATTCCCACACATGTAGCCCATTAAGGCAACACAAATTTACTGTCTCATGTTTCTAAAGGTGAGAAGTTCATGTGGGCTGGACTGGCTCATTCGCTCTTGGTTTCTGAAGACCAAAATCAATATAGCTTGTGTTCCTGTGCTATTACCTTCAAGCTTTCAGGGAGAATCTGTTTCTAGGCTCATTCAGGCTCTCGGTAGAATTCAGTTGCTTCCAGCAGTCCCCGACATTTTTGGCACCAGAGACTGGTTTTGTGGAAGACAATTTTTCCATGGACTGGGGGCAAGGAGATGGTTTCAGGGTGATTCAAATGCACTACATTTATTGTGCACTTCATTTCTATTATTATTACATTGTAATATACAATGAAATAATTATACAACTCATCATAATGTGGAATCAGTGGGTGCCCTGAGCTTGTGGTTCTGTAACCAGATGGTCCCATCTTGGGGTGATGGGAGACAGTGACCATGATCAGGCCTTAGATTCTCATAAGGAGCGCACAACCTAGATCCCTTGTATGTGCAGTTCACAATAGGGTTCTCGCTCCTATGAGAATCTAATGCTGCTGCTGATCTGACAGGAGGTGGAGCTCAGGTGGTGACATTTGCTTGCCCTCTGCTCACTTCCTTCTCAGCCACTCGGTTCCTAACTGGTCATGGACTGGTACTGCTCCGTGGCCTGGGGGTTGGGGAACCCTGAGCTATAGGGTTGAAAACCCAGTTTCTGTTTGTTTTCTGGCTATCAGGTAAGTATCTCCACGTTGCCCCCTTTGTCTTCAAATCAGCAGCATTGCTTTAGATCATCATGACTTGATTCTATCTGACTTTCCTCACTGCTGAATCTCTTCTGCTACAGGTAAGAGAAAGTTCTCTGTTTTAAGGGTTGATGTACCTAGATTGGGCTCACCTGGAGTATCCAGGCTAATCTCCCTATTACAAGGTTCCTGTTATCTGGGAAACTTTTTTTTTTCCTGTGATGCAATGTATTCACAGGTTTAGGTGAATAAGGCATGAACAACTCTGGGGAGGAAGTGCCATAATTCTATCATAGTGTACTTTGCTCCAATCCTTAAAAAAATGCTTAAAAAATATAAGTTTTAACCCTTTTCCCATTTGCCTCAAGAATACTCGCTGGTGGCAGTTGCAGCTGCAACATTTATCCTGAGATAACTTTGCCACGAAATATCTGGATTTTATTTATTTATTTTTTTCGTGTCTCTCTAGTATATTGACTTTGGAAACAAAAGACATCATTCTATTTATAGCATTCTGTTTTTAGTAGTAGTATTTTCATTTACAAAATGTAGTAATTTTTGATCGCTGAAAATGTCAAATCCTAGAAAACGTGGCATTCTTACGCATGATGTTAACATCCTTCTGGAGCAGTCGTTGGCCAAAGATTTATTTGATGCATCCGATTTTTCCAAAATAGATGATTCTGATGATTTAGACAATTCTGATGTTCTGCTTAGAAATAACTCCAATAACAGTTTATATATATATATATAATGTATATATATATTTACGTTGAAAATCAGTCAGTTTTGCCTCAGCCTCAAAGAGCATGTTAATGTAAAATTAAATGAGTGCTGGCAGCAAGCTGCACTTTTCTTCTAAATGGGAAAGTTAAATAGCATTCTTTGGGTTAGATTTTTATTTTAAAGATCCAACAATCTTGTGCGTGCGTGTGTGTGTGTGTGTGTGTGTGTGTGTGCTTTTCTATCCTATGTTGATTTGATGTGACCTGAGATTTCATCTGGAATGAATTCACCATCAAAAGGTTATGTTTACTGTGTTTTTGCCATAATTAGTATTCTGAGCATTCCTTTGGAAGAAAAAAAGCCTACTTTTAAAAATCTGCCCTTAGGTAAATAATTAATTTTAAAATGATTGTAGAAACTCTTTCAAAATCAGATTTTGAAGAAATCCTTGGAATACATTAAAGGTAAAATTATTTTACGATGAGTATCCCATTTATGTTTTCCCCCATATCATTTTAGAACAGCATTTACATTGGTTTTGTATAAGGACTCTCAGTTTTGGCTTCATAGAAGTAGAAATGCAACTCCCCATCATTCTATCCCATTGTATTAGAATATCTATTCCTGCTTCATCTTTTCTGTAGGATTTATGTGTTAGATTTAACTCTTAGCCAAAGCTCAAGATTACCTACTCTTCCTCTACCCTGAAAATAAAACATATTTGGGCCGTGACCATGAAGAAAAGGGGGACATGTAAACATTTACAGTATTATCTCCTGATTAAATGCTGTTCTTTATGTTATTTTTATCTTTTTCAACAAATGCCTGGAGCATGAGGACTGGAGCACTGTCCTGATGGAAAACCAGCGGAAGTCCAATGTGCTAATTCTGATTAAGGAACTCAAAGAACTCAACATCAACAACAAACAAATAGCCTCATTAAAAGACAGGCAAAGCACATGAATAGATATTTTTCAAAAGCCAACATAGAAATGGCCAACAAGAATATGAAAAAAATGTTCAGCATCATGAATGTCATCTTACACTACTCAGAATGGCTATTATTAAAAAGTCAAAGACAACTAATGTTGGCAAGGGTGCAGAGAAAAGAGAACACACACTGTTGGTGGGAATGTAAATTAGTACAGCCTCTGTGGAAAATAGTATAGAGCTTTCCCCAAAAATGAAAAATAGAACTACCATTCGATCCAACAATACCATTACTGGGTATCTAACCAAAGCAAAAGAAATAATTATATCAACAAGATATCTACATTTATATGTTTATCACAGCACTCTTCACAACAGTAAAAATATGAAATCAGCCTTAAGTGTCCATCAATGGATAATTGGATAAAGAAAATATGGTATATATTGAAATACTATTCAGCCACATAAAAGGATGAATTCATGTCTTTTGCAGCAACATGAACTGGAGGTCATTATCTTAAGTGAAACAACTCAGGAAGTCAAATACTGAATGTTCTCATTTACAAGTGGAAGGTAAAGCTAAGGTATGCACATGGACATACAGCATGGAATGACAGATCCTGGAGACTCCAAAAGGAAGGGGGCAGAAGAGTGATGGATGGTGGCAAATTACTTAGTGGGTACAACGTACAGCATTCTGGTGACAGATGTACAAAAAGCCAAGATTTCACCACTACACAATATATTCATGTAAAAAAAATTGCTCTTGTACCCTTTAAATGGATACCCCCCAAAACATCAGAAAGTTTTAAAGGAATGGAACACAATCCCAGGAAAAGGCAATGTAAAATTGGAAATGGTTTAGATCATCCTGTCATGGGCCACATGGGGTATTTCTGTTTTCTGAGTATATTGTTTTCCTGAACTTTCTCTTCCAGATGCATATGTAGGATTAAAAATCTGTCTTCAGCATAGAAGTTGAAGAAAGCAGTTGTATTGACATAAAGTCTAACAGGTTATATGTATTTGAGGCTAAATTACGAAAACAAAATAAAACATTACCCATTCCCATGGGATAGTTTGTGTACATTCACATTTAGGGAAAGTGTGCCATAATTTTTGGAAGAAAAGTAACTAATGATATAATACATTTTCCAAAACTGTCATAAGACCATAAGCATTCCACTTTTTCAAGCCACAGTTTATTCCCTTTAAGATATATAGATGTAAAATATTTTTAAAGTATGCTTTATTCAATGATTCCTATATTTTCTAGTCTGAGATTATTAACAATATTAAAATTTTCCAAAGTAGAATGTTGTGTTATTACCAAAATGGTTATTTGTTTTGAGTTAGCAAGGATTATAAAGTTTAATATAGGGTTGGTAAGCTAGATTTCAATTTAAAGATTCATTAAAACATTACTAGGAAAGATAAACTGAAAGTAGAACATTAATTAGAAAGACATTTCTTAGAATTTAGTGAATAATTTCATTTTATATAGGTATAGGAATAAAATGAATATTACCAAGGGATATCAAACTGGTATCTAGGAAGGAAAAGGCCTGCTTAACTCCAGAAACTTTCTTTTGCTAAGTTACATTCATAACTCTTTTTCATAAATCATAACTTTTCTTGAATCTATCAGAGAGCTCAGGTTGCTACACAAACAAGCAGCTTGATATCTAAAATAATATATGTTAACTCAAGAGGAGAGAAGGTGTAAGCACTGGCACACCTGTGGCAGTGCAGAGAAGGAAGAGACATGAACACCACGCAAGTAGGTAATAAACTCTGAGAATCTGGCTAAATTTTATATAACAAATTGCTAAAAAGTGAGTATAGCTAGCATGTATATATAGAAACCCTGAGAGTTGCAGACACAAATGGAATTTGCACTCACTCACAGCTTTTCATGAGAATGTTCAGCATCAGGGAGATGATAAACAAAAACTAAGCTACTGGAGGAGAAACAGAAAAACTTTCCATCCATGAGACAGGTCAAAATCTGTCTGGGAGTAAAGGAAACAATAATAAAAATTTCTGCTTTACAGGGAAAGGGAGGACAATATTCTAAATCCAAGATTCTAAACTGCAATTTCTTTTGCACCAACCTAATTTTCTAGATACTATCAGAAAAGATCTACCACTAAATAAGACTAAGAGAGCTCTATCCCCTAACTAAGATGCTGAGATTCTTAGCTATAACTGGGGATAACGGAAAAGATACTTAAAAGGGCATACCTTAGAGAATCAAGCAAACAGGGCCCACTTAAGCCTAATATTGAAGCAGGAGAATACAAAACAATTATTGATCCTCAAACATCTTAGGTAAAATTAAGCAAAAGCAATAACAGAAGAGCACTGGGGATGGGCTGAGTGTAGAGAGAGAATATCTCCTTGTCAAGATCAGAGGGTTAATGCCAGTAATGAAGAATGAATCAAGAACATTGAGAAAAAAAACCCTCTGATGCCTCAGCCACTACCTGATATAAAGATACAGCATAGGAAAATGCAAGCTGTTATGCACTGGAGGTAACCATAGCAACAAGACCCAAACCCAGCTCAACTCCTGATGAAAAAGAATCAAACATTCATGTTAACAGCAAAACAAACAAACAAAAAACAGCAACAAATTGAGCAGGTGCATTTCTAGGGGTAAATATAATTTACTTCAGTCTCTGGTATTCTAAGTATGATGTGTTATGTTAAGTAAAAGTACAAGACAAATTTAAAAAGCAGGAAAGAACCATCAAAAACAGAGTTGATAAAACCAGAGTCAGTAATGACCCAGATGTTGAAAAAGACAAAAAATTCAAAGCAACTGCACATAAGTAAAGATCTAGTGTAAAAAGGTGAACAATAGTCATGAACATATGAGAAATATAAAGAAAGAAAAACCTACGGAACTAGAATATAGGTAAAAAATTCAATTGGATAGATATTAATTAAAATAATTGATCATTTCAAAGAACATATTTAGTTTCTTGGTTTTAATTTAATTTCTGCTCTAATTTTTATTTATTTTCTTCTTTTTAGGCTTAAATGGCTTTTTTCTCTAGTTTCCTAAAGTAGAAACTTAGGTTATTGTTGTAAATTTCTCTCTACTCACTTCTTTCACTGCATCCCAGACACTTAAATAAGTTGTAGTTTTATTTTCACTTAGTTCAAAACATTTCAGTTTCTCTTGAGAATTCTCTGACTCATGTACTATTCAGAAGTATGCCATTTTAATTTCCACATATTTAAGGATATTTCTGATATATTTATGCATTTTGTTTCTAGTTTGATTTTACTGTAGCCTAAAAACGTATTTTGTATTATTTATATACTATTTAGATGTGTTTTATGGCACAAAATGTGTTCTTTCTTGATGAATTCTCCATGTAAGTTTGACTCTTGTTGGATGAGTATTCTATAAATATCAATAAAATCAGTTAGATTGAGACTGTTGTTCAGGTCAACATTACTTTTCTCACCACTCCATTGGTTTTTCCTCTCTCTCTCTCTCTCTCTCTCTCTGTCTGTCTCTTTTTGAGAGAGAGCAATACAGATAGTTTTTTATTGTACAGTTTCTCTTATTTTAGTTATTTGAATGCTGAATATTGTATTAAACATGTTAGAGTCAGGAGGTGATGTTAATTTATTGAGACACGGATTAATTTCCTTTTCCATAGTTTCCTTTTCAAATGAAGTTTGATAAATTATTTCACAGGTCTAAATAAGAATCAAGATGATTTGAAGCACGTTTCAGATATTTTAAAGGTCATTTTACTCCCTTTCCTTATCACGTGTCTTGTATGTAGACTTTTAGAAATCTCAAAGAAAAGAAGCCTGGGTGATTTTTAATTTTTTTTTAATTAAGGTTCTTTTTTCTTTGTGGAAATTTAACTGATTATTCGTTTGTATGTTTCCCTTGCTCCATGTCACTGATATAATATGTTGTTAACTTTGTCTTTGGCCTATTAGTAGCTGTTTTCTTTTTGGTTTTTGGTTTCTATGTCTTCTAAACAGGTTAAAATTTTTAGAATCTTCAAGAACAAAACTCTAAGGCATACTTCTCATTGTTTCTTTTATTTAATACAGGATGTTGTCACCTTAAGTACTGTCTGTCCTACTGAAGTGCACTTTTTTATCTTCCTGACAGCACCACACTGAGGGAAGCTCTAGTTCAATGCTTTCTGCTTGGCCTTCATACTGTGAGTCATTTTATGGAAAATGACACTAAATTAAAAGTGGAGGAATCAGACATAGCTTATCACCAAATGTTTTGTTTCTTCCTAGGTCCTTGGTTCCTCATGCTTCCAAATAGATATTTTAAAATCTTGTCTTTTGATTGTTGTTTTGGTTTTATTGTAGTAAATGATACATAACATAATATTTATCATTGGAATCATTCATAAATATACAATACAGTGGCATTAAGCACAGTCACAATGTGGTGTAACAATCACCACTATCTATACATAAAAATTTAATCAACCCCAACAAAAACTCTGTGCCCATTAAACAACAACTTTCCCTTTCGCATCTCCTGCAGCCGCTGGTAACCTCTGGTCTACTTTCTGTCTCCAGGAATTTGGATATTCAAGATAAGTTATATGAGTGAAATTACACAATATTGGTTCATCTGTGACTGGATTATTCCACTAAGGATAACGTTTAAAAGATTCATGGTGTTGCATCTATCAGAATTTTATTCCTTCTCATGGATAGTCTTACATTTTATGTGTATCATATCTTTTGATTATCAATTCATCTGTTCATGGACACTTGAATTGTTTCCACCTTTCCAAGATTGCAAATAATGCTGCTATAAACTTGTTGGAACTGGAATAAAGATGATTCTTGCTATGCTTTAGCAAAGAGACTAGTAGCATTTTGCCCCTGCCCTAGAGATCTGTGGAACTTTGAACTTGAGAGAGATGACTGAGGGTGTCTGGTGGAGGAAATTTCCAAGCAGCAAAATGTTCAACAGGTGACTTGGGTGCTCTTAAAATCGTTCCTTTTTATTCATTAACAAAGATAACAGTTTGGAATTGGAACTTATGTTTAAAAGGTAAGCAGAGCAAAATAGTTTGGAAAATTTGCAGCCTGATGATGCCATAGAAAAGAAAAGCCCATTTTCTGAGTAGAAATTCAAGCTGGCTGCAGAAATTTGCATAAGTAATGAGGAGCCAAATGTTAATCACCAAGACAATGGGGAAAATATCTCTAGGGCATGTCAGAAGTCTTCATGGCAGTCCCTCCCATCACAAGCTGGGAGGCCTAGGAGGAAAAAATTATTTCCTAGGCTGGGCCCTGGACCTTGCTGTTTTGTGCAGTCTAGGTACCTGGTTCCTGCATGCCAGCCATGGCAAAAATGGGCTAATGTAGAGATCAGGCCATTGCTTCAGAGGGTGCAAGCCCCAAGCCTTGGTGGCTTGCATGTGATTTTGGCCCTGCAGGTGCACAGAAGTCAATAATTGAAGTTTGGGAACTTCTACCTACATTTCAGAGGATGTATTGAAGTGCCTGGATGTTCAGGCAGAGGTTTGCTGCAGGGACAGAGACCTCATAGAGAGAACCTCTGCTAGGGAAATGTGGGATGCGAGCCCCCAGACAGAGTCCCTACTGGGGCACTGCTTACTGAAGCTGTGAGAAGAGGGTCATCATCCTCCAGACCCCAGAATGGTAGATGCACTGACAGGTTGCATCGTGCACCTGGGAAAGCCCCAGGCACCCAGCACCAGCCTGTGAAAGCAGCCAGGAGTGGGGCTGTACTCTGCAAAGCCACAGGGGCACAGCTGCCCAAGGCCATGGGAACTCATCTTTTCCATCAGTGTTACCTGGATGCGAGATATGGAGTTAATGGAGATCGTTTTGTAGCATTAGTTTGACTGTCCCACTGGATTTTGAATTTACATGGGGCCTGTAGCCCTATTGTTTTGGCCAATTTCTCCCATTCCAAACGGGCATATTTACCTAATGCCTGTACCCCCACTGTATCTAGGAACTAACTAACTTGGCTTTTGATTTTACAGGCTCATGGGTGGAAGGCACTTTCTTGTCTCAGATGAGACTTTGGACTGTGGACTTCTGAATTAATGCTGACATGAGTTAAGACTTTGCGGGACTATTGGGAAGGCATGATTGGTTTTAAAATGTGAGAACATGAGATTTGGGGAGGGGCCAGGGGCAAAATGATATGGTTTGGCTGTGTCCTCACCCTATTCCCATCTTGAATTGTAGCTTCCCCATAATTCCCACGTCATGGGAGGGACATAGTTGTAGGTAACGGAATCATGAAGGCAGGTCTTTCCTCTGCTCTTCTCATGGTAGTGAACAAGTCTTAAGAGAGCTGATGGTTTTATAAAGCAGTTCCCCTGAACATGCTGTCCTGCCTGCCGCCATGTAAGATGTGCCTTTGCTCCTACCTCACCTTCTGTCATGATTGTCAGGCCTCCCCAGCCATGTGGAACTGTGAGTCCATTAAATTTCTTTTTATTTATAAATTATTCAGTCTCAGATATTTCTTCATAGCAGTATTTTAAAATGGACCAATATATCATTCTGTGTAGTATTCCTTGGTGTATATGTATCACATTGTCTTAATTCAATCAGTCATTGATGGATATTTAAGTTGATTTATTTTTTTTTTTTTTTGCTATTGTGAATAGTGCTGGAAAGAACATATATGTGTCTTTACAGTAGAATGATTTATGTCCTTATGGTAGAATAATTTATATCCATTTGTGTATATACCCAGAAATTGAATTGCTGGGTTAAATGGTAGTTTTGCTTTTAGCTGTTTGAGGTATTACACCATTGCTTTCCACAATGGTTGAACTAATTTACATTCCCATCAACAGTGGATAAACATTCCCTTTTCTCCACAACCTTGACAGGATCAGTGATTTTTCTTACTTTTTAATAATCGCCATTTTGACTGATGTGAGATGGTATCTCATTGTGGGTTTGATTTGCATTTCTCTAATAATCAGTGATATTGAACTTTTTTTATTTATATGTTTCTTGGCCACATGTATATATTCTTTTGAAAAGTATCTGTTTATATTCTTTGCCCATTTTTTAGTAGGGTTGTTTGTTTCTTATAAATTTATTTAAGTTCCTTATAGGTGCTGAATATTAGATCTTTGTCAGATACATAGTTGGAAAATTTTCTCCCATTCTTTACGTTGTCTGTTTACTCTGTTAATAATTTATTTCGTTGTGCAGAGCTCTTAAGTTTAATTAGATCCCATTTTTCAACTTTTGCTTTTGTTGCATTTACTTTTGGCATCTTCATCATGAAATCTTTGCCTAGTTCTACGTCCAGAATGCATATGTTGTTTTTCAGGGCTTTGTAGTTTTTCATTTTACATTTAAGTCTTTAATTCATTTTTGTATATTGTAATAAAAATGTCCAGTTTTAATCTTCTGCATATGGCTATCCCCTTATCCCAGCATCATTTATCGAATAGGCTTGTTTTTGTCAGGTTTGTTAAAGATCTGATGGTTGCAGGTGTGTGGCCTTATTTCTAGGCTTTCTATTCTGTTCCATTGGTCTATGTGTCTGTTTTTGAAGTAAAGCTGACATCATACTTCATGAGAAACTCAAAGCTTTTCTGCTAAGATCAGGACTGAGGCAAGGACATCCTCTCTCACTACTCCTTTTCAACATCACACTGGAAGTTCTAACTGATGCAATAAGCCAGGATAAAAATAAAAGATACACTAATTGGAAAGAAACAAAAATAAAATTGTCCTTGTCAATTGAAAAAAAAGAAAATTAACAAAATCATACATTTTACCCTGATTTGTACAACTTGTCCATTTTCATAGTGCAAATACTTTTACGTGAACCTATTTCAAGCTACTAACTTCACATCGCTTGGAGTTAGAAGAGATGTGTGGTACCACTAATTAAACAGTATTTTCACTACAAAGCTAGAATAGGCAAAATAACCTTGAAACCAGAGATAATATTAACATTTAGCAGAAGAACTAGGAAGTAATGAGCGTAAAGTAGTATTATCTTTGTTTTTAACCTAAACAATATAGAATAAATTTATTCATAGCTGTGTTAAACAACTGGCTTTAGTCAGCCAGTATGAGCTGGCTTCTTCATAGCATAATTTGCTAATATGTAATATCACTGCCTGCCTGATCTCTATTATCAAACAGATGACTTTATGACATAGAATCAAAGATATATATGGGTTCACAAATCTTTTTTTTGTTTTCATTCTGGTTTGTTGCTGCTTTTTTTTTTTTTTTAAGCTAGATTTTCCTAAAATCTAGTACGTATAAGAACATTCATAGTCTTTCTTCCATTATTCTTGGTCAATGAGGAAAGAACTTTGGAAATTTCAGTAATTTTTCTGGAACCATTTATTTTGAAAACAAAATGTTGGTTAATTTAAATAATGTTGATTATATTAGTTATATATTTACATATTAAGAAAAGAAAATATAATATATTAGAAAAATATAGATGATACCCATACACAGAAGAAGTCTTGGCAGTACTATTAAATAACTATTCTTGAAAAAAATAAATTAATATATTTAATCATGGATATTATTCTGGAATTTAGGTATGAAAAAGAAAACACCTAATTTAGATTGTCAATATGAATTTTAGGTATGAAATAAAGAAAATAAATGATACTAAGAAACCATAAGGCATCTGGTAAGTTGAAGAAAAAAAGTCTTTTTATATTATATACCATTCTCTATCAAGTTTTATTATGAATCACTACTTTTCACAGTTAAAAATATCTTTAGAAGCTTTCCAAATCACCTTTTTGTGTTGTTTTATTCCTAGGAAATATTTGTATATAAAAACATAGAATTATTTTTTCTCGTAAGAATTATGATAATAGCAGAGATAGTACATCATATTTTATGATAATGTGTCATCTCAATGCTGCAGGGAGTCCTTGAACACATGCTGCCCATATGCCCAGTGGATTTATTCTGTGCACTTCTTCTCAATGACTAACTGACTAAATAAATTCTCTCAGGACACATCTCATCATAATGCTGATCAGCTATGGTTCATTTATTGTTATATAATTGCAAAGGATGTTTATCCTTTTTTGCCCTTTTATGCTGCACAAGCTGTTGTAATGTTCTGGGTCACAGATAGGATGAAACTGTGACTAAGCTCTTTTGTGAGTGCTCTATAATTTGGTACTTTGCAAGAATGCAAGCAGATAAAATAATGTGTTTCCTAACTTGTAAATCTTAATGCTGAAATATAAGTATATTAACTTTATAACGAGTAATTTGACTTGTCAAAATGTCTTACAAATGGTTTGCTCCTTTTTCTTCTTTATAAAATTACATACACAATTTTAATGAATTAAAGAGATGAAAGTAATTTAGAATTTTCCAATATATTTTTCTTGTTTTAAAATTGTACAAGCTGAGAATTTGGAAAATAAGAATAGATTGTATAATGTTGCACAGATTATAAACACATTGCAACTGAATGCTAAATCCTCAATTGAAAAATCTGGAGATGCTTTATCTCCAGATACAGGAGAAAAAAAAAAAGGCGTTCTAGTAAAATTTGAAGTGAAGCACGTATTTCTGACTGATTAAAATTTTAGAGACAAAGACTTTGCAAATCATGGTTGTTAAAGTTTTCCATATTTACTGATACAGCTGTGTTTAACCCAAAGACAATTCAGTTTTTAATTGGGGGAGATTGTGATCAGCTATATTGATATCTTTGGATATCTTAAAGGGATATCTGGAGGAGAGCAAGATTTTAGCCCCTATCCCAAATGCACAACAGCTACCTCTCCTGTCACTGCTTTCTCATAAGATTGGAGGAGATACACCCCTGAAGCTTCATGCTCCAGAATTGTCTTCATTATATTTATCAATAGGCAGTACCAGTGCAAGTTTAGATTCAACTCAAGAGTGCAAATAGGATAGGACTCTTTTTCTCTAATTAATGCTAAATTTATACTATATAAAATCTCGTATAGTTCCCTACAATTTTTGTCAAATTTTATAACTTTTAGTTTTCTATTTTAAAATTAAAAGTTCATCTTTTTCATTGTATTAATGTCTTTTTTATCATTCCCTATGCAAAGGAAATATATGATCTCTAGGAATTTGCCGTGAAAAGGGGCATGATTTCCATTTTTACTCCTCCTCTTACTTATATCAGGCCTCTGGAGCAAAGATACGTGATATATTTTGATTCGGAAATTTCTCCTGATTTCTTTTTCTAGATTTTACTATTCTCACGAAATGTTTGGAGGAGAAAAAGATTAAACAAAAACAAGGCAAACATTGATTTAATAAACTTTCCGTGGTGTAGACATTCTTGGTTGGTTATTCCTATATTCTGATTTACTTTGGCATCTATTCACTATGGGTATTGAATACTGGTAGTTTTGGCTCTTTTGTGGACACACGCATTTTTAATTAAGAAAGACTGTGGGGCTTGAAAGTAACACAATTAAAATTGAGCATCTGTCACCAAACGAACCTCTTCCTCCACCTCAGATTCTGCCATAAGGAATTTTAAAATCTCCTGCTAGTGTCTTCTGTCCCAGTGAATTCCTCTCTGACTTACCAAGATGGCTCAAGAGCAGGCACTTTGCAAAAGGAAAGACACGTCTTTGTTATTCCCAGGTGGTAATATTGGAGGACATTTACTGCTGGGAAAAAACCTTTCCCACCCTCACCCCAACCTTAAGACTGCTCTGATTTTCTTCCACCCATGTGGCTGTAACCAGGGCTACATCCTGCAGCTCGTTAAATTCACTCCTTTGTCAGAAATTAGTAGGTGAATGAAATATCAGCCTCCTTTTAAAAATATATCCCATGTAATTATCTTAAAAGTACTTACGTCAGTTGTTAATTTCAGAGTGTGGGAGTATCCTTTACTACAAATATTGCACTCCCAAACTCCTTGATGAATCTCTTCCTTACCTTTTATCTGTTTGTGTGTGTGTGTGTGTGTGTGTGTGTTAGAAATCAACTTCAACAATACTTTATGTATTCATACATATACATTATATACCTATCCACATTTTGTTTACTATTATATCATTTACTTTTTATTTTGTGATATTATATGCTAAACACAATTATTATTATTGTTTTATTTGATTTTTAATGAGTCATAGTAATATATTCCCTCTCAGTAAAAGACTTCCATTCAATCTAAACGTAGAATGTTTGCCCTGAAACAGTTGATTACATTTTTTCTTATCACTTTATTAGAAAGTAATTTACTAGTTCATATATTTTGATGTGTAAATATCAGGGGCAAATTAATATATATATTAATATACATATTAAAAATATATACATGCATATATTTAAGAGATGGGATCTTTCTATGTTGCCCAAGCTGGAGGGCAGTGGCTATTAACAGGCCTAATCATAGGGCATTACAGCCTTGAATTCCTGGGCTCAGGCAAGCGTCCTGACTCAGCCTTCCAAGTAGCTGAGACTACAAGCATGCTCCACAGTGCCTGGCGTATATCCCTTATCGTACTTCTTAACAATAGAAATTATGTTTCTAAATTTTTGGACTCCTGTTTAATTCTTTGAACCAACTGCAGTCATTACCACAATATTCTTGTTTGAACAATAATTTTCAAATTTCTCTAAGATCCCTTCTGCTACTCTCCATCCAAACACAGGGATCATGTTTCTAAATCACTTGTAATATTTTCATGCTATTACTAAGAATTTCTTTGTGCTGTTCTTTTTATTGAGTATACTTTGTTAACAGATATTCAGTATGTAATCATTACTATCAGTCCTTTTAATTGCACATGCATTTTCTTAGTTCATAGTTTATTATGTTTCTTATACCACTTACTTTTTGGCGGGGAGGGGAGTATTTTGCCCAAGTTTATTTTATATAGAGTATGTCCTTGTAAAATTTCAACAGGTGTGATAAATAGTTAATGCAAGTGCTGAATCTCTGTATAACCAATAATGCCTTTTTAAAAAAAACTAATGTGTTTTTGAAATATATAATATACTGTACATTGCATATATTCTCTAACATGTATATATTATATATACATATTATATGCATGTATCTATATTTGTTGAGTGTAGAAATTTTGGCTTATAGACCTTACTATTTGCACATTTTTATAAAGCCATTTAAGTATGTTTCCCCTGAGACAGTTGAAAAAGATATCTGCTTTTCTTTATTTTGTAAATTTTCTTTGATAAAAATGTGCTAAAAATCCCTCCCTTCTAAGTTCAAATTATATATACATACAGATTTATGTTTATTTTGTGTCTTATTCATTACCCCTAGTCATTGTACCATTTCAATATGCAGCTGCAAGTGGCTATTCAGCCAAGAAATATGAACATCTATTATCTGTTAATTGCATCTCCTCTGTCTTTTCTGGTACCTCAATGAGGTACTATACCATGAACATAATAGAAACCCAAAATATGTAACTCTTACACTCATTTTTTTTTCATTTATTTGTTATAATATTTTTGTACTGCAAGATAATATTTTTATTTGATTCAGGTTCTGGAAGATACAGTTTCCAGCACTGATGATTCAATTTGTTAACTTATTTTTTAAAAATAATTTGATTATGTAGGCCTTCAACACCTTATAATAAAAATTATCTTCCTGATTATTATATGTTCACTGTGCTCAAACTTAAAATTATGGAAAACAGAAGTATGCCATTAAGTTATCTTCATCCCAAACATCCACACACCTGTTACCAATGTTATTGTTGTTTAAAAATGTTTTATAGTAGTTAATATAAATATGTATTATAATTTCTTAACCTTTCTGATTGAATTTCTGCAGTTCAAACTTTTCACTTAGTATCATGATACAGAGATTATTCCATACCTACTTTACTACAGAGTGTTGTCAACATTTTAAATATTTCCTAGTTCGAAAGTAAGACATGGCATGTCATTATACTTTTAATTTGCATTTATCTTAGGTGGAGTTGAATGTATTTTTATATATTTAAGGGCTTTTTTTCCCTCAAAACTCAATTCATTAATTTTGCTAATTATTTTTCTTTGGTTTTATAATTCTAAATTCAGCCGGGCGCAATGGCTCATGCCTGTAATCCCAGCACTTCGGGAGGCCGAGGCGGGCGGATCACTTGAGGTCAGGAGTTTGAGACCAGCCTGGTCTCAAACTGGGAAGGAAGCTAAAAAACTGGTGAAAAAAAAAAAAATTAGCCAGATGTGTTGGCGCCTGTCTGTAATCCCAGATACTAGGGAGGCTGAGACAGGAGAATCACTTGAACCTGGGAGGCGGAGGTTGCACTGAGCTGAGATTGTACCACTGTACTCCAGCCTGGGTGATGGAGTAAGACTCTGTCTCAAAAAAAAAAAAAAAAAAAAAATTCTAAATTCATTTTCTATGAGATCATTATATAATAGGAAGATTAATCCTTATTCTTTGAATCACTAATAAATACATTTACTAGCTTGTATATGTTCTTTTGACTTTTCAAATGTTTATTAGCAGGAAATTTTTTTAGAAATACAATCAAAAGCAATGGCAACAAAAGCCAAAATTGACAAATGGGATCTAATTAAACTAAAGAGCTTCTGCACAGCAAAAGAAACTACCATCAGAGTGAATAGGCAACCTACAAAATGGGAGAAAATTTTTGCAATCTACTCATCTGACAAAGGGCTAATATCCAGAATCTACAATGAACTCAAACAAATTTACAAGAAAAAAACAAACAACCCCATCAAAAAGTGGGCGAAGGACATGAACAGACACTTCTCAAAAGAAGACATTTATGCAGCCAAAAAACACATGAAAAAATGCTCATCATCACTGGCCATCAGAGAAATGCAAATCAAAACCACAATGAGATACCATCTCACACCAGTTAGAATGGCCATCATTCAAAAGTCAGGAAACAACAGGTGCTGGAGAGGATGTGGAGAAATAGGAACACTTTTACCCTGTTGGTGGGACTGTAAACTAGTTCAACCATTGTGGAAGTCAGTGTGGCAATTCCTTAGGGATCTAGAACTAGAAATACCATTTGACCCAGCCATCCCATTACTGGGTATATACCCAAAGGACTATAAATCATGCTGCTATAAAGACATGCACACGTATGTTTATTGCGGCACTATTCACAATAGCAAAGACTTGGAACCAACCCAAATGTCCAACAACGATAGATTGGATTAAGAACATGTGGCACATATCCACCATGGAATACTATGCAGCCATAAAAAATGATGGGTTCATGTCCTTTGTAGGGACATGGATGAAACTGGAAATCATCTTTCTCAGTAAACTATTGCAAGGACAAAAAACCAAACACTGCATGTTCTCACTCATAGGTGGGAATTGAACAATGAGAACACATGGACACAGGAAGGGGAACATCACACTCCAGGGACTGTTGTGGGGTGGAGGGAAGGGGGAGGGATAGCATTAGGAGATATACCTAATGCTAAATGACGAGTTAATGGGTGCAGAACACAAACATGGCACATGTATACATATGTAACAAACCTGCACATTGTGCACATGTACCCTAAAAGTTAAAGTATGATAATAATAAAATAAAAAAGAAATATAATCTAATCAACAATATTCTAATTATATATTCTATATTTTATGTCATAGTTACAAAAGCACCTTCATATTCCAAGACTTTAAAGATTTACTTCCTAATTCTTTTAAGTAATTTTATGGTTTAATATTGTAATTGTAAGCAAGGTAAATAGAATTGATATATTTCTAATTATGAGTTTTCTGAGTATAACTTTTTTAATGTCTTCAAGCTTATTTTTTATCCATCAAAATATTTTTGATACTCATATTTTTCTACATTTTTTACTTTACTTCAAAAAATGTTATGTGTTGATGCTATTTTCTTATTATAGATTCAAAGGTTGTAAGTGCAGTTTTGCTACGTGGTTATATTACATAGTGGTGAAGTCTGAAATTTCAGTGTAGCCATTTCCCAAATAGTGTACATTGTATTCATTAAGTAATTTCTCATTTCTCATCTCTCTCCTGTGTTCCACCCTTCTAAGTCTCCAATGTCTATTATTTGAGTCTCATTTTACGTGATTGTAAACAACTTCCCACTTATAAAACAGAACATGTTTTGACATTCTGTTTTTGAGTTGTTGCTCTTAAAATAATGGCCTCTAGTTCCATCATGTTGCTACAGAAAATGTTTCATTTTTTATGGCTAAGTAGTATTCCATATTTTATATACATATATTTTCTGGTCAATCATCCACTGATAGACATTTACGTTGAGTCCACATCTTTGCTATGGTGAATAGTGCTGCAATAAACACATGAGTGCAGTTTATATTTTTGGTATGTTTCTTTCTTTCCCATTGGGTAGATATCTAGTAGTGGGTTTTCTGGATCAAATGTTGCTTCCATTTTTAGTTCTTGGAGAAAGCTCCATACTGTTTCCTGTAGCGATTTTAGTAATTTACTGGGGATGTAAATTACTAAAATCGCTACAGGAAGCAGTATTGCTTTTTTCCTGCATCCTTACCAACATTTGTTTTTTTTTTAATTTTTCATATTACTCATTTTTAGTGATTTTAATTTGCATTTCTGTGATAAGTAGTGATGTTGAGAATTTTTAAAATATATTTGTGGGTGATTTTTATGTCTTCTTTGGAAAAATGTCTGTTCATGGTATTTGCCCACTTTTTAAAATTAGTTATTTGTTTTTTGCTTGCTCAGTGGCTGAATTCCTTGTAGAGTTTGGATATTAGTCTTTTGTCAGATGCACTATTTGCAAATATGTCCTTTCGTTCTTCAGGTTGTCTGATCACTTTGTTGATTATTTCCTTGCCATGCAAAAAAAAAAAAAAAAATTAGTCTGTTTGTCTCATTTGTCTATTTGTCTTTATTGCATTTGCTTTTGAAACCTTGTTCATGGCTTCTTTGCCAAGGCCAATGTCCAGAAGAGTTTTTGATTTTAGGTTTCCTTCTAGTATTTCTATAGTTTCAGGTTTTACATTTAATCTTTAATTCATCTTGAGTTAATTTTTGTATATGGTGAGAGACAGAGGTCTGGTGACATGTTTCTGCATATGGCAATCCAATTTTCCAAGCACCATTTATTGATTGTGATCTCCTTTCCCCAGTGTATGTTTTTGTCAATTTTTCAAAGATCAGTTGGCTGATCTTTCAAAGATCTTATGGCTTCTCAATTCTGTTCTTTTGATCTATGTGTCTACTTTCATGTCAGTTCCATGCTATTTTGACTACTATAGCCCTGAAATATAATTTGATGTTAAAAATAGACAGAGATACAATAATAGTAGGGGATTTCCACATTCTACTTATAGCACTACACTGATTTGAGATAGAAAATCAACAAAGAAACACTAGACTAAAATTAGACCTTAGAACAAATGGACCTAACAGACATTTACAGAATATTCTATTCAACAACCAGAAAACCTACATTCTCCAAGATAGACTATAGGCAACAAAACAACTCTTAAGATTTTTTTCAAAATAAAAATTATAGCAAGTATATTCTTGGACCACAGTCGAATAAAATTAGAAGTCAATTCCAAGAGTAATTCTCAAAGCTATACAAATACATGGAAATTAAACAACATGCTCCTGAGTGATCTTTGTGTCAATAATGAAATTAAGATAGAAATAAAAACATTTTGAAATGAGTCAAAATGAAGACACAACATACCACAGCTTCTGGGATACAGCAAAAGCAGTACTAAGAGGGAAGTGTATAGCATCAAATGCCTACATAAAAAAGATAGAAAGATCATAAAATAACAACTTAGTGTTTTACCTTAAGGAACTACAAGACAAGAACAAAGAAAACTGAAAGTTAGCAGAAAAAAAGAAATAGCAAAGATCAGAACAGAAATAAATGAAATGAAGACCAAAAACTAAAATACAAAGGATCAACTAAATGAGAGCTGGTTTTTGGGAAAGATAAGGAAACTTGATATACTGCTAGTTAGACTATCCAAGAACAGAAGAGAGAAGATTCAAATAAGCACAATTAGAAATGAAAAGGAGACATTACAAATGATTCCACACAAATACAAAAGAACCTCTGAGACAACTATGAACATTTCCACCTTGAGACTTCTATGAACATTTTCTGGTTTCCACATTACGAACTAGAAAATCTGGAGATAATTGATGAATTCCTGGAAACATACAAATTTCCCAAGGTTGAACAAGGGAGAAACATAAACCCTGAAAAGGCTGACAATGAGCAGTAAAACTGAAACAGTAATAAAAAAAAAAACTCCCAAAAAGAAGAAAAAAAAGCCAACACCAGATGGATTAACAGTTAAAATCTACCAGAGAAAGAATAACTGGTTCCAATACTACTGACAATGTTCCAAAATATTTAGGAGGAAGGAATCTTCCCTAACTCATTCTACAAAGCCAATATCCAATAAAATCATGCAAAAGCCAAACAAAAACACAACGTAAAAAGAAACTACAGACCGATGTCACTAATGAAGATAGATGCAAAAATTCTCAACAAAATGCTAGCAAATCCAGTGTAACAACAAATAAAATATAATATACAACAGTCACATGGGTTTTATTCCAAGGATGCAATGATGGTTTGACATACCTAAATCAATAAATGTGATTCTCCATATAAACAGAATTAAAAACAAAAACTGTATGATAATCTTAATAGATATAGAAAAAGCATTTGATAAAATTCAGCATCCTTCATGGTAACAAACTAGGGGTGGGAAGAACAGATCTCAAAATAATAAGGACCATCTATGACAAACCCGCAGCCAACATCATCTTGAATGGGGAAACATTTGAAAGCGTTGCCCCTAAGAATGGATGCTATTTTAAATGAAGTCTTCTCTTATGTTACATTTTAAATCATTTATATTTAAACAAATGCTATTAATTCATTTAATTCTATTCACTATCATATCTTAAAAATCCTGTAATTGAATTTAGTAATCATTATTTAATTATTATATTTTACTAGGCATAAAATTGTATCATCTGCAATCTGAAAATAATGATATTATGAATTTCAGATTGTTTTAGCTGTGATTTCCATCTACTAAAATATTGTTACCTTTTTCTGACTATAGATGAACTGCTTCTGTTATATTCCTGTTAGGTCAGATGATGCTATTAGAACATTATAGAGTTATAAAGTTTATTTTGTTAAAGTTATTATTAATTTTTATTTTTTTCCCAAATTGAGTGCTGACTTTTTGACGTTCTTTTTAGCATCAACATAATTGTATTACTTAAGTCTACAAGAATTAAGACATTAATTAGTGCCTTAATGTACAGAATACATATTGTAATAATAAACTAGAATTCCATTTTTGGGGAGCAAGGGGTACGTAATTTTATCTACCATGTGTAGATAATGCATGGTGGATTCTGAATTCGTTATGACCTTTGCATCAATCTTAATTAAAATTGTTCTTTTTTAGAAAATCTTTTTCAGGTGTGAGATTAATATAATCTCACTTCACTGAAAGTTTCCAAAAATTGGGAATTTTGTTTTCTGGTTTCAGTATGTAAAATATTATCTGTTGTTCAAGAAGTAGATTAATCATTTATTAACTTATGGCTTCAGAGAGAGATAATTCCTTTAAAACTTAAATAAGCATTAAGAAAGAGCTGTCTAAGCTCATTGTTTTGCTCTATCAGGTTACTCACTCTCCATCCCACCTTGGGCAGACATGAGACAGAATTCTACGTAACCACTTCCTTTCTTCATCTTCAGTTTTGAATATCTTATTTATTCTATAAACATTGTAATCTGATTTCTGTCACCAAGAGCACACATGATGAAATGCTTAATACCAACTGACTTAACCTCATGGTAATTACGGTCCTTTTTCATCATGTATCACCATAGGCAATTCATTTCTTCTTGATTGAAATACTGAATTCGCTCAGAATTTGGGAATACTAACACTTCCAATTTGCTTCCTAACTCTCTAGATGTCTACTTTTATTATCAAATACAGCCCACTTTTTCTGCTTTATCTTAAATATAAAATATGACTTGAATATAGCTGTATTCATATCAAAAAATCAAGCCTTCAAATTACACATATATGAGAGGCTTGTCATGTTAATACTAAGAAATTTGGGCAAATTGCAAATAAAAATACTTTGATGATTTTTTTCTATGAGTTGGCTTTCCATATCATAGCAAGTTTCTGAAGATGTGATGGTTCTAATGAGGTAAATGGAAGGTTGATGCTTGAGCTGTGTTCTTTGTTGCAGAATGACACAGTATTTCACACAAACATCTTTGATGAAGTCTTTCCATAATACTTCAGCCACTGTATATTATCAATATATCTAAGTATTATGAATCTATTATCAGACTGTATCATCTATCAATCTATCTATCTATCCATCCATCTATCATCTATCTCTGTCTATCATTTTTTTAGTGTCCTAGAATGCTACTTTGTGAGTCCCCAAAACACTCATATTAACTTTTGGAATACTGGACATTTCTTTTTGTCCAATTCTTAGTCCAAATAGTCTTGATTTATGAAACTTTTAGGGATTTTATTTTTTCCTGGACTTGTTAAATAGAAGATGCTTACATTTTGAAGATTTTTGTTTAATAAGTCCATACATATCTGTAAATACTGAATGATGATTTTACCACTTCACCATCAATTATGACTAAAAAATTAAATTCAAGATGTACAACATTGTTTTTCTGAGTAAGACTAGAAAGAACTCCACAGGTGGTCCTTTCTTCTAAATTAATTTTGGTATCATTGATGACTACAGAAGCATTATGAAAAAGTGTATTTTCATAAATCTATGTGAATCAAGTGATGCTTATCTTATTAAAGTAAAAATATTAATTCTATTTCCATAATTGAGGATAAACTTAAATTTAAAAATAAAAGTAAGTTGAATAAAATTAAAATAATTTTGAAAGTAACTTATATGAGTAATATTATTTTCTCAGATTTTCAATCATCTTTGATGTAACTGTGACAAACCCAAATATCCTAAATAATAAACCAAAATACCATGCATATTTGTGGGGTCTTACTGTGATACCACGAGTTTGATAACACCTGAAGTGACCAATATCCTCCTCAATGACTCAAATCCACTGACTATTTTATTTGATATTATAGTAAATTCAAATTGTGGTAAATGTATCTCACCTTCTACTCTCAATTTCTATATTTACAATGTACTAACAAATATTCTCTAAGCTGGCATCTGTTGGAAGTTGATACTTTGGGTCACACTAACCTGGGTTAATTTGCTTTTTTTTAGCTTTTTTTTTTTTTTTTTGACAGACTCTCCCTCTGTCACCCAGGCTGGAGTGCAGTGGTACAATATTGGCTCACTGTAACCTCTACCTCCCAGGTTCAAGCAATTCTGCTGCCTCAGCCTCCCAAGTAGCTGAGACAACAGGTGCGCACCATCACTGCCAGCTAATTTTTGTATTTTTAGTATAGATGGTGTTTCATCATGTTGGCCAGGCTGGTCTTGAACTCCTGACCTCGGGTGATCCACCTACCTTGGTCTCCCAAAGTGCTGAGATTGCAGGCGTGAGCCACCGCGTCCAGCCTCATTAGTCTTTTGATTGCCAAAAAATAAGATATATGAGAGTGAAGTATTTGATTTTGTTTTTTGTTTAATATTTGGTATCCAACTCCAGTTAATGCATAGGTAAATTAACTAGAGATTTAGGTTCCAGTTTTGTCAATCTAAAAATTTCTTATGATCATTTCTCTGCTTCTCTCTCTCGTTATAGATTAAAACCTTCCAATAGGCTACCACTGAGCTTTGTTCTTTTCACATGTTATAAACATCTCTACATTTGACTCACTCCTAGTTGTCTTTTAGGATCCAACTTTCTCTGGTAAAACTCCCATAGCTATGTAATATGTGGTTAATCAAACTTCTTGTGTGCTTCTAAAACACTATATACTTCATATTATGACAAAACTTAACACGTCCTACTGTAATTGACTATTGCTTATGAATAGCTCTTGCAAGACAAAGAATTCTTTGTAGCATTTCTGTATGTTTAGTTTCTATCACACCACTGGGCACATAAAACTGGTCGAAAAATCATGTCTTTTTCATTAAATGAAAGATTTCATATAGGAGATTTTACAGAAATAAGTAGGGACGTGAACAATATAGTGTAGAAAAAATAGGCCTAGCTCAACAGGAAAAATAGAACCAATAAGAAATATTATTATTCTCCAATATCTGCATTAACAGGAGAATGCCATGCTTTTTTCCTACCATTTAGAAAATGGAATCCAGAGAATTGTACTTTTTCATACACTAGGAAATTTAATGTGCAAAGGTATTCAAAAAGCTTAACTTAACTTCCAAATTAAATTTGACCTCAGAAGACTCTCTGCTTTACTATTCTAGGCTGTTCTTTATAGAAATTATTACAATTTGTTATAAGGACTCGCAGGGCTCAGAAGCCATTATGCTCATACAGTTTATTACGGTAAATAAATGCAAAGCAAAATTAGTAAAAGGAAAGTTAGGTAGAGTAATGTCTGGAGAAAACCAAACAGAAGGTTTTACATGTCCTCTTCCAGTTGTTTCACAGAGTACTTAATTCTCTGAAAAAGATATGTGACAACATCTGCAAAGTGTTGGCTAGTAGGTTAGCTAAATGCGATCTTAGGGTCCGAAGTTTTTATTTGAGCCCACTCACATAGGAGCCCTCTGCCTAGCACATCAAAGAAAGAAGAAAAGCATGTTCAGCACAAAACACACCACGTATGCAGTTTAGGGACAGTCAGACACACTTGTTTAATCAGCATTTTATATCAGTGTAGGGGAATGGATTATCAGCCAAGTTCCCAGAGACCAAACAAGTACCAAACTTGTAGTTTTTTTCTAAGGATGGTCAATCTCAGGCTTGCTATGTTCACTTTTTGGCACAACTCTATACACAATATTAACACAAATCATATCTCTAAAAAGGGAAATTAAGTATTTTTAGATTGAATAAATGAATGTGTTTCAGGAATTTTCAACTTAGGTATATAATTAATTTTTCAAATGTTTTTGCATTTGAATGTATTCTTATTCTGAAATGTCAAAAGAGTAGCTAGTGGCAAGAATGCATTATACAACATAGTCTTAGTATATCAATAGAACCAAGTTTAAAAAATAATTTTCAACTATGGGAAATGAAAGAAGTTGCCCTTCTACTTTGAAACAGAATTGAACATGTATTTTATCTGACTTCTCAAATTCCTAGAAAAGCAGCCAAAGGTATACCTGCATTGACTTATCTAAGGAAGGACAAAGTTATACCTACTTTCAAAATAATTATTCTACAAAATATTCTGAACACTATCATTTTATCATGCTCTTAAATTTTAAACTATGCATAAAGTTCAGCTGCATGTGTCTTCAGAACCTATGTAAAATATTTCATAGGGTTCCAAACTGGAAGATGAGGAGCCACAATGCCAGTGAATCAGTGGGAAAAAAAAAGACGTTACTCCACATTTTTGAGTGATTTATTCTGATTTTCAAAGTGACACTGGATTCCTACTACATAATGAGAATAAGTAGGAGTATGTCTGAAATGGAGGGGATCTCCTGGATGTCGTATTGTATTTCAATTCCTGGTTATGAAGCCAAAAGAAAATAATAGCAACACAATACAGGCAAACTTATTGATAGTCTTAAACTTTTGGAATAAAAATGTGTACCACCCAACATGCAAGGAACCATACTTAGCTGAGTTGCTTGCTTAGTGCAAGAAAACATAAATGGGTATTCATGGAAGGCAGAGTTAATTACTAGTCATAACCACATGACCACTTGAAGATACCAGAACTATAATAATTATGAATATCCCTTATTTTGAATTTTATATGGTTATATTATCATATGTATTAGTAATTTTATTTTATCCTCTTCCATAACCCCATCACATAACATGAATACTATTATTAGTAGATAACCTTGAATTTGAGTATTTAAGTTAATGTACATCAAAGAGGGGTAGTACATAATTAACCTAGAAAAAAAGACAAGGCCCATGGATATAGAGACCTTAGGAGAGAGATTTAAGGCATCTTTTAATGAACACATTTTTTATTTTTTATTATTATAGTAGCCCCTTCTTCTCCATGGTTTTGCTTTTTGCAATTTCAGTAACCTGCAGTCAACCGTGGTCTGAAAATATTGAATGAAAAATTATGGAAATAAGCAGTTTATAAGTTTTATATTGTCACTGTTCTGAGTGGGAAAATCTTATGTCTTCCCACTCCACCCTGTCCAGGACGAGAATCATCTTTGTTTTTTTGTTTGTTTGTTTGTTTGTTTGTTTTTGAGGTGGACTTTCACTGTTGATGCCCAGGCTAGAGTGCAATGTGCAATCTCGGCTCACTGCAACCTCAGCCCCCTGGGTTCAAGTGATTCTCCTGCCTCAGCCTCCCGAGTAGCTGGGATTACAGGCACCTACCACTGTGCCCAGCTAATTTTTGTATTTTTTTTTTTTTAGTAGAGACAGGGTTTTGCCGTGTTTGCCAGGCTGTTCTTGAACTCTCTACCTCAGGTGATCCCTCGCCTGAGCCTTCCAAAGTACTGGGATTACAGGCATGAACCACTGTGCCCAGCTGTTTTTGTCCAGCACCTGCATACTGTATAGGCTCCCCAGTTAGTCACTTGGTAGTCCTCTCGGTTATCAGATCAACTACCCCAGTATTGCAATGCTTGTGTTCAAGTTGCCCTTATTTTACATTGTAATGGCCCCAAAACACAAGAGGCTGGCAGTTTGAATAGGCCAAAGAGAAGACATAAATTTCTTCATTTAAGTGAAAGGTGAAAGTTCTTGACTTAACAAAGAAATAAAAAAATTGTATGCTGAAGTTGCTAAAATCTACACTAAGAATCTGTTATCCATGAAATTGTGAAGAAGAAAAAAGAAATGTATGCATAGCATATACAGAGTTCAGTACTATCCAGTTTCAGTCATGCACTGAGGATCTTGGAACATATCCCCCACAGATAAGGAGGAACTACTGGTTATGAGGAAAAGATGCATTTTCTTTGGTAGAGGTATGATTGTACCCATGTCTTTATTTGGAAGTTAAACACTGCTATACGTGGGATATATACAAGCCCACAGACTTGTATACACTTGGACTGTGGTAGGTTTACAGTGTGTCAGCATAGCTAAGTTGGGTGTATATTTTTCCAATATTCCTTTCCCTGTTATGTCTAAATTCATGTAGTTGCAAGGGACATTTTCTGTGAGATTTGGCAGGTGCAAATGAAATATCAGCCAAACTGTTACACTTCCAATTTGGGGCAGGGCAAAAATGTTTCAGCTGACGCCGATTGCCACTTACCCTCTGGATTCCCATTTTTCCCCCTTAGAAGACCCGGAAGATCTGTTGGAAGTCCAGCTCCTGCTGAATCTCCTCCTTTAGCTTCTTTGACTCTGCAGTTATGTGAATTATCAGACCCACAGTGAAAGTTGCAACTTTCATTCATAATCCCCTCATAATCAAAGCTGAAAACCTAAAAGTGGAAGAAAACAATTTTGATTCCAATCTATCTTCAGTGGTCCCACAAGTGATCACAGTTTTATTTCCCCCCTTTCTCTATTTTCCTATTCCCCGATTTCCTGACCACCTATTGATTTTGATTTTGATTAGACTCTGACACAACTAATATAAAAAATTATATGTGCATAAAACACACTTGGGTGTCATAAACCTTTCAACTCTAATTATTAATGAGCTATCTGTTTGGTAAAGTTGTTTAAAACTCTTAACACCTCAATTTCCTTTCCTGAAAAATGAGACTAATAATATCTAGCTCAAATAATTGTTTTGACAAATAAATGAGATAAAATATGCAAAATGCTCTTGTTATTAAGTAAACTATTCAGAGAGCACTCAGACAATGTCAAATACAATCTATTATGCTAAAAACAAAAGAATTTTTTTGAATTAAAGTGAAAATAAAAACTCTTCTAGTGGTATTTTTCCTCAACAGTGTCCTATATGTATATGGTTCAAATATATATGCTTTCAGGAACACTTGAATAAGAAATAATACTGTTTTATGCAAAAATCAATTTCTGAGCATTTTTTCAAAAGGTAGATTTGGCATGAGAGAATATTAGAAATATGAGGCATCTTTCAAAACAAGCAAATGTTTGTGGTTAAAAATGCAGGACTTATATCCTTTAAATTCATTAGAACATTAAAATATAAATATTTATTTATTTATTTATTTATTTATTTTATTTTATTTTTTTTTTTTTTGAGACAGAGTCTCGCTCAGTCGCCCAGTGGTGCGATCTCAGCTCACTGCAAACTCCACCTCCTGGGCTCACGCCATTCTCCTGCCTCAGCCTCCCGTGGGACTACAGACATGCGCCACCGCACCCGGCTAATTTTTTGTATTTTTAGTAGAGACGGGGTTTCACCGTGTTAGCCAGGATGGTCTCGATCTCCTGACCTTGTGATCCGCCCACCTTGGCCTGCCAAAGTGCTGGGATTACAGGCGTGAGCCACCGCGCCCAGCCCTAAAATATAAATATTATTTCATTTGGAGAATAAGTAGGGTCAGGAAGTCCTGATAATTTCAAATGAAAACATCAAACTCTTTTAAGAGAATCTACGATAAAGATACAGAGAAGGTATTTTAAAATACTACTTATACTCAAGGAATGACCAGAAAAATTCACTAAAATGTTAAATATTAAATAAAATCATCAAGGTACTTACTGTATTTTCAATTTAGAGAGTAATTTTTCTCCTGTACTTTATTTTTTCAAACAGTAGCTGTATTTTGAGATAGATACTATTCCTATAAAGCAGCATTGAAATTTTGAATCAATAGGCATTTTGGTATTTTTAGAGACCTAACCATTTATTCGTGTGAAAGTCATGACTTATCCACCCAGATTCGTTATTATGTAACTGTATCTCAGTATCTCTGTGGCTAGCTTAAAATGCATTATGGAAATTATAATATGTCAAATAACAATTTATTGTCAAAATGTTCAAATACTATAAGTAGGAAAATATTTTCAATATGTCAAAAAACAAAGACAGTGGCCTTTAAGTTGAAACATATTCACAGCAATTTTTACATAAATAAGGGGAAAAAATCAATAGGCACTTTTTGAATGACTCTGAAAGCTATGCTATCCAGGGATGTGTTATCTGATTTACAAGTAGACTGATACATGTTTTACAGGTTGGGTGAGTTTGTGTTAACGTCACATAAAGATGTTGTATTAATATGTTTCTGAATTCTCCCTATAATTACATTATTGCAAAATACAAAGTGTAACTAACTTAATTTAGGTGTGTGGAAAATCACTCTCTGTCTTCTACCTATTGGTGTTTTTCCTAGGAGTCAGTCTCATTCTTCTTCTCCACTTACTTAAATCTCCTGCAACTCCAGCTGTTTTACCTATTCTTGTCATCATCTCACTTACTCAAATAACATCAAAAAGAAAACAAGAAACTTCAGAAAAAATTTCCAATCAAATAGTACGCTAAGACTATTACACCAAGACTATAACTTGAGATTGAACACAGCAATAAAATGCCAAATTTCAGAAAAACTAAAGAAAAAATGTATTGCAATCACATACTAGAAATAATTGCTTGTGAGAGAGAGGCAGATGCAGTAATTGAGAAGGGGGTGGACGGAAAAGTGGGAGTTAGCTAAAGGTGATTTAAAAAGGTATAAAAACCTAGTGCACACCGATGATTTGAGAACTGCTCTGTGGAAGTAATATATTTTTATAAACATTTTATAAGTACTTTTTATGTGCATTCTTTTATTTTGAAAGAGATAATCTCTATTTCGTTTTAAAGACAGACATCTAAGCAACTGTTTCAAAGTTTACTATGCATCTCATTCTCTATAAAAGTGAAGAAATTCATCCAATAATCCTATAGTATACACTAAAATAAGTCTGAGGTAGAACTTTTCCATCATAACTTTCTGAGATAATTAGACATTTAGAATCAACAAAAACCATATACATTTTTATCATCTTTATATTTGGCTTGGTAAAAGATCATTGCACTCTCATTTCTAGTATAATTTGACTGCATGAGAAAATGCTGTATTTTATTGTTTTACTTGATATTACAAGAACATATTAAATTTTGACAAACAATAAACACATGGCCATATACAACTTATCTTTGAATACAACATCTCAATTAAGGAATGCTTTAGTTCTGATACAAATTTTTCTAATAAAGTTTGTTAGTGAACATAGCAAAATAACTTTAGGCAAGAATATAGAAAAATTATAAAATGTTGATCATAAAAAATATAATTACATATTAATTGTCCCTTTTGTTTTTCAACCTATCTCTTTTCCCTGTGGGGAGTAAATAGGAATAATCCATTTGAGAAGACAACTCATGGAAAGTGATACTAAATTGTGTGTGTGTCTGTGTGTGCATGTGCACACACATACCTGTGTGTATTAATAATGCTTCACTGTACAGCAGAGAGCATAGAAATCTTTTCTATCCATTTTCAGTTTTAAGCCTCATGGACCATTCAGAACGTATTGACATTGTGTTACACACCAAAACCTGGGAATGAGAGAAGCTATTTTGCCTTTTTAAGATCATACAGCTAGTAAGGAAGTGGCGAACTGAAAATTTAAAACATAATTTTTATGATTTTTTATTATTATCCCACTAAATTGTGCTCCATGACCTATATATTTTATGACTATTTCAGGAGGAAATAATTGAAATAGTCATACTTGAAAATATTATTTTTCTTTTATTGATAGATAATATTTTGCATATTTATGGAGTAATGTGAATGCTTTTAAAAGCAAAGGATATGTAATGATCAAGAAAGGTTATTGAGGGTATTCATCACACTGAGTATTTATCTTTTCTATGTGTTTGTAACATGTCTTCAATTCCAGCTACTTTGAAATATATATTGTTGCAAATGACAGTCACTCCATTATTCTATTAAACACTAGGACTTATTTTATTGCTTCCATATAGCTGTAAATTTGACTCACTCACTGATATGGTTTGGCTCTGTTTCCCCACCCAAATCTCATCTTGAACTGTAATCCCCACATGTCAGGGGAGGGACAAGTACAGGCACCTCTTTGAGATACCTGTATAAGAAAGCTTGTTTTGTGAATAGATAATTGGGAGTGGGATTGCTAGATTGTATGGTAGTTCTTTTATTTGTTTTTCATAGAAATTGTCATACTGTTTTCCACAGTGCTTGTATTAACATACATTCCCACTAAGAGTGTATAAGAATTACCTTTTCTCCACTTCGTTGCCAACATCTGCTATTTTTTTTTTGTCTTTTTAATAACAGCCATTCTAACTAAGGTAAGGTGATATCTCATTGGTGTTTTGATTTGCATTTTACGAATGATAAGTGATGTTGAGCATTTTTGTATATACCTGTGGGCCATTTGCATGTTTTTTTTTAAAGAAATGACTATGCGTGTTCTTATCTTACGTTTTAATTGGATTATTCTTTCTGTTGTTAGGTTGTGTGAATTCCTTATATATTCTGTATATGAGTTCCTGGCCAGTTGAGTAGTTTGCAACTTTTTCTCCTATGAAAAATGTTTTCTCATCACTCTGTTGATTATTTTCTTTGCTGTAAAGAAACCTTTTGGTTTAACATCATTCCAATTGTATATTTTTGTTTGTGCTTTTGAGGTATTAGCCATAAAATCTTTGCCTAAGTCAATTTCCTAAAGTGTTTATTCTATGTTTTCTTTTATTAGTTTTATAGTTTTGCATCTTACATTTAATTATTTATTTTATCTGAAGTTAATTTGTGTGTATAGTGAGAGATAGGAGTCCAGTTAAATTATTCGGTATATGGATAGCTCATTTTCCTGACACAATTTATTGAAGAGGGTATCATTTCCCTAATGTATGTTCTTGGTTCCTTTGTTAAAAATCTTAAATATTTGGATTTATTTCTGGGTGCTTTATTCTGTTCCATTGTGTCTATTTCTATACCAATACCATGCTGTTTTGATTATTATAGCCTTTTAATATATTCTGAAGTCAAGTTGTGTGAGATTTTGAACTTTGTTTTTTTTGCTTAGGATTGCTTTGGCTATTCCGACTACATCTTGGTTAAATAAAAAATTTTAGGATTGCTTTTCTATTTCTGTGAAAAATGGCAATGGTATTTTGATAGGGAGGGCATTGAATGTGTATTTTGTTTGGGGTAGTATGGTTGTTTCAATGATATTAATTCTTCTTATCCATGACTATGTCTTTTCATTTGTTTGTTCAATTTTTTTCATCAATGTCTTATAGTTTTCCTTGAAGAGATCTTTTACCTCCTTAGTTAAATTTATTCCTAGGTATTTTGTTTTTATTGTAGCTATTGGAAATAGGATTACCAACTTGATTTATTTTTCAACTATTTAATTATTGTATAGAAATGCTACTAACTTGTATATGTTAATTTTGTCTTCTGCAACTGTACTGAATTTATTTTTAAGCACTAAGAGCTATTTTGCTGTAGTCTTTAGGTTTTTCTAAATATAACATTATTTCATCTGCAGAGAGGAACTATTTAACATTCTCTTTTCCAATTTGGATATCTTTTATTTTTTGTTTTGCATGATTTCACTGGCTAGGACTTTCTAATACTAAGTTGAAAAAGAGTGATGAAAATGAACATTCTTGTTTTATTCTAGTGCTTAGAGGAAAGACTCTTGACCTTTCCCTATTCAGAATGACATTAGCTGTGGATTTGTCATATGTAGCCTTTATTATTTTGAGGTATGTTTCTCCTATGTCTAGTTTGTTGAGAGTTTTTGTCATGAAGAGATGTTGAATTTTATCAAATGCTTTTTCTACATCTGTTGTGAGTATATGTTTTTGTCCTTCATTTTCATGATGTGATATATCCCTTTAATAGATTTGCATATGCTAAACCATCCTTGAATCCTTAAGAAAAATCCCAATAGATCATGGTGTATTATCTTTTTGATGTCCTGCTGAATTTTATTTGCTATTACATTGTTGAAAATTTTTGCATCTATCGTCATGAGGGATATTGACCTGTAAGTATTTTTGTTGTTGTTAGGCCTCTGGTTAGTTTGGTATCAGGGGAATGCTGGCCTCATACAATGAGTTAGAAAGAATTCTCTCCTCTTCAGTTTTTTGAAATACTTTGAGAAGGATTGTTACTATTTCCTTTTTCTATGTTTGGTAGAATTCCACAGTGAAGCCATTCAGCCATGAACTTTTATTTGTTGAAAGATTTTTTTATCACTGATTTAATATCACTACTCATTATTGATCTGTTCAGATTTTCTATTTCTTTCTCATATAATCTTGATAGGTTGTATGTTTACAGAAATATACCCATTTTCTCTATGTTTTCCACTGGTTTAATACATAGTTGTTCATAATCTCTGATGATATTTTGTATTTCTGTAGTATTATTTGCAATGTTGCTTTTTTCATTTCTGATTTCGTTTATTTGGGTCTTTTCCTGGTTAGTCTAGCTAACATTTAATCATTTTTTAATCTTTTCAAAGGTCAACTTTTCATTGAACTTGTGTGTTTTTTAATGTCTATTTCATTTAGTTCTGCTTCGATCTTTATTATTTCTTTCCTTTTTCTAATTTCTGCTTTGTCTGGTTCATGCTACTCTAATTCATTGAGGTGTATTGTTAGACTATTTGACAATTTTCTACTCTTTTCATATACATGTTTATTGCTACAAATTTCCCTCTTAGTACTGCTTTTGTTGAATCCCATGGGTTTCAGTATGTTGTGTTTCTGTTTTCATTTGTGATAATTTTCTTTCTATTTTTGTATTAATTTATTCGTTGACCCAATGACTGTTCAGGAGCGTGTTATTTCGTGTCTATGTATTTGTACAGTTTCAAAAGTTCCTCGTGGTGTTGATTTCTAGTTATATTCCATTGTGCTCTTAGAAGATACTTAATATAATTTTTTAAAATGTGTTGAAACTTCTTTGAAGAATAACATATGGCCTATCCTGGAGAATGTTCCATGTAGTGATGAGAAGAATGTGTAGTATATTTTGCAGTTATTGGATAAAATGTTCTGTAAATGTCTGTTAGGTCCCTTTGGTCCAAGAACCAGTATAAAATTCAATGTTTCTTTTTTGATTTTCTGTCTAGATGATCTGTTTAATGCTACTAGTGCATTGTTGACATCCTCCACTATTATTGTATTGCAGTCTGTCTCTCTCTTTAGATTTAGGAATATATGCTTTATTAATCTGGATGCTCCAGTGTTGGGTGCATACATATTTAGAATTGTTATATCTTTTTGCCATATTTTTCCTTGTATCATTATATGATGCCCTTCATTGTCTTTTCTTTTTTTTTTTCAACTGCTTTTAACTTGGAGTCTGTTTTATCTAATCTAAGTATAGCTAGTCCTGCTAGCTTGCATTTACATGAAATATCTATTGTCATTCCTTTATTTTCAGACTTTATGTGTCTTTACAGGTGAAGTGCAGTTACTGGGGAGCCTTGCTTGCTGCTCAGTCCCAGGTGTGGTCAACCATGGTTGCTTGCACCTAAGCTCTGGTGGCAGCAGCTGTCATATCTCTTGTGCCTCAGCCCCAATGATGTTGGACTCTAGCACAGTGAGCAGTCTGTTGAGGACAGGGCTCTAAAATGGTGCCTTGCTGTAGCTGCTCTGCTCTCAGAGAATGTATGGGACTGAGTGCTACCTTCCTCATTGGTGCAGTGCCTTCACACAATTTCCTTCTTGCTCCTTATGTTAGTTTCAGGGTCCTCAAGGGTTAAGGGTCTTTCCTATGGCTAGGATTGCCAGAGTACATGATGCAAATGTAAACCTCTGAAGGTATTTCGCTTACTATTTCTCCATACTGGGGAGTATCTCTCAGCTCTCAGCCACTGCTGGCCTTGCAAGCTGCCTTGCTTCCTTCTCCTTTGCTTTAATTATTGTCTGTCACTTTTCCATTGAATTTCCATGTTCTCTTTTTTCATCCACTTGAGGTGTGATAATCTATTCATAATTTTGGTGCTTCTAGTGGAGTCAAGTACAAAATGCTTCTTGTCAGCCATCATAAAGCTCCTTGAAAATTGTTGAAGAAAAATATGTTTTAAGCTTTAATATTTTTACCACTTGAAGTTTTATTCAAACATTTTAATCTGCATTACATAGATTCTATGCGTATTAGAGATTGTAAGTTTTAAGATATTGAGTATTTATCTAAAAGCACACAAAAGTAAACATAATTTGGAGGTAGCAGTTAATTTTAGTGTTTGATATTTGGCTAGTGCCTTTTATGAATTTATGCAAAATTACTTATAACAAAAATTATATTTTGTCAAGATTACTTACTAGAGATGTTGGATACTAGTTTTTCTCAAAAAGTAGAACCAGAGTTACAGGGGAATAATTATATCTCAAATAGAATGTCAAGGGAAGGGGTGGAGCCTAGTAAAGAGCTAATGGGAATAAACTAGGGTACACAGAAAGAGGGAAGCATGAAGCTGGCAGAAGTCAGATGGGAACCATGAGGGACTTGGTAATTTGTTGAAAGGTTGAGTGGGAATGTTTTTATCCCCTCATCCCTGTGGCAGACTGCCAGTATCTGAACTGACAGAGAGCTCCTTTGCCCTCAAAAACCAATCATCACTGGTGTGGGCAGCAACTTGGGTTCTTCTTGAGGGCGTTATACCAGACCACCAACATGTATCAGGTCACTCACCCTCACTCTGGACCTAAGCCATGGTGGGGGGCATTATACTGCAAAGTACAGCCATCAGAAGACTGTGTCTTAATTAGAGAATCTCTTCCCTTGTGTCTCCACATCACCAAAGCCCCCACAGACCATCTCCACCACCCGCTCAGCTTGCAACAACCACGCAAGGCTCCCCGAACACAGAAGAGTGCAGGGTTCCCAGTGTTCTAGCCCTTAGGGAGTGTTGCTTCTAAGGGAAGGTGGAGTGCAGCACACCAAGGGAGCCACTTTTGGGACAAAAGAAACCACAGCATATAATTTACTGTGCCTGAGAGCTCCCTGCTTAAGGGCTGAGAATGATTGTGGCACTTCCAATGTAGATATGGGTGCTTTAGTTGGCCCTGCAAGGGAGTAGTGAAATTCTCTCCCTGTGGCCAAGTGACCTCAGTATTTGAGAACAGCCTTGGGGGTAGGCATTTCTCCTCCCACCTGCACACACTGCTGCAGAAACACCTGTGGCTGCTCCAACAGGGGATTGGCACAAGCATGCCACAGGAGGATCATTCTAGGGCTCTTAGGGGCAACAGCATCCCAGCTGGGCCAAGGTTTGCATGAAAGATTTGGTCCTTCCCCTCTCTACACAAAGTAGCAGAATTTCTGCAGTAGAGAGGACCTACTAGCCTGAAGGTTGAACTTCATGACCGAATACAAAATCTGCTGACATGAGTACATAGCACTAGAAAACAAGCTTTCTGAAACCTCCTCCTTCCCGGCCCAGCAGGAATTTGTGAGCCTGTTCACAAGCCCAGTACACAGCTAGCTACTACAACCAACTTGAGAAAACCATCACAGTAAGGCTATCAATAACCAAGGAACACATATACAGAGAGTCTTTAACACTGAAATCACTTACAACCAAAGGCAAACAACCCTAGACAGCATACACTGTAGCCATGTTCCAAAAAGGAAATTTAAAAATCCCATCCAAATGAAAGTAAATTTAAATTCAAAAGTAAAAAGAGATCATTTATCCACATGCACATGTATGTTTATTGTGGCACTGTTCACAATAGCAAAGACTTGGAACCAACTCAAATGCCCATCAGTGATAGACTGCATAAAGAAAATGTGGCACATATACACCATAGAATACTATGCAGCCATAAAAAAGGATGAGTTCATGTCCTTTGCAGGGACATGGATGAAGCTGGAAACCATCGTTCTCAGCAAACTAACACAGGAACAGAAAAGCAAACACTGCATGTTCTCACTCATAAGTGGGAGTCGAACAATGAGAACACATGGACACAGGGAGGGGAACATCAAGCACCAGGGCCTGTCAGAGGATGGGGGGCTAGGGGAGAGATAACAGGAGAAATACCTAATGTAGATGACAGGTTGATGGGTGCAGCAAACCACCATGGCACGTGTATACCTATGTAACAAACCTGCACGTTCTGCACATGTATCCCAGAACTTAAAGTATAATAAATAAAAAATACATATAAATTGGTAGAATGGAGAAAAAGCACAAAATCAAACCATATGCAGCTTAAAAACACTACACTAAATTAAACATTCAAGGTAAAAGGGAAATATTCTATGTAAACAAAAACCGACTGCCAACAGGAATAACTATACTTAGATAAACGTACTTTAAATCAACAGCAGTATGAAAAACAAAGAAGGTCACTATGTAATGATAAAGGGATCAATTTAGTAAGAATGCATAACAATCCTAAAGATATATGCAACCAATACTAGAACATCCAGATTCATAAAAAAAAACTACTAGACCAAAGAAAAGAAATTTATAGCAATGCAATAACAGTAGGAGTCTTTAGTCCCCTACTCACAGCACTAGTCAGATTATTGAGCTATAAAATTAATGAAACAATTGGATTTTAATTGGACTTAGACCAAATGAACATAATAGATATTTGCATAACGTTCTACTCAGCAACAGCAGAAAATACATTCTTCTCATCAGCACATGAAATTTTTTTTTTTTTTTTTGAGACGGAGTCTAGCTCTTTCACCCAGGCTGGTATGCAGTGGTGTGATCTTAGCTCACTGCAGCCTCTGCCTACCAGGTTCAAGGGATTCTCCTGCCTCAGCCTCCTGAGTAACTGGAGGTGTGGCACCACGCCTGGCTAATTTCTGTATTTTTAGTAGAGATTAGGTTTCATCATATTGGCCAGGCTGGTCTCAAACTCTTGATCTCAAGTGATCTGCCCACATCTGCCTCACAAAGTGCTGGGATTACTGGCTGAAACATTCTTTAGACTTATTCCATGTGCTGATAATAGATCATATGTTGGGCCACAAACATATGGTCTATCTTATTGATAGATATTATGTCATATTTGATTGACCATATGTTACGCTGTGAAACAGTCTCAAAGTTTTAAAAATCAAAATTATGTCAAGTATCTTCTCAGGTCACAGAGGAATAAAACTGTAAATCAATTCCCCAAGAAACTCTCAATACTATACAAATGCATGGAAATTAAACAATTTGCTCTTGAATGATCTTTGGATTAATAACAAAATTAACCTAAAAATTAAAAATAATAAAACAAATGTAAACAGAGATGTAACATGCCAAAATCTCTGGGATACAACAAATGCAGTGCTAAGAAGAAAATTTATAGGATTAACTGCTGACATCGAAGGAAAGAAAAATCAAAAATTCACAACCCAATGTCACACCTGAAGGAACTAGAAAGGGAAGAACAAGCCAAACCCAAAGAGAAGAAGAAAAGAAACAATAAAGATAAGAGCAGAACTAAATGAAGTTGAGGGGACAAAAATCAATACAAAATATTAACAAAATTAAAATTTGGTTATTTGAAAAGATAAACAAAATTGATAGCATACATGCTAGATTAACCAAAAATGAAGAATAAAGATTAAAATAAGCACCACCAGAAATGAAAAAAGAGACATTAAAATCAATACTACCAAAAATACAAAAGACCATCAAAGACATCTATGAACATCTCTCTACTCGCAAATTCTGCATCCTGGAAGAAATGAATAAAAAACCAGAAAGAAATAAATCCTAAACAGACAGTGGTCGAACAAGTAGTGATATTGAATCAGTAATAAAAATTATCTTGTCCCCCAAAGCCCAAGATAACATGGATTCACAACCAAACTCTACCAGACATACAGAGAAGAACTGGTACAAATGTATATGTATGTATGTGTAAATGTGTATATATATATACACACACACGTATGTATACATATATACACATATATGTATACATACGTGTGTATATGTGTGTATGTATATACATGTATATACATACACACATATACATTTGCACATACATGTATATGTAAAGTAAGGACTTAAATGACCTTTATAAATTCTTATGTAATATTTTGTTATTTTTTATATGTTTGTATTTTATAGAGGTTAAAATTACATTTATTTTTATTTTCTTTTGAATATTTTATTCTGACTTCTCAAACATGGATGAATTATTTTGCATTCACAAATTTTATAGTGTAATGAAGAAAATTCTTGCCATATAATACTTCGAATCATGCTGAAGCTGTACTTCACTTTTCAGAACAGTAATATTACAGATTAATAGTTTGTTATGGAAGGATTCATGAGTGTGAAAGAAAATCAGATAAAATACACTTATCCTAAATAGAATGAGATGGAAGCTAAACCATAAGTAGATGCCAGGATATGATAATGGGGACTTAAAATGAGGACGACTCCACATAGTACTTTCAAAGCTTAACTAGAAGAATACAGGTAAGAAACTCACCTTCAGAAATATTTCTATAACCCTAATTCCCATATGTCCTAAAAGGATTTTTAAAAGTTATCCTGGCAGAATCCAAAGCAAACAAGCAAGGGGATATAGACAGATAAGAACTTAAGGGAAATAGAAAATGAGAAAGAAAATAAAAGTCTAACACCTGGGACTAGGATAAGGAAACTTAAGAAAAGAAAGCTAAAAGCTTTTTATCAACACAACCTACTCTGGAAAAATCAATGAACCCAAGAGAATTATACATATGTTTTCCTGTGTGCCTCTCCTTTTGATTCCTACACTGTTTATTATAGGGGACTTGTAAATTAACTGTCATATTTTTAGCAAAATGTAATCACCCATTCTGCATCAACAAAATACAATGTACAACTAATCATATAAACACACATGTGTACATTGTATTGGTAAAATAAATATGTAAAAAACAACAGCAAAATAATTATTTTTAGCTATTCAGGAGAATTGAGAGAATAAGGAAGCTTCACAAAAGGGAATATTTTACTATTGCAAATGCCTTTGAACGTTATCATCTTAATTATTGAACACGTTAATATAGTAATTCAAGTGGGCACATAACAATTTTGCATCAGAGCATACTCAATATCTTTATTCCTTTAATATGATCATAATCTAATTCGATAAATTAAAAGAAACATTTTAGACTCTGTGTTAAACTACTAAATCTAAATATAATTGTACTCAGACAAAAGAGGAATGGTTTCTAACAGTTGTGAGCAATTAGAATATAACTCAAAATATACATATGTGAGATGCATAGCACCTTTAAAAATAATATATTTTTGTGCCCACACTTTACAACATGTTCAAATGAAATATGGTACATAAAATATAGTAAATTCTAATTCCTAGCAACTGTTATTCATAGATCCAAGTTAATAAGGCTGCATATTGTAATAATTGGAATTACTACAAATATTTTGGATCTCCTCTTTGTGGGTACACAATAAAATTGCACTTTCCTGCACACCGTAATGTTACATGTGGCCATATGACTTGCCTGGACATTGGAGTCTGAGTAGAAGAAACCCGTGGCACTTTTGCTTATAAACTTTCAAGGATTAATGCATGATTCTCTATATCCACTTTCTCCCTGCTACTGCTTCTCAAAGGACTTGTCAAGATAGATACTCTCTGTCTGAATCTCTGCCAACCTGAGGTGGATATTTAGCAAGAGCAAAATTATAACCACACCATGGTACAGGTTAATCTATAGTTATGCTAGAACCCTGGTGACTGCTGCCATAGTATGAATGTGGCCTCCATGTTTCAGTTTAAGTCATCTAATTGTGTCCTTTTGTCTTCCAGTATATTTTGCATTAAAATCTATTCCTCTCAAAATATATAGTTTTTTACCAAAGACTATTTAACTTTAACCCTAGCATGCAGTCTTAGAGTCTTAGATAGAGGTTTGGTGAGATAACACTAAGCCTCAAATAATTCATCCTTTACCACTACTACATTAAAAGTTTGAGTTTAATATCATCTTTTGTACAGCTTTGGTTTTTGATATTGTTTTCAATCCATTTTTGCATTATTGGATTTAAATTTTTTCAAGATAGAATAAAGGGAACATATTTGACAGGCTGTTTAAGCTGGTGTGTTACCTGGCCCAGGGATTGGTTTTCCTCCACCCAGATAGCAACAGTGCACCACTAGGTTTTTTTTTTTCTCTTTTCCTTTTTCTTTTATGGCAACCACATTAATTTTATCTATTTAAATTATCCTATTATTTATTAAATATTATGGTACTACTCAGTTTAGTTAGTTTTGTTCTTTCTTGTTCTCATTATTATCATTATTTTCTGTCAGCCATTCTCCTTCTTTTGAATGACTCTAACATTGCAAATACAAATGAAGAGCATATTTGCATGGTAGCAAATTGGCCCAGGCCCAAAATAGTCTCTATCCCTCTTAAAAGGAGAGTTGAATAAAGTCCATATGGAGAATGAGTACTATCTGTATTATAGCGTCTACATTTGTTTAGATCAGAGGTATATCATCTGGCTTGCCTCATTACTCATCATTGCATATTCCAAACTTATGTTGCTGATACGTTAACATTTTGTTGCTGTTGTAACAAATTATCCCAAATGTAATGGCTTAAAACAATATAGTGTTATTATACTACAGTTGTGGAAGTCGGAAGTCAGAAGTCCAATGATCTTATGGGGCTAATATCAAGGTGTTAGCAAATCTGTATTCCTTCCCGAGACTCTAAGGAAGAAAAGATTTCCTTTTCTTTTCCAGTTTCTCAAAAGTGCATGCGTTCCTTGGTTCTTGGCTGCTTTACTCCAAAGATCTCCTATTCTGTTGTTATATTCCTAACTATCTTTTATGTGGACCCTCTTTGACTGTTACCTTCTGGACTATCTTTTACATGGACCCTTGTGATTACATTGTGTCCACTCAGATAACTAAGGAAAATTTCTCCAACTCGATATCCTTATTTTAATTATGTCTTCAAAGTTTCTTTTGCTTTTTAAATTAACATATACATAGAGTTAGGCAATTAGGATGCGGCAAATTTTGGGGGAGACATTTTTCCTGCCATAGTTTCAAATATGCCTCAAATTTTTCTTTGCTCAATTTTGTTTACTTTGCCTTCTCATATCAATGGAAATATTATTGCTAAGGGTTGGCAACACTCAGAAAATGGTATTTCATAGCCATTACCTACTTTTTACATGCCCTTTTTGCAGTCTTTTTTATCAATTTTTTTTTAGATAAAGATATTTCATTTATAGTCCACTGATAAGATTCACCACTGAATATCTGCTGCTTTCAGTTCTTCAAACCAAGGACAGGAGGACCACCATGCTATCATTAAAAATTTTTAAGCCTTTTCTACATGTATATATTTTTAACTTAAAATTTCTTTAACTAATAGATTTTGGAGACTAACAGTCAACTCCACCCCTGATACTACCCTGCAATGCTCATGCTTTCAAACAACAATGGTTATAGGTTTGGATTGACAATCTGCTTCAGTGGGAAAACCAAAAACAACAACAACAAAAAACACAAAACAGGTTTCATTCCATATCAAATTGATTTACCTTACGAAAGAGGACATCCCATTTTTCTGAAGGTGAGAGAATCAATACGTAGCTAATGTTTTAAGACTTCTAGTTACCATTTCCAAAGGTTCAGATATCCTAAAGTCAAGGATATGACTTGATTCCACTCATGATGTGTGTAAACATGAGAGGTGAGCCTGTCTGAGAAAGTGGTCATTTCAAAAAAGCCATAGAGAATACCCTTTAAAGAATACCCTTAGCTGGTCACATTATTCCCTCAAGGATATAGGACTGGCTAATTACAAAATTCTCAAAGGATTCATAAATAACCCCATTTTCTGTTTCAGTTACATCTCATGAAATCCAGCCATTCATTACTTGTTAAACAATGTTGACAATGAGATACAAGGGTTTTGTTCAGTACATAACCTAGGCTGAATTCTTATTCATCATTGATCCCATACAGATTCCTAATTGTTCCTTGAGTTAATGTTGTAAGGTGGATTTAATGAAACATCAAATTCCCTGGTGTGTCTGATGCTAGAGGCAAAGACTACACAACTAGTCATTAACATTTTCTTCTAATGATACTCATCAGGTTTTGAAAATTTGTATCTATTATCTTTTCAAATATTACTTTTCTTTATTATCTATCACTTTACATTCTTGGATTCCAGTTACCTGTATTTTGGACTTTTCACTGATTTCCACAATTTATTCTCCTCTCTCAGTCTCTTCTCTTGCATGTCCTGCTTATAATGTTATGGACACTCCTCCCACTGAAAAGTGACACGTAGCTTCATCTTGGATTGAATGTTAGTTAATTTGTAATTTCTTAGTCCCCTAGGATATGGCGAAAGGGATATATGTGCCATACAAAGGATATTGCTTGTTTCCTGCTGACTCTAAGAATACAAACCCTTGGAATACAAGCACCATCCTGTTAGGAAAGGGGCATGGTGAGTTCACAGGTAGGGGCCCAGGTAGAAAGTAAATGAGGTCCTTCATTCCCACTGCAAGCCAGCATTCTTTTGAAGAAATGAGAACCAAATAATTTTAGCCTCCAGACTTGGAGTCATCCCTCTTAGGCCCCAGGTATCACTGAGCAGGGAAAAACCATCCTCATTATGACCTATTTGAATTCTTAACCTGTGTAATCCAGCACCATAATAACTGTTTGATGATGAATTCATTTGCTCACAATTTTGGAGTATGTTTTGAAGTAAACCGCTATATAGCCAAAGAAACTACAATATGGCAAGGTAAGGAAATTAAGGGCTGGCTGCCTCAACTGAGTGAATCTGTCTTTCATTTGAATTTGAGAAGTAGTGAAAGAGGAATATTTTTGGGAAAGTTTTATATGATTCAGTGGGAATTGGGGCATGTGTTGGGTAAATCATGAGATCACAAAATTCTCTCTCTTCTAAGTCACAAACATTTGCCATTACCTTGCCAGATACAATCAAACCAAGTCTGGAGAGTATTTGTTTTTCTAGCAGTGGGAGATATTTTGCTCAAATATTTCAACACTAATATTGTATTAAACTCAGTAGAAATCTTGGTGAGGGTATAAACCTTCATTAAAGAAAGATTTTTAACATATTAATTCCAATATGCTCTGGTATGTTTAAAGGACATGACTGGGAATGCTGAAGGCTCAGAACAGTGAGGTCAGTTTTTGAGACTCCTATGGTCTGTGTATATAATGCAAACTCATCACTGCCAATTGTGGGGCTTACTTCTGCTTCTTCTTAGCCACTGTGCCAGTGAAGGAAAAGAAACCCATATTTCCTCTGGTACAATTGGTTGGAAGAGTCAGATGAATGATAAATGCCATGTTGAATGAATGCAAGATAAATGAATGGTTTTCCCTAGTGATACCTGGAAACTTGAGCCAAAGAACATGTGTTCTTTGTGACTTGCCCCAAGTCATAAAGTTATGCCCCAAGATAGGAAGGACCGCAGATTTTGCTGAGTAGTGATCTCTAAGGATTCTAAGTCATAAAATGTAGAGTATATAAGAAAAGAGCACTTTCTCTCCAAGAATATATAAACAATTACATTAATTTTAAGTAATTCTAAAAGGAACATTTGTGGCTTTTTTCCCCAAATAAGGTATAAAACAATTACATTAGTATTAACAATTACATTAGTATTAACTAACAGTTGGTGTGTTAATCTCTACATGAATACTTTTTCAATAGCTATGTGTATAACAAATTATTTTGGTTTATATGTATAGTTAAATAAAAATTAAAGTCTACAGAAAACAATCCCTAAGAGAAAAATATTTTGAATAGTTGATGTGAAATTCAAACTAATATAATATACATGGAGACTAATAGAAAGAAAAATTTAGCTTTGAGAAAGTTACACGCACAGTTAAATGCTTCTATTAACATCTGTAGAAATTTTCAAGTAATGGTAGGTAAAATTGTGTGACAAATAGTCCAGGTAGTAAAGGACTATGAGTAAGCATTGGGGTTATGATTATGTTTAATGTGTTCAAGGATGGAATTCCTAATAGTTTTAATGTATCAAATATTGAAGATGTTCCCCCTAAGTATTACTTTTTAAAATGTCTGTGTAAACTGTAGCAAGCATTCCAGAGACTAAGATGGAGGTAAATCCAAAGAAAAGGGTTAGAAGATTTTAAGATTTTTACTATAACCTTAGAGATACCTAAAGATTTTTGCATTTTTGGATACTCCATATAACTTTTACTCATAGAGTTACTCAAGATTGACTAAACATGTTTTACTTAAGACAAATGAGAATCTGAACAGAGTGTGAAACCAAGCACCTGTAATTGCTTGTTGAGACTGAGTAATAAATAAGCGGGACTGATGAGATGCAGCTTACCTGGAGAATGGAAGCTAATCTCATTGTCCTGAGTAATTATTTTCCTGAGTTGGAAATGTAATTAAGCCAAAGCAATCCCATAATTGATACCTTTCTGGAGCTGAGGTTGTCAACAAATAGTGAACACACATGACTGGGACATCAGATGCTATGCATGAGAATCAGGAGATCATTGCTATGCTGTTAGTGAATATTCTTTGCTGTTTCCTTTCTTCAAACTCAGTAAATGTGGTTTTTTCTTTTTTTTCTTTTTTTTTTTCTGAGAGGGAGTCTCCCTCTGTCCCCCAGGCTGGAGTGCAGTGGCGTGATCTCGGCTCACTGCAAGCTCTACCGCCAGGGTTCAAGTGATTCTCCCTGCGTCAGCCTCCCGAGTAGCTGGGACTACACGCGCCCGCCACCACACCCGGCTAATTTTTTGTATTTTTAGTGGAGATGGGGTTTCACCCTATTAGCCACAATGGTCTCCATCTCCTGACCTTGTGATCCACCCCCCTTGGCCTCCCAAAGTGCTGGGATTACAGGTGTGAGCCACCGCGCCCGGCCCGTAAATGTGGTTTCAGGTGAAGCTACTGTTTTTACAAACTGCATAGTCAAGCTGAATTCAAGACCACTGCTGCTAATAGAAAAGAATGGGTAAGGGCTGGGCGCGGTGATCACGAGCTCAGGAGATCGAGACCATCCTGGCTAACACGTCGAAACCCCGTCTCCACTAAAAATACAAAAAATTAGCCGGGCATGGTGGCAGGCGCCTGTAGTCCCAGCTACTCGGGAGGCTGAGGCAGGAGAATGGTGTGAACCCGGGAGGCAGAGCTTGCAGTGAGCCAAGATCATGTCACTGCACTCCAGCCTGGGTGACAGAGCAAGACTTTTTCACACACACAAAAAGAAAACAAAAGAATGGGTGATACGGAGATCAACCCATAGAATCAAAATTATCTACTAGCCATAAATAACATAGTTACAAAAGCATCAAGGCATATCATAGTAGGACAACTATAAATAAAACAGATAATCTTAAAACTACCTAGAGAAAAATACACACATTAGTGTCATAGTAGCTGTGAGATGACTAACAACTGAGTTTTCAACATAAATAAGCTAGAAGAGGTGGGATAGAATTTTTAGAGTGCTGAAAGAAAATAACTTCCAAACTAAACTTTTAAATTCTGTTAATATGCCATTCAAAATTAAGAGTTTATAAACATTTTATCTGGCAAAAGTTTAAACGTCCATTTCAATCAGACTTTTAAGAGAAATACATTAAAAATTTATTAAGATAGAATATAATCACAGATGGAAAGATGGAATGACATGAAAAAGGAAGAGCAATAGAATGTTTAGATATAGGGATAAATGAAAATAAATGTTGACTACATATTTACTATACAGTATAAAAATGATAACATATGAAATTTAAAACGTATGTAGTGCTACTATGATATCAGCAATGTTAAAGGTGAAAGACAAAAGTAGTCAAATTGTCTTAAGCTATCCCAAAAGTGGTAAAGGATATAATTTAAATTACATTGTAAGAAATCAATCATAAATTTAGATACTTCTATGGTAATTACTATCAGAATGGTAAAAGATTATATAAATAATATACTAATAGAGGGGAAATTAGAATAATCAATTAAAACTAAAACAAAAAGGTAGATAAAAAGGACACAAAATAGACATATTACACTAAATAAGTAAGATTGTAGATATAAACAAAAATAAGTCTAAAATTAAAATGAATGAGAGGCTATTACTCCAACAGTGTTACTGTTCTTGATGTAAAATAGTGTAGTAGTGCTTTCACTAAATCAAAATCCAGGCAATAATTAATTACAAATAAGTTTTGGCAGTTAGCATAAATGAATAATTCTGTCTTTATCTTCTTCCTTCCGGTTACCTTCGTCCATGAAGCCATAAAAATATATAAATCCCAAGAATGACATTTCTTAAAGAATTATCAACATTCACAACATTTCTATGAGGTCAGTTTCAATACATTGCTAATAGAATCAGATTTTTATGAGTTTATTTTTAATGCATAACTTTTTACAGTGAAATCATCCTGAGAGGCAAATTATCTGGGTGATCATTTTTGCATTAGAGTAATCTTATATTCCTTTAAATACTGAACACCACCTGTGTATTCCAGGAAGTCTTCTGGGCACTGTGTACACAGAGGTACACAAAGCATTTATGTTTTCTTTTGCCAATCTGAAGTTTACAGAGTATTAGAGAAGATAAATAAAATTAAATATGATATTTGAGGATGTGAAAAATGGACAGATTGTTATAAAAGAGAAAAAGAGTAATCAAATTATTAATGGTTGTTCAAAAAGTCCTTTCTGTAGAAATTTCATGTAAGCTAAGACCTAAAAGATGAATCGCATTAGTAAGATAAGATATTAGGTGTGTTTAATGAGGCATAGGATGTGGCATGTTTAAAATGCATCGACACAAATGATCCTGGTGTTTTAGAGAACATAACAACTGAGCAGTCCGGGCAAACTGTGCATTATACATAAACAAATGCCTATAAAAGTAGAGTTCGAAAGAGTAGGAGATGTCTATATCACATAAATGGTATAAGTAGGGAGACCACAAATATCATACAAAGCCGAGACAATCTTGAGAATATAATAAATCACCCTGAATAAACATGCTAGGTTCATAAATGTAAACCGAGACTGACAAGATCAAATCACAACCCTATGTAAAATCCATTACTTAAATTTCAATTTTATTAAAGCAGAAAATTTCCCTTTACACTTCATATGTAAGGTTTTGGGGTTGACTACAAATATCTAAAGTAATGTGAAGAAAGTTGATGCTATACCAGAAACAAAAGGATAAAAACCAAAAACAAGGAAGTGGTAGCAGGAATGTTTAAAAAGCAGACAATCACACTCATTTAATGTGGCTAACGCATGCCAGTGGCTTAAAAATGACTACGATGAGCAGTTGCAAAACTCAAATGCGAAATAAAGAAATTATGATTACTTATAATTCTATATTCACTGAACTACCTTTCTTACCTCAGCCCCCTTATGTCTTTGATTTTTTATTTTTTCTTCATATTTTTAAAAAAATAAACCCATGCATTAGATTGAGAATGAGGAAGACTGTGCAAATGTGAATATGTGTTAATCTCTGAATATAAATAACCCCCAAAAATATGGTGACAATATTGTTGAATGTCTTGAAAATATTAAATCTGGTTATATTGAAAAGAGAAATAACTAAATTCCTACAAAATTTTAACATTTCTGGAAATTCCCACAAAATGCTTCTATAATTATGGAGTATAAGCTCTGCAATGTGTCAGATATACAGAAAATAATCAGAAAATTAGTAAAACAAAATTCCGATTTAAGTGTTCAAAGTTTATACTAAATGGTTGGTGTTACTTTTAAGCAAGTACGTAGTATTTGACATTCAAGTATTAATAGTATGAGTCTGTCAGACAGAATTTGCCTCAGGAAACAGAAACCACCCTATGTAATTTAAGAAGGAAATTGCTACAGATAACTAAATGCTTACAAAACTGTTGGAAAGGCTGACGAGTAGGTTCTCACTAAGCCTAATAGAATGATTATAAGAACAATATAGAACACACCTACCAGGGAAGCCACTACCTCTGAAGTCACTAATGAAACAATGAGTTCAAGAATACTTGACTTCTTATTCTCCTCTTCCTGATGACAGAAAGCTGTGATATAGGAATCAGAAAACTGAGATGATGAAACTTCACTGCTGAAGTCAACAGATCTTCACCTTCACATCTTACGGGCTGAAGAATAAATAATGAATTCATGTTCCGAAAATATCTGGGTCTGGGCTTCCCTTCTGAAAAGATGTTTATGTACTTATTAAATTGATTTATTTATTAAATGGCTATTCAGACAAATTCCACTTGGTCATGGATATTATAAAACTTTTTATATATTGCTGGATTTCATTTACCAATATTTGTTATGCCTTTTTGGGTTGATGTTCCTGAAGGATATTTGTGTGGTGTGTTCTTCTTTTCTTGTAATGTCAGTATCATATTTTTGTATTTGGGTAATTCTGCCTTCCTATAGCAAGTTGTTGAGGCTCTCATTCTCTTCTATTTTCTGAAAGTATGTATGTATATTAAAGTGATGTTATTTATGAAGGAAAAGTTTGATAGAATTCTTCCAGGAACATCATCTGTGCCTGAAGATTTATTTGTGGGAACTTTTTTTAGTAGAAATTTATTTTTTTATTATAAAGAATGTTATTTATACTTTCCATCTTTCTTCTGTATTGGTAAGACAAGTTATTTTAGAATTTTTTCCATTTAATCTAAGTTGTCATTTTTTACATATAGTTCATGTTGTAAGAACTATATCATTGTTGATTTCCTTTTTCTCTTTTATATTCCTAATCGACATTGCTTTGGATTGATTTATCAATTGTTTTAATCTTTTTGAAGAACAAAATTTTGGCTTTTTTAATGTTCTGAAATATTCATCTATATATGATTGCTATTTTGTTTTTATTGTTTACTTTCTTTTACTTTCTAAATAATTTTATACAGTTTGTATTTCTAATGTAGACATTTAAGGCCATACATTTTCATCAAAACACTGCATTACTTTCATCTCACATATTTTGATATGTTGTAGCTTTATTAATATTGTTTGAAATATTCTACAACTTTTTATTTTAATTTATTTTTTGACATGAGTTATTTAGAAATGTTATACTTCATTCTCAAACATTTGGTAATTTTGTAGGTATATACTTTTTGATTTCTAATTTAATGCAATTTTAGTGAGAAAACTCATTTAGTATATTTTTAATCATTGACATTTATCATGAGTGTTTAGACAAGAATTTGTGTTTTAACTTGAACATTTAACTTGGTAAACGTTCCTGATGCACTCAAAATAACATATATTCTTGAGTTGTTGGGTGTGTTTATTTAATAGATATCAAATATTAAATTTTGTTAAGCTTATTGTCCAAATATTTAACATCCTTAGTGATTTTCTGTTTATCATTCTATCAATTGCTAAGAAAAGAGTGTTCAAACATTGGCAGGGTTTATATGGGATTTATATGCTATTCTTTCAATGTTTATGTATGTTAACAATTTTTGTAATAAAATGTTTGAGTCAAAAGGAACATTTCATTTCCTAAAATATCTAAATCTGTTAATTTATAAGTTCATTGATTTCCACACTTCTTAAAATAGTAAAACTTTGAAAAATAAAGAAACAAAAATCACCAGTATATAACAAGTAAAGATGGAGCTGAAAAAAACAAGATAAAGCAATGTCATGGTGGTGCCTGGGAGATTTTCAATTTATTAGTGGTAAATCAATAAATGATTGACTTGTGGTGCAATTTCCCAGAGCCTTTCTTGTAACACTATATGATTTTAAAAAACTATATGATTTAAAAAAACTATATGATGATGAAAACTGTCCATATGCTACCAAATATGGTGGTCATCAGCTACATGTGGCTGTTGTAATGTGGCTAGTTTGACATCAGAACTAAATTCTTAATTTAATTTGATTTAATTAACTGATGTTTAAACTGAAATAGCTATTTGTATCTAATGGCTATCATATGTGTCTACTAGCTATCATATTTGACATTAGAGCTTATAGAGCTTTTATAGCATACTCTTTGCAATCACTGCACAAAATTATAGAGGTAATTTGAGTATTTTATTAGCCAGTTGTTATTTTATTGTATTTAAGTAATGAACATTGTGATCACAAAACTGTGATCCAAATTATTACTCTTTCTAAATTTTAGTTATTCTACATAGAATAGCTGAAGTTAAAACTTACATTATTTTTACTAAAAAACATATTATTATTATCTAATTTAACAATGAGAAACTGTTTATTCTAAATATCTGAAGTTCTCATACAGGCTTTCATATTATTTTATGATGATCATCAAATAAACCTGTATATTTCATTTATATAATTTAATTTGTGATTTTCAAAAGGAAGTGCGTAGGTGGGAGATCCTATGAGCTCCTGTTACTAATATATCCCTTGAACATCATTAATTGAGATTTATTTTCCGTTAATGTCTTCAGAGTTTGGAAGAAATTAGGTATGGTGTTTCAATAGATTTTCATCTAAAATGTAATAAATATTTTTATCCTATATGTAATACAATGCAAAGAGCAAAAATAGCAAAATCATATGATGTACTTTAACCTATTTTGCCTAACTTCTTTAGTGTCATAAATGCTTATATTGAAAACATTTTTATAATCAAAATTTATTGGAGTATATAGCATTGTAGTATTTTTAAATGGTCAATTAATATATTTTTTTCTGCATATATTCTTTCTTATATTTAACCTTGTTTTGTGTCTCTTACACATTGTTATTTCAAAATGCTATTCTTTCTTTGAAAAGGGAGTATTTATTAATATGAACAAGGATTTTGTCAATTATTATATATTAAAAGGAAAGGATTTCTTAGAAATAAACTGTAGACTTCAGGACTCTTCATTGCATAAACCATTTCTATGTTTTATTTACATTACATTCTCTGTATACACAATTTTGTATTTGAAATTTTACATTCTTTCACTTAAACAGTTTACACAGATTTTACAGTCTCTAGTCTCATAAAACTCTAGTACATAAACTAAGGAATAATTAATAGCTCATCTTTTTAATTATTAAGAATATATTTCTGAAATATCCACTATCTATTTTTATCACCAGGTTCAAAGACATGAAATGAGTACATTTAATTTAAAGCAAAAGTCACATCCTTTTTGTTTCATTATAGAGAATGATTTCTAGAGACAAAAGTCTAAGTATGTAAATAAGTTTGTTACTTTCCTAAACCCTTTCTTTTCCTCATTCTGTTGTTTTTCTTCTGGTGAAAATTGCAGGCTAACATAAAAACAATTTGACAACTGTTAGCGAGAACACTGTCAAGGTGAAAATAATTTTGTCATTTTTTTCTTAGAAGATAATCAAAGTTTAGAATCATATATTCACAGCTCTATAGAAAGAAATAAATTTCAGATATAAATCACTAAAGATGAAAATATTACCTTTCCCAAATCAGGCACAATTATTATCAAATTTAAAATAAAAAAATTAAATAATATTAAACACCCCAGTGATTTTGTAAATATGGTATTCTTTTGGTGTTGAAAATCATATGGCTATATATTTTTTCATATGTGATTATGTTTCCACACACACATTAATAAATGTAAGTATACATATGCATTTAGTTTATACAGAAAATTAAATCAATATTCTCTATTTATATTATTAGCAATGATAAAAAAAAAGTAGACTAGCTGGGAAAGTAGACTAGTAAGTAAGAAAATAAAAAAGGAAGATAGATTCTGCCGAATAATTTTTATAGAGTCATGAATAAAATTCACATAATTATGAAAATGTATCTGCAGTTTATTCAAATAAAATCAGCTAAATAAGAGAAGCTCTTTTTATTTTGTAAATGTACTGAGGCAACAGGAGTTTAACGTTATGTATTTTCAGTTGTTGGAAGTAGATGTACACTGGTCATTATGACTTTTATCTCAGAAACGTTTTAGCCTAATGTTACTGAAACCCAGGAAATGTTGTACATTTTGGGCCTTTCAACTATTGTACTGATGAAAGCAGCTCACTCACATTAGCATTTTTAATTTGACAGGGGATTACAAAAACACTGGGTGCTCTTTAACTTTTGTCACAGACATCTATTACGTTAAGAACCAGTTGATTTTAATATTTGTCAAATTAAAAAGCATTGTATCACGCTAACCTTGGGTGTTCATTTACATAATTGGCTCTCTGCTTGCTGTGTATTATGTGACACCCTCACTTGATTACTGTTCATTTTTCTGAAATTCCGAAGCAGCATCTAACATAAGCTGCATATTAATATTTCATTTTCATCAGGCCTTACTTTACACAGTCAAGTTACAGCAAACGCTACCTTTTCATTAGTAAGCTTGTTATAAGTCTCTTGTTTCAGAGCTTTTGAAAAACAAAGTTCGATTCACATGTTACACCTGTTCCATAATAGAAAAACATAACTGGACTCTAACGGTCTGTTTAAGTAAGTAAGGGATCCTCCTGCTGGGTTGGCCTTGAGAAAAATCTCTGAAACTTGAGCAAGAAAAATGTAGTGCTTATTGGCTCCTATATCAGTCAACATTTTGTAATATAAATAAAATAAAAATAAAATCTTAGTGACTTACAATAACAAACTTTTTTTTTTTTTTTTTTGAGACAGAGTCTTGCACTGTCACCTGGGCTGGAGTGCAGTGGTGCGATCTCGGCTCACTGCAACCTCCGCCTCCCAGGTTCAAGCGATTCTCCTGCCTCAGCCTCTCGAGTAGCTGGGATTACAGGCGACCACCACTACGCCCAGCTAATTTTTTGTATTTTTAGTAAAGATGGGGTTTCACCATGTTGGCCAGACTGGTCTCGAATTCCTGACCTCATGATCTGCCCACCTCGGCCTCCCAAACTGCTGGAAATACAGGCGTGAGCCACCACAACCAGCTGAATAACAAACTCTTAATTCTTTTTCTTAAATCTGCAGGTTGGCTGTAGCTTTCCGCTGAGCTATGGATTTACAGTGAATACTTATAATATTATGTTGCCTGGGCGTCTATTTTGAGTATCAGATTAATTGTCTTGTACCAGGAGCAGAACACAGACATCACTCACCAAATTTCCAGTTCTCAGCTCCCTCCCAGTTACTGAGTGTGGTCAGTCCAGATATCTGCCCTCAATAAGGACTTCTTTGTGACCTCCCTATGGGACATATAGACAGAGTCTTCTGGACTAGGCCCATTGATCACCACCGCACCCACCCCCCACCTCACCCCCTGCATGGACTGGAGACCATTGCTCAGTCACAGTAGTGACACTGGCAGACAGCCTATTGCCCAAGTGTCAAACATGATTCCCACACTGCTGTGACTGAACAATGGTCTCCAGTCCATGCAGGGAGCGGGAGAAGGGGTGGTGATCAATAGGCCTAGTGAGTCCCATGTTGGACACTTGAGGAATAGGCTTTCTGCCAGGGTAAAGGAGTATAGTGTGAAAGGCACACTGTAACATCCACAACCAAATCCTCTGAAGTCCTGTCAGGGCAGGCCTAGCATTCATACCCACTGTCAAGAGAGAGACCTCAAGCACAAATTACAGAGAAAGAAAACAATCTGGCTTAAATCTGCTCCACCTGTCTCTCTTTTTCGGCTCCAGACTATAAAGCAGAGAGTGAATATTTGGGCACTGTGATGATTAATTTTATATGTCAATTTCCATGCGCCATGGGGTGTCCCCCAAATAAAACATGTATAGGTGTGCCTGTGAAGGTGGTTCCTGTTGAAATTAGCATTTGAATTCATGGACTCAAGGAAGTTCACTCTCCCCAGGGGAGGGGTGGGGATCATCCAACCCATTGAGAGCCTCAATAGAACAAAAAGGTGAAGGAAGGATAAATTTGCCATTTTTGTCTTCTGCCTGTTTGCCTCATAAAGGACATAGGTTTTCACCTGCTCTTAGTCCGGGATTTACACTTTTGCCTACCATGGTTCTCAGGCCTTCCTGTTTGGACTAAATTGAACCACACTAGCTTTCCTGGGAGTCCCAATTGCAGATGACAGATTGTGGGACTTAGCCTCCATAATTGCATGATTAAATTATTCAAAATAAACATTTTTTGGTTCTCTTTCTCGGGAGAACCTCAACTAATATAGATATGTTCTTTTTGTGGTGAAGGGCAGGGTACTGAAAGCGTAATCCAAAACATCTTAAGCACATTTGAAGCCTCTACTCAGATATTAAGTCAAAGCAGCTAACATCCATTGCCAAAAGTACTCACGGTCAAGGATGAAATGTAGACTTTTCATTGACAAGAAAAGGGAGACTGAATATTTACTGAAAAATAATATAACCTGTCCCAGTCCTTCAAGGAAATGTGTCAGTTTGCTAGGCAATTCACACCTGCAAACTCACTTGGTCCTCATAGCAACACCGATAGACAGATTTTTGTTTGTTCATTTATTTCTCTTATACAGGTTATGAAAGGAAGTAAAGCACACCAACAATAAGAGTGAACATTTATAAGACTGAATTGTTTACTGAGCAAAGGTTGGAATGTACACCTATTTAATCCAAAAGCCTTTTAGGATTATAGCCTAGAATGGCTTTCTTCCATCTGCCCCACTCATTACATTACTATCTCTCATTATATAAGCTCAATTTTTAAAAATTGAAACACTGCTATAGACAAAGTATTATTTTTTGTGTGTTTCTGCCTTTCTTCCTGCAATTCAAGCCACAGTTTTCTCTGCAATGCATATTTACTTGTTCTGAATGAAGTATTTTTAAGAAAACATCTAGTTACTTTAGCTCTAGGAGAATTCATAGTAATAATAGTTTTGCTCTCAAATAATGTCCCTATAAAGCCAAAGTGGGATGGAGATGTGAGAAAAGAAAAGAAGATAACCTTATAGCAAGTCTATATGAAAAATGTGGAATAAAATGACTCCCTACAACATTCAAATGTCAAGATTGTCTATAAATTTCTATGTCTTGTTAATTACCAAATGCCAAGATCAGCACCAAAGCATTGTGATGCTTTATAAATATCTGAAATTAACACATACCAGGGAAAACTCTTTCCTCTGAGAGAACAGCTGAGGAAATCAGGTTGACAAGACGCTGAAGGCAAGAGAATACGTAATTCTACAAAGCTGCTAAAAAATAGATGCTTCAGTTTTGTATATGTATCAAATTTTCAATGTCCAATCTAAACTCTTATTTTTTAAAAACATTGATTATAGTGACAAATAATATTCTGTAGACATTTGAAAAGTAAAAAAATATCCATCTGAACTCGGGTATACATGCCACTACCACTTTAGTATGCATTCACACACATTATTTCCATGAAAATTTTCCCTTTTTCTTCACATTATCTCTCCCCAATAATCTCAGGATGGAAGGCTGATACAGCAAACAGTACTAGGTATGCCCATATAAATTTAATAAAGAAGATCTATGAATTTATGTCTCATTGATTTGAATTATAGGCTTGTTTCTAATAGATTACTACATTCATAAATATAAACACTTGGTAATTTTCTTCATAGTGTTTTTTGTGCTTTAGATGACACACTGTGGTTTATCACAAAATGCAACTATTTTAAATGGGATAAATTATTTGTTGTATGTAAAAGAAGCTGATTCCGCCAGATAAAGCAGAAAAGGAGCCGAAAGAGTTCAGAATAGCTAGAAATGCTAGGTTTGAGCCTAGGCTTCCCCAGCTGCTCTAAAAAAATTGCTCTGGTTTGGCTAGAAAAGAGCTGCTGCCTCTAAGAAACTCTAGATGACACCCTCTGCCACTCAAAAGTCTGTGGTCAACTCCAACCTACAGGTCATTACTACTGTCCCTGAAACAATTATCTTCTTTTTTTTATTAGTAATTCTTAATTCAATAAAAGAAACTGGTGCATATATTTCTGGAACAAAGGACGCAGAGTTAGTGATCACCACCATTTCTAGCTCTTCTGGCAGGGGGCGGGGAGGGTCAGCCAAGCAGCACTCGTAAAGATGGTAGTTCCACAACATAATGATCAAATAAATGACAAACTTTTGTTACATCATGGTAGGTCTAGCCAGTCATCATTGATCAGTAATTTTTAAAGATTTTTTTTCACCTGTATGAGTTAAAAAAAAAAAGTTTCATTCAGTTTGATTAAGCACAAATGTTTGTCTGCAATGTATATAGATGTTACCCATTAAGGTAATTCGTTAGCATTCAAGCCATTTAAAAATGAATAAAACCCATGGAAAATTATTCCATTGGTTGTAATTAAACATGGTGCATATAGGTAGACTAAGTTTTCTACATATGTGTAGAAAGGTTTTTTGTGTTCTTGGGAAAGATATAGCACACATGTAGCTACAATGTAAGTTTAACTTACAAGTGCTGAATCTACATACTGAAGGCCCAAATACCTACATGGAAGAAGGAAATAAAATACCGTATTACTTGAAATAAAACTCAAGCTATTGGCAAAATAATGTAATGGTAAAATCTGAAATTTAGTGACAAAATCAATTGTAATAAAATTCAAAATTGTCAGCATTTGCAGAACTACAGTGGCAAACATAATTGTATTTTCCCTTATATAAACTGTAATAAAGTTTTGGTGCTGCAAAAGAAATAGCACTTGAATATAAAATTTTCTTTTTAATTCTCAGCAAGGCAAGGTACTTCTATGGAAGGGTGTGCTCTCACAGATGGAGCAATGGTGAGCGCACACTTGGACAAGGGAGGGGGAGGGGTTCTTATCTTCAACACATGTGGCCCCTGCTGCTGTGTCAGTCCCCTATTGGCTAGGGTAAAACCTCACAGGTTAAACCCTAATTCCAATTGGCTAATTTAAAGAGAGTGACTGGGGTGAGTTCTTTGGTGGGGAAAAATAATTGGTTATGCAGGGTGGAGAATGAGTCAGGGTGGAACAGGTAGCAGGTAATCTGAATGAGTGAGGGTGGAGCAGGTGATCAGAAAGAGTCAGGGTGGAGCAGGTGATCAGAAAGAGTCAGGGTGGAGTAGGTAATCAGAATTAGTCAGGGTGGAGTAAGTAATCGAAAAAGGTTGCTTTATGAGGGAGTTAAGTATAACATAGAAGGCAAAGAATTGAGCATGCTAACATATTGATTCTTCGAAGAGAAATTTAGAACTTATATCTAAGAATCCCTCCTCTTGCATTTTCTTACAGATTTTTCTCTTCAAACTTTTAAAACATGCCTTGGCTTAGTTCTTCTGCTTGATTTTCCAAACGAACAAGCTTCTTTGGATAAGGTGAAGGATAATTAAGGGAGGTTTTAGTAAGTGCCATTCCTATGAGCCTCTGTACCAACCCATGGATGCATGGTGTGACATAGCACCTGACAAGAATAAGTACACCCATTACGACTGCAAGGGAAGCAAGAATTGAGGGTATTATTCTTTTCCATTTACCGAACCACTTTTCTAGCCATTCTGTAAAAGGGATCATTTACCCCCGAGTTGCTGGCTAACTCATTGGACAGAGCAGTTAGACCCTGCAATGCCTTTGTTATACTTCCATTAGGGGCGGTGTTGTTTGGGATAAGGGTGCAACATTGAGTTTTAATCATGATGCAAACTCCTCCTCTTTCTGCTAATATTATGTTTAAGGCTGTCCTATTTTCCCAAGCCCTCTGGCTAGCAGCCCCTAATTGTTCACCTATTCCTTTAACAGCATCTCTAGTGTAGTTAATAAATCACTGTTGGTTGTAGTAGATGTAGTTTATTCCATCTGTATTTTTATTAATTTTCACCTACCAAAATACTGACTCAAATCCTGCAGCTATTTGATTTTGGGCTTTAAATTGATCTGGTATTTCCCATGGGACTGCAATTGCATCTAAATAGACATGAGAGTCGAAAGACCCATAAGGGGCTTCTCTCACTTTATGATGTCTTATTTTTCCTTCCTCTGGTTGAAGAAATGCCAGGGTAAGAGGCAAGGGATAGCCAATGGGACTAAAGCTCAAGTGCCACTCCAGTTATTTGTCAGAGTGTCCAGTAAAGGTCCATCACTATACCACTACACATCCACTCGGGGATGAACAAGGGCTGACTGATTGATAAGCTCTTGAAAATTCTTAAGCTCACTGCATCCCTTCAGGTCTCCAAGGAATGCTAAATTTCCTCCCTGTCATGAGAGAGACATGAAGTGAACTTAGTGTTGGGAGACAGAAGCTGGATGGCCCTCAGGGGCTGACCCACAGGGTGCCGGACTTCAGGATATAGCAGAAAGAGAGTGTGGCATGACTTGTTACCCCAGGCTGTAGAATCCTGGAAAACAGCTACCATGCAATCCACACCCAGTCAACTAGAGGACAACCCTAGTGGAAAGGGGACAATCTGGGCCTCTGGCCTGCCATGCACACAAGCATAACAATTGCTTTTGTTTAACGTGCAGATGGAATATTTGATCCATTCCAACCAGGCATTTGCATCTTGGTGTCCTGTCTTAATTGCTGAAGTTTGTTTTAAGTCTTTAACTTCTAAGATAGTTATCTTGGTCTTGTCGTTAGATGGAGGAGGAGAAATTGTTCCATTGTGAGAAGTTTTGGAAGAAGGCATAGAGGACGTTGCAGCTGGTGGGGGATCAAAGAAATGCATTTCAAAGCATCTAATAGGGTTTGTCCCTGAAACCTCAGCCCCTACACCATAAAGCTGGCTTAAAGAAGGGAACCAGCTTAGAAAAGGGGAAGAACTTTGAGGATTTGAGATAATAACCTGTGTAGAATGACACTGGTTTAGCTGACAGTTAGTGGGGAATGGCTGTCCCTTTAGTAAAATGAATGTATGGTTTTAGGAAATTACAAAAACTGGTTGGGGAAGTCCATTCTTGCCCTTTAGTGGTCCACAGAACGTTGGACCAATTACAGCGTAAAAGCTCTACTTCGGGGGGGGGGGGGGCAAGATTCCTGGCTGACACTGGGGTCTTTATCGAAATTTCCCTGGATTAAATGGTCCCAATTCACTAATGCCCAGTCTGAGGAGAGTCAGGAGGGACAGAGGTGCTTTTCTGAAGTAGAGAGCTGTCTTTGACTTGGCAAGTCCCTACAGGGTATAACAAGGCAAGCATTAAATGCAATAGTTTGAGGCAAAATTGACTTGGTTATGTTAATAACTAGGTGGTCAGCAATAGAGTGAGGAAAGAAGAAAGAGTAATAGAATCGGTGAAAGAGAGTTAAATTTTTCTTAGCTTTAGTTTGGTAGGGTTTTCCCCTGGGACTATGACCCATGACTCTGGAGGGGGTGGTACTTTCTTGACTTGGGTGTGATGAGTCCATCCCCTTTCCCCTGTATAAACAGCGGTCTTGGTGGTTAGCAGCACAAGGTAGGGTCCTTCCCAGGCTGGCTAGAGTTTTCCTTCTTTTCACCCTTTGATGAGAACATGATCCTTAGGCTGGTGCTGGTTTACCAGAAAATCAAGGGGTGGTAACTGTGCTAAAAGACTTTTAGTTTTGAGGGAAAGGAAAGTGGAGGATAAACCAAGTATATAATTTCTAAGAAATTGACCTTTTGTTTTAAATGTGGGGACATCAGCAGTGAACTTTATAGTCCTTGGTGCCTCCTTACTGAGAAATTTCCTTTAGAACCCATTTTTATTAGTTTTTAGACCAAAGAAAGCCAAACACCATTTTATATTTGACAATGCTTCTTGTATGATTTTTATACCAAATAAGCTAAATTTCACCTTTATATTAGTGGATCATTAATTTTAAACTTAATTTTAATAAAAGCTTGTAGATATATTTATCTAATTTTTAATGTCTGACCATAAGGTAAGATTTTTATAGACTTTTTTAACCTTTTATAATTTTTGTTAAAGAGAAAGTGCTTTAAGAAAAATCTGTTGTGCTTTTATTTTAACGTCCAGTTTACAGAAAAACTGGACTATACCCCTTTAAATGTAGCCAATATATTACACACAGAATTTCCTTTACAATTAACGTTTTAAAACTTGCTTAAAACTTTAAACAAAATATATATTTTAACCTTTTAATGTATGTAAAAATCCACAGATGCCTCCTTACAATCCTTTTACCAAAAGTATATTTTACTTTCCTTACACATCTTGCACATAAACTGTTTCTTCAATAGTTTTACATTCAGGATGCCTAATTACTTTTAAATTATACAACATTTCTTGCATAAATTTCCTTTTATAACTTTTTTCACGACTTTCACAGACAATTCTTCGACATGCCTCAACTTTCTGACTTGTTGCAAACATCCCTTTTTTTAAACAATGAGTTAATTTATTTTAGGACAAGAATTTACCATATAACCATATAACGTTCCTTTTTATATAAATTCTGCCCCTGCCTTTTTTTTCAAAGATAATTACCATTCTTTTCCAAAGTGAACTTCCTTCATGTCTGTGGACTAGACTGTCTAAGGCCACAAGATTAGAAGTTAGGATAATACATGTCACACTGTTAACTTTTAGCAAACTTTACTTTTGTTGAAAACCTTGTAAGTTTTGCATTTCAATTGTTCTTTACTATTAGTAAGACCTTGTTTAGTCCAAATTAACTTAGAATTGGTATAGATGGTTTCTTCCTGGTTCTGTAAGTACTTTAAAGCTCGGCTGAGTGCAAATAGCTCACACGTTTGAGCAGACCAGTTATTGGGCAATTTTCCTAAATCTGCTTCTACAAGAGTTTCCTCATGACTTAACTGAATACCCATTGTGTCTTTTTCCCTCAATCACCCGAGAGGAACCATCTATTGTCCTATCCTGAAGGGAGTTCCTCCTAGGTCTGGTCGGACCTTTGTATAGTAATTAATTAAGATTTAGATCCCCTGTTAGGAAACCTGCTGGGTTAAGGGAATTTTTATTGGTTAATGTTGAAATTTTTTTTTTTTTTTAGCAGAATAGCCTCATAGTTTCTCTGTTAGCAAAGCAGTTGTCACTACAGATTGAATGTATTCAGGCCATCTGTGGGTTACTGGGTTAAGGATTTTTGATAGGATGGGTACAGGTTGTCAGTGGCTCAGGGCTTTGGGGCTACACCCTTGTTTACACTGACAACAAGGTGGTATTGGAGTGTTACAGGGTCACAGAGAAGACCTTCAATTATCAATTACAGGTTTAAAATTTACCCTGGCTTTTAAAGGAATAGGGTACACTTTTTTTTTCTTTACTACTTCTCTTTCTCTCTTTCTCTTTCTGTCTCTCTCTCTCTTTGACTCCCTCTCTTCCTCTCTGTCTCTGCCTCTCTACCTCTCTCTCTCTCTTTCCTTTCTCCCTCTTTACCCTCTCTCTTTTTCCTTTCTCTCTCTTTCTTCTTTCTGTTGGTCTTTCCCTGCCTCTGCCAGCCTCTTATGCTGTTCTCCCCTCTCCTTCCCCTTTTACCCTGGAAACTAAAAATTCCTCTGAGGAGGAGAAACATTAGATGGGGGAAACAAACAGAGGAGTGAGCAGCCCCTGAATTGACTAAAAAGGTGATAAGCTCACGTTTTCTTTTTTTAAGGCTGACTGTTGGGGTGATCAGACCCAACACCAGGTCATGGGGGCAACAAAGTCTGGTGGAGTCAAAGAATTAAGAAAAGACAGAGAGAGAGAAGTGAGACCAGGGGGCCATCATGATTGTGGAGGCTGCAAAGGCCCTGAGCTCTAGGAGCCCACGCTATTTATTGGTAATCCAACAAAGAAACAGGTGGTGAGAATGTGGAGGTCAAAAGGGTGCGTTGCATTAAGCACATGATTTACAGCTGTGATGGTTTAGCATTTGCTCTTCTACTTGAGATAATGGAGAGCAGGTTCTTTTAACTCAAGATGCAATTGATCCTGGAGAGCAAGGAGCAAGGAGCCAGCAAGTCTAGTCAAATTCCAGAGCCATGAGCCCTGGATTCTATCCAAGCCGTGAGGGATTTTATGCCCTGGGCTTAGATTATGGTGTGTCAGGGTAGCCTTCCACCCTTTAGCACAGAGCTTGGTGTTCCAAAGACCACAAGGGGTTTTAGACTCTCGACCCCGGACATATTCCAAGACTTTTTTACATTATGTCAGACATGCAAGCCCTGCCTCAGCTTCTCCCAACACTCAGCTTTTTCCCAACAGCTGACCAGTATTCAATTGTGTAAATACACTACATTTTTAAAAATTTATTTATCTGTTGATGGAGGCATAGTTTGCTTCCAACTTTTGGCTATTGTGAGTAATGCTGCATTGAACATGAGATTATAGATATCTCTTTGACATATTTATTTCAATTTTTTGGATAAATACCCAGAAGTCAAATTTCTGGATCACATAGTAGTTCTATTTTTAATTTTTTGAGAAATCTTCATTTTTTAAAAAATAATGGTTGTACTAATTTACATTCCCATCAACAGTGTATAAGTGTTCTGTTTTCTCCCCATCCTCACCAACACTTGTTATTTTTTGTCTTTCAGATGATAGTCATTCTATTAGGTATGAGTTGATATCTTCTTATGGTTTACATTTGCATTTCCCAATGATTGGTGATGTTGAGCATTATTTTATCTATCTTTTGGCCACATGCATATATTCTTTTGGTAAATTTCTATTCAGGTTCTTTTCCCATATTTGAATTATTTTTTTTTCTATTGAGTTGTTTGAGTTTTTATCTATTTTGGATATCAACCCCTTATCAGAAGATTAAAGTCACATTTAAAGATAATTGACAGCTAATAGGAGGGCAAGTTGCTATTATGTCTTCCTCAAATCTCTCTCAAACACAGAAATAAACCACTACTTTGTTTATATTTGTATTTACAGAGAAGGTTGCTAGCAGCTATAACATTTCCAACTCATGATGTATACCCATACAGGATCATCATTGATTCACTAATCTTTATTGTGATATTAAAAATATACATGTATAATATAATGTTAAAGTTCTAAAGTATCATCTATGCCATTTTTATAAAAGTAATTTTTAGCAATTAGATTTTTAAAATTTTGTATTCTTAGTTCTTATCACATATTCACTAAATAAGACATCTGATATAAAAGTCTTAGCATCTTGATATGTAAAAGCCTCTAAGGAGATTCTAATGTATACTAAGATCTCAGAACCATTATCTTAGAAGTCATCTCTCACAAACTCATGTGAATGAGCTACTTCCTCAGAGAGATTGCATAGGATTTAATAGATTTGTACAAGATCCATTCTCTGAACATCCAATCATCCAACTCTGTGTTTTCTCATTTCTTGGTAAATCAATTATTGATGACTTTCAAACTACTTTTGCAAAATTATAACAATGAGAGAAACCTAACATGGCTGACTCTATCTTGCTTCTAACCTCACAGGCCAACTGCCTTTGTTCATCTTGCATATAAGACAAGCTAACTATTAGAGAAATTTTGTTTGTAGTTTAACTTTAAAGCAAGAACAATAATGATCTCTTCCCAAAACTATACCCCTCTTTGTTATGGGAACAAACTTACCTTTGTAAAACTAATGAAAGACCATAAGGTTCGAATTTTGGTAGGTGCGTGAATTCTGGTAAGGCCTAGGCATAGATAAATAATAACTAGTCATTGTTTCCTAACTTGCTTCCTGCTTAGGAGTCATGTAGCCAGAGATCATAAAATTTATAACTTTCCTAATTGTCCATATTTATAATATCGCTATTGTAAAACCTAAGACTGGGGTTTGAGATATTTTTCAGACTTTTTATTCTGGTGGACCAACTGATGCCACCTTAACAGGTAACCCATTCCAAGAAACTGACTCAACTCATTCTGTGACCCCCCAACTCAGGAACTGACTCAATGCAAGAAGACAGTTTCAACACACCTGTGATTTCATCCCCAACCCAACCAGTCAGGATTTCCTATTCCCTTGCCCCCATGCCAACAAATCCATCTTTGAAAAAACCTAGCCACTGAATTCTTGGGATTTGAAAACTCTCTCTCATCTCACTTGGCTTGTCCTATGATTATTAATCTCTTTCTCTACTGCAATATCTGCTGTCTTTGTATATAATCACATTCTGTACAGTAGGCAAGAAGAACCCATCAGGTTGTAACTAGTTTCAGGGATTCTGAATAAAGACAGAAGTCTGACTTCATGTTTATGATTACCAGGATAAAAAATTTTATGGAGTGATGTCTACAATAAAAAGTAGGTTAAATGATTGCTTTGCCTTTTAAATGTATTATGTAATCATATGATTTCTAAATTTAAAGTATGTTAGATACCTATAAAGTGAAAAGAACTTTACTGTTATAAATTACACTGGGATAGGACATTAGAACCTATGATAATGATAGATACACTGCAATGTATATATTACACAAATCATAGAAATACTATATATAATAGTGAAATATGCTGAGAAAGTGCTGTCAAATAGGAAATCTGACATTTTATTCAATCAATTTGAATTTTAATTAACAAGAAAATTATATGTTGCTAATATGCTTATGTTTCCTCAGGAGAAACCACTTAATGGAATATATATTGGAATATATCTGGAAATTTCCTAGAGAATTCAAAATTTCAACTAAATATTGCCTCAATACCCATAGATCATTTTCTACTGTGCAGATAAGAATAATATGCAGTTTTCTTGAATGTTCCCCTAAAGTTAATATCAGTATTATGGAAAATGCCAATTGTTTATCCTCTAACAAGATAATACTTACTTTAAGTGATTTGTCTGGTCCTTTTTAACTAAAACTTAAAGACAAGTTTCATTGACTTAAAATTTAAAAATCAAAAGGCTTTCTTAGAGTGACTCAAATTAATGGGAATTTTCAAAATAAAAATGATGTTACCCTAACAAAACTTTAAGATGTGTCTGTAAAATATACTGCCTGATATTAAGTCACTCAAGCTTTTCTTTTATTTATATATGCCTTATATTTATCATCTATCTTACACTATCAATTTCATCTGTTTTTACTTTGAATCTATTTGAAATTAATTTCTTATAGACAGCATATAGTGGGTCATGTTTTTCTTCCATTAAGAAAATCTCTATTATTAAATACTTCTTATATTTAATAGAATTATTGCTATAAGCTTTATATATGCCATTTTATCAGTTTTTTTGTTTGTTTTCAGAGATTTTCTTTCTATTTTCCCTTTCATTTCCTCTTGTGGGCTACTTAAATATTATTATTTGTTTCATGTTTTTATGGAAGTGTTTTGAGTATAAGAGTATAATTTATTTGTTCGTTATGCACACCCATCCTAATTTGTTGACAACGCTCAAGTTTAAATCTGTTTGAAGTCCTAGTCAACTCACGTGGCCCAGGCATTAAAATGACCAGAAACTACATAGAAACATCTCTGAGAACTGAATGACAGTGTGGATCACTACTCAGGTGTTCTAGTAACACCTGAGTAGCACGCTGCCAGGAAGACTAGAATAGCAATGCAAAGAATTTGAAAACTAAATTTAAAGTTTCTTTCCTCTGTCCTTTCTATAATCTTATTCTCACTCTGTTTGAAAGAGGCTAGGGTGTGGTCCCTGTTGTCACTTGTTTACTTCAGGTGGTTTTTGGAGCTTCATCTCAGAATATGTGCAACACTATCTGGTAATGGGGGAGCACTACCTTTATTCATTAGTGCAGGGCAGGAATTGGCAGCAGGATTCTGTCTCACAGTAACCATGACAGCAGTGCCCTGTGGAAAATGGGAAGGGTATAGAGCAAATATTGCCAAAAGTGTTTTGTCCTCCTGGGCTTCCCAATCCTTGTACTTTGGTTAGAGAATGAAGTAATTTCTTATCTGTATTGTTGGTTGCTTTTTCTGAATGTGTTGCTGTTTCTAGGAAGTCATTTTTAACTGTTGTAGTGACCAGGCTGGGATATATAAGAAGTAAAAATGTGCCAATATACAAATGTAAAAGAATGTCAAGAAAGCCCTCAAGTACTGAAGTCACTAGTCAATCTGTATTCTTTCCCTCTTTCACAGTCTTTATAGTCTTTTGTACATTTTGTGCAGGGTTTACTATTTGTAATTATTAGTAGGGGAGAGGTCTGTGGACTCACTCTGTGTTCTCTGAAGCTGGAAGCTTCTTATTTTATTCTAAATGTCCTTACACGAGAGTTTAAATTTTTAAAAAGCAGATTACTTTTACCCACATATTTATCATTTTTGTTGCTGTTGATTAATTTGTATAGATATAAATCTGGACACCATTTTCTATTTATCTAATAATTTGGTGTTTCTTTTAGTACTGGTATGTTGACAATTGGATACAGTCAGTTCTAGATTTCTCTTTAAAGAATTGGTATGTCAGTATGTTCGGTTCTTTGTCCTCCATTGTAAAGTTTAACTTCCTTGTAGTTTCGGTAAAGAACCTTTTTGACCAGTTTTAATCAGTAGTTCACACCTGTTTCCCTGGTCACCTGCTCCGTCTTGACTCATCCCAGTGACCTGCTTTGACCTGAGTCACCCCTGGTCACCTGCTCTGACCTGTCACCTTTAGTTACCTGTTCCTAACCGTCCTTCCTGCCAAACTACTCACCCCGCCTCTCTGGCTCATACCGCTGCTCTCTTTAAAATAGCCAATCGGAATTAGCTTAGACTGTGCAGTCCAACCCTAGCCAATAGGGGAACCACACAGCAGTAGGGACTACCTGCATCAAGAATAAGAACCCCTTCCCCTCCCTTTTTCAGGTATGCTCTTGCCATTACTCCTTTCGCAAGTCGCACCCTTCTCTATATAGAAGTGAAAATTGCCTTCTGAGAAAATTATATTTATATTCTTTGCTATTTCTTTGTGGCACCGAGGAACAAGCATTTTGTTTCTAACATTGACCATGAATTGTTTGTTTTTGTATATCTGGAGTTATTTCATCATTATTTTTGTATGATATTTTGTTGTGCATAGAATTCCATATGAATGATACATAGTTAAGTAAATAATTACTTCAATATATTCTGACTTTCACTGTATAATAAAAGGCTATTGTCATTCTTAAAGTTGTTCCTGTAGGAGTAATACGTCTTTTCATTATGTGGCTGCTTACACTGGTTTAAATAATTTGTTTATTATGTACCTATGTGGTTTTATTTATGACCCTTTATTTACATGAGCTTCTTGGATTTATACTTTTCACAAAATTTTAAAAGTTGTCAGTCATTACGCTACTAAATGTATTTCTAGCCCTCTTTACCACAAATGGTTTCTGTCCTTTTGAGGCTCAAATTAGGTAAATAGTAAGCCACTTGGTGTTTTTCTAGAGCTTATTAATGTTGTGCTTAATTTTTTTAGTCTTTTATTTATATGTTTCATTTAGAATAATTTAATTTCTGTTTTCAAATTTATGTATTTGTCTACAATGTCTAATATTCTGTTAATTTGCCTATTGAATTTTTAATCTCAGATATTATATGTTTCAATTATTGTTTATTATGTGTATGTTTTTAACCTTCTCTTTCTCTGCTTTTCATGGTTTTCTCTATAGTCTCAAATATGAGTATATTGATAAGACCAGTTGTTAATGCCCTTGACCACCCATTCTATCATCTTTGTCATTTCCAGGTCTAATTCTATTACTTATTTTTTTCTCTTATACTAAGCAATATTTCTAGAATTCTTTTCATGTCTAGTTTCTTTTTTCTGGACCATAGTCATGGTAATATATATTGTTTTTAGGTTCTACACTTTGGATTTTAGACTGAGGTCAATCACTGGAAATAATTTGTGTGTTTGTTTTTTCCTTCAGGGCTTTATTTTAAGCTTTGTTAGAACCAAAATACATTTTTGGTGTTAATTTTATTCTTTTATTTTTTAAATACCGTTCTGAGAACTCTATGTGATGCCTATGTGTTAGGAATTTTTCCATCTTGTCTGTTAAATAATAAAATAAAATATTCTCAACTCTATGTGAGTCTTAGTATTGTTCTGAGTATTACCTGTTACAATCATTTTTCCAGTCTCTGTTATTTTTTAGTAGGCATTCAGTTGAAGAATTAATGGGGATTATATTCACATTTTTGGAACTTGCTCTTGGTACTGGGCATAACAAAATAGGAATCAAATAATTAACCACAAATAACAGTGTTAGTCTTCCTTAAATTTAATATGGTGAAAAAAAAAGAAAATGAAGCTTTCACATAAAACCCCTTTTTGAAAGGATAGCATTTTAAACCCAGTGTAGAAAATAATTTTTCTTCCATTTACAGAACATATGCTCATTGTTGCTGTGACTAAAATTTATTGTCAAAAGTAAATGACATATTAATGGTTCATTCATTTACTGTTTAGATTTATCATTCATTGCAGGATTTTTAATAATTTGCAGACTTTGTTTATAGGCTAAAGATATATAATTGGCTTAAGTTTCCATAATAAATTAGTTTGTGATGAAAGTAATTCAGACAATGTATCCATAAATAATTAAATAACATCTAGATTTATTCTTACTTCATTAAATTAATTTTAGCATGTGCGTTGGATAATAAAATATTAATTCTTTATTGCCATAAATAAATTTAAATTTTTTATTTGCATCTTTCCTTATTTGTTTTCTTGAATTATTCAGTAATACTTGGTTTGCTAACAGGTGCTCAAATTTTATAAACAAACACACACATATACACACTTACCCCTTTATTGTTTTACTCATAAGCTGTAGAATATGCTTATCTAAAATGCCTTCAATTTGTAATCAGCTTTATTAATGTTTACTACACATTACAACAATATAATCATTTTACCTATTGTTTCAAATACTGAAACAATTTTAAATTAGCATAAAAAATATAAAAAATTGTCATCATGCCAAAAGCTCCTTTGTATCCATCCAACTTAAGGGCCTGACTCAAACCACAAACACTCCCTAATCTGCCTTATCTCACTATAGTTTACATCTATCTTTTGTAGAGTTTCATATAAATGAAAATCTATATTATGCTAGTTTCTTGTTTCTTTGGTTCATCAAAATACATTTGAGATTCACCTATAATATCAGATAAATCAATATTGCATAGGTTTCTGTTCATCACTGTGTATGACTAGATGATCAGTGACACTCATGTATAGTCACGCAAAACATAATGACATTTTAGTCAACAACTCATCATATACATGATGGTAGTCTCGTAAGATTTATAATATATTCTTACTGTACTTTTTCTATGCTTAGATATGTTTAGATATGCAAATACTTAAACATTGTGTTAAAATTGCCGACAGTATTTAGTGCAGTAACATGCTGTACAAATTTGTAGCATAGGAGCAATAGGCCATATCGTATAGCCTAGATATGTAGTAGTTTATAACATGAATTAATAGGTTTGTGCAAGTACACTCTATGTTATTTGCACAAGAACTAAACTGCTTAATGATGCATTTTTCAGAATATATCCCCATCATTAAGAAATGCATGGCTGTATTTTTTTTCTATTTGATTATCCAGTTGTCCCAGCAAGATTGTATTAAAAATGTATTATTTTCCTGTTCAATTTTCTCAGAATCTTTGCTATAAATAAATTAACCATATATTTATGGATTTTATTTATGGATTCTATGAAGTTACACTGATTTATATGTCTAATTTACACAAATACCACACAATCTAAATATTTTATATTTTAATGCCATTGCAAAGGAGATATTTTTAAATTTCACTTCCCAAATGTTTATTGGTAGCAAATAGACATACAAATATGCAGTTTTGTGTAATGTTGACCTTGTTTTCCACAAACTTACTAAGCTCACTTATTATCTCAAGTATCTTTTTGTAGTTACCTTAGGATATTTTTCATAGATGACTGTGGTACTTATAAATAGGTATTTTCAGTTTTTTTCTGTATCCTTTTCATATCTTTTTCTTACTTTATTGCAATGACTAGGACAGCTATTACATTATTCAATAGAAGTTCGATTATTTTAGTTTCAAATACAAGTTTACTGGTATTAGATAGATTTAAATTTTATTTTCATATTACCTTGTAACCCATGACTTTTATAAAATAAATTATTACTTTTAGTAGATTTCTTTTGTAGTTTACTTAAGACATTTTTTTGGGTATATGAGTCAGAAAATTTAGGGTAAATATAATTGTAATTTTTATCTTTCAATCTACATGTCATTTATTTCTGCCTTTAAGGTTTTTTAAATTTTTAGTTATTACGGGTACAAAATGTTAATAGTTGTATATATTTGTGGGGTACATGTGATGCTTTGATGGAGGTATACAATGTGTAATAATTACATTAGGGTAATTAGAGTATCTAGCACCTCAAGCATTTATTATTTCTTTGTGTTAGTAACACAATTTCATTCTTTAACCAATATTAAAATATACAATAAACAATTATTGACTATATTAACCCTGTTGTTCTATAAATTACTAGATATTATTCATTCTATCTAACTATATTTTTCACCTATTAATCATCTGCCCAACTACCCTTCCCAGCCTCTGGTAATCATTATTCTACTATCTCCATGAGTTTGTTTCAAATTTTAGCTCTCATATAAGAGGGAAAACATAAAAAATTATATGTGCCTGGCTTATTTTACTTAACATAATGTTCTCCAGTTTTATTTGTGCTTTTAGAAATGACAGAATTTCATTTATTTATGGCTGAATAATATTCCATTATGTATATATGCCATGCTATCTTTATTCATTCATCTACTGATGAACACTGAAGTTTTTTCCAAATCTTGGCTATTGTGAAAAATGTTACAATAAACATGGAAGTGCAGATATTTCTTTAATATACTGATTCCCTTTATTTGCATTTATACCTAGTAGTGCGGTTGCTGGGTAAAATGGTAGTTCTACTTTTAGCTTTATAAGGAATCTCCATACCATTCTCTTTTTTTGTTTGCTTTTTTGTCTTTTGTATTTCCATACCTAAAGTGTATGTACTAATTTACATTCCCACCAACAATGTACAAGGGTTTCCCTTTGTCTACAACCTCACTAGCACTTGTTATCACCTGTCTTTTGGATAAAGTCAATTTTAATTGGTTTGAGATGATAGCTCATTATAGTTTTGATGTCCATTTCTCTGATAACCAATGATGTTGAGCATTTTTTACATACCTATTGGGCCATTTGTATGTCTTCTTTTAAGAAATGTCTATTCAGATCACTTGCCAATTTTTAAATCAGATTATTTGATTTTTTTCTATTGAGTTGTTTGGACTCCTCATATATTCTGATTAAAAATCCCTTGTCAGATGGGTAGTTGGCAAATATTTTCTCATTCTGTGAGTTGCCTATGCATTAGTTGATTGTTTCCTTTGCTCTGAAGAAGCTTTTTAGCTTGATGTGATTCTACTTGTCTGTTTGTGCTTTTGTTGCCTATGCTTTTGAGGTATTACTCAAAAGATCTTTACACAGACCAATGTCCTGCAGAGTTTCCCTGGAGTTTTCTTTCAGTAGTTTTATAGTTTCAGGTCTTAGATTTAAGAGTTCAATTCATTTGGATTTGATTTTTTTATATGATAAGAAAAAAGGTTCTAGTTTTATTTTTCTACGTATGTGTTTGTGTGTGTATACAGGGAAAATAAATATCTATATCTATAGCTATTTATCTATCTATCTATCTATCTATCTATCTATCTATCTATCTATCTATCTATCTATCTATCTATCTATCTCTCTACCTACCTACCTAATCTATCTATCCTATCTCTAGTTTTCAAAGCACCGTTTATTTAAGAGACTGTTCTTTCTTCAATGTATGTTCTTGATGCCTTTGTCAAAAATCAGTTCATTGTAGACATGTGGATTTATTTATGGATTCTCTATGCAGTTCCCTTGGTCTATGTGTCTGTTTTTATTTCACTACCATGCTGTTTTTGTTTCTACAGCCCTGTAGTATGTTTGAAGTCAGGTAACGTGATTCCTTCAGTTTTTCTTTTTGTTCAGGATGGTTTTGGCTATTCTGAGTCTATTGTGGTTCCATACAAATTTTATAATTATTTTTTCTATTTCTGTGAAGAATATCATTGGCATTTTGATAGGAACTGCAATAAACCTGTAGATTGTTTTGGATAGTATGCACATTTTAGCACATTTAACAATATTGATTCATCCAATCAAAGAACATGGAATATATTTTACTTTTTTCTGTCCTCTTCGATTACTTTCAATAGTGTTTTATAGTTTTTATTGTAGAAATTGCTTACTGCTTTGGTAAAGTTGATTCCTAGGTATTTAATTTTATTTGTAGCTATTGTAAATAGGATTACTTTCTTGATTTTTTTTTATGATTGCTCACTGCTGAAATACAGAATTCTACTGATTTTTGTATGTTGATTTTTGTATTCTGCAACTTTACTAAAACTGTTTGTCAGATCTAATTGTGTTTTTGATTTTTGTTTTGCTGAAGTTTTTATGTTTTGTATTGATACATTGTCTAAAACAAAATAATTTGACTTCTATTCCAGTTTAGATGTCAGTTATTTCTTTCTTTTGTCTAATTGCTCTAACTGGAACATCCAGTACTGGTATGGTTTGGATCTGTGTCACCCACCCAAATCTTATGTCAAATTGTAATCCCCAGTGTTGGAGCTGGGACCTGGTGGATGGTGATTGCATCATGGGGGTGGATTCCTCATGAATTATTTAGCATCATCTACTTGGTGATATTCTCCTAATAGAGTTCTCATGAGATCTTATTATTTAAGCATACAGCACCTTGCTTGCCCCTCTCTCTCTCTTGCTTCTGCTCTCACCATGTCAGACACCTCACTCTCATTTTGCCTTTTGCCATGATTGGAAGCTTCCTGATGCCTCCCCAGAGATGTAAGCCACTATGCTTCCTGTACAGCCTGCAGAACAATGACATCATTAAACCTCTTTTTAAATAAACTACCCAGTCTCAGATATTTCTTTATAGCAATGTGAGAATGAACTAATCCAGAAAATTGGTACCAAGGAGTGAGGCATTGCTTCTCACTTGGTCCTTGGTGGCTTCCACAAACTGTTAAGCATGCAGGTACACAGAGTCCAAGAGTTGAGGCTTGGGAGCCTCTGCCTAGGTTTCAAAGAATAAGATTTCAGAGATACCTGCTCCTCAGGTATCTTTATATTTCAGGTAAAGATACTTGAAAATGTGGAAGCAGCTTTGGAACTGGTAAAGGCAGAGGTTGGGAGAGTTGGGAAGGCTCAGAAGAAGACAGGCTGATAAGAGAAAGTTTGGAACTTTCTAGAGACTGGTTAAACAGCTGTGACCAAAATGCTGATAGTGAGATGGACAAAGAAAAACAAGATGATGAGGTTTCAGATGGAGATGAGGAACTTTTTGGGAACTGGAGCTAAGGTCAATTCTGTTATGCATTAGCAAAGAACCTGGCAGCATTGTGCCCCTGCTTTAGGAATTTGTGAAACTTTGAACTTGAGAGTGATGATTTAGGGTATCTGGTGAAGAAATTTCTAAGCAGCAAGGCAAGTGGCCATTCTACTTTTAACCACTTATATTTATATGTGTGAGCAAAGAAATTACCCAAAATTGGAACTTACATTTAAAGGGGAAGCAGAGTGTAAAGTTTGGGAAATTTGCAGCCTATCCATATAGTAAAAAAGAAAAGCCTATTTACAGTGGAGAAATTCAAGCAGGCTGCAGAAAGTTGCATAAATTAAAAGGAGCCAAATGCTAACAGCCAAGACTATGGGGAACAAGCCTTGAAGGCATTTCAGAGATGTTGTGGCAGGCCATTCCATCACAGGCCTGGAGGTCTAGGAGGACTGAATGTTTCCTGAGCCATGCCAGTGGCCTTGATGCCCTGAGCAGCCTCAGGACACTCTCCCTGCATCCCAGCCACTGCAGGTCCAGCTGTGACTCAAAAAGTCTCAGATGTAGCTCAGTCCACTGCTTCAAAAGGTGAAAGCCATATTCCTTGGTGGCTTCCACACAGTGTTAAGCATGTGAATACAGAGTCCAAGAGTTGAGGCTTGGGAGCCTCTGCCTAGATTTCAGCGAATCTATAGAAAAGCCTGGATGTCCAGGGAGAAGCCTGCTGCTGGAGTGGAGCCCTCATGGAGAATCTCTACTAGAGCAGTGTGGAGGGGAAATGTGGGCTTGGAGGCCCCACACAGAGTCCCCACTGGGGTACTTCTTAGTGGAGCTATGAGAAAAGGACCACCATCCTCCAGACCCCAGAATGGTAGAACCACTGGCAGCTTTCAATCTCAACCTAAAATAGCCACAGACAAGGCCAGCCCATGAGAGTAGCCACAGGAACTGGACCCCATAAAGCCACAGAGGTTGAGCTGCCCAAGGCCTTGGGAACCCACCTCTTGTACCAATGAGCCCTGGATTTGGAAAATAAAGTCAAAGGAGATTATTTTGGAGCTTTAAGATTTAATTAGTGCCTGGTTGGTTTTCAGACTTGTGTAAGGACTGTCACCCCTTTTTTTTTTGGCCTATTTCTCCCTTTTGGAATGAGAGTATTTACCCATTGCCTATACCCCGTGTATCAGTCTGGGTATGGGCACCAACCTCACATGTCAACAGAGCTCTGGAGGGTAAGGTACAAATCTACATTCCATTAGGTTCATTATTTTCTGCCCAGGGCGTCACTGCTCCTTATCAGCTGCTATCTCCTCCATGTCCTCCTTTCCTCCCCTGGGCCACTCTAGTAAAGGTCTCAAACTCCAGAAATCTGAGTTCCTTAAAAAACTCCTTACTAAGGACTAAGGTTGACAAACACTAACAGGAAGAAGTAACTCCCCTATGACTTGCTCCTCTTTATACAACTTCATCAAAAAAGGAATCAAATTTACCTACAAATGCTACAATGAGAAGAATTGGAAATCCTGTTAAAAACACTCCATATGACCATGCAGACTCCTGAGAGTAAATTCCACAAATTTCCATCTGTCTCCTTGTTTTTTGTTTCCATTGTGTGCATGGGTTTGTTTGTGGACATGTGTTGAGAGAAGTGTATATGTATGTATTTATGGATGGATATATTTATGTGACTGTGTGTATGTAAGTTTTATGCACACTTATGCATACATGTGTCTTTATTTATTTATTTATAACACCTCTCATTGATACATGTCTCCCGAGTTGCTCCTGTAAATTCACTTCAGTGTGGACTTGAAGATTATAAAATAATACAGTCAGACAGGAGACATAATTCTAAATTTACTTTTTTGAAAAAACTAGCTTCCATTACTCTAGAAATAAACTGGTTATTTTTTAACTATTCTTGTGTATATCACTGTTTGAATCTGGAATATCACTGTTTTTATTAGAAATGAGGATTTATATAATGGCAACTAATATCTTAGGCTGGGGAAAATAGTAATGCTTCCTGATTTAAGTAAATCTCTTTATTATGACCTTAGTCCCAATGTGTGACAGCCTTTGTAGTGGCAGTAATTTAAAACTCAGCTTCAGTGTGTAGGTAGTCATCCCTCTTATTCCATTTAATGTTCTGCTTTGAAGGCCCTCCATTACCTCCTTATTTTCACCCAGCATGGTGGTGTGTCTCTCCTGACCCACAAATAGGGTCAAGTAACTAGAGATCTGACACAAGGGTGCAATCCAATATGATGTTTATTTGAGGTTTGGAGCACTACCCTCCATAATGGGAGAGTTCTAAAGGATGGAGAACACCTCCAAAGCTCTTAGATCTGCTCCTTTCTGCTGAGGGCTTCACAGTTTCCTGACTACTCCTACCTCCTCCTTGTGCCAAGTAGGATTCTCTCCTCCCCTGGCCCACTCTAATGTGTATCATAGATAGAAAATCTGAGTTTCCTAGGCATTTGTCTGCTATTAAGGGTGACAAAATACTAACAAGAGGAAGCCTCCCTCCATAGTCTGTTTCTCTTTTTTCTGAAACAATTATAAAAGTGTGGAAATTTATCTATATGTGCTACAGCAAGAAGATTAAGAAACTGTGTCAAAAAACCGCTCTGTACTGTCATGAACACTCCTGAGAGTAAATCCCACTAATCTCCATCTCTTTCTCTGTCATTTTTTTGTTTCTGTGTGTGTTTGTGTGTCCATCTTTTATAACTCACATGTCATCAGTGGCTCTATCAATGGTTACTCCTACCAGTTAATATGGACCAGGGCTAAAGGACAAATATGGTCAGATATGTATCTTGAAAGTAACTAACTTGTTTTTGATTTTACAAGGTCATAGATGGAAGGAACTTGCTTCGTCTCAGATTAGATTTGAGAATTCGAAGTTATGAGTTAACACTGAACAAGAGTCAAGACTTTGCAAGACTATTGCGAAGCCATGATTGTATTTTGCAATGTGAGAAGGACATGATATATGGGTGGGGAGGGGAATAACAATATGGTTTGGATCTGTGTCCTCACTCAAATCTCTTGTCAGATTATGATCCCCAGTGTTGGAGGCACAGCCTGGTGGGAGGTGATTGGATCATGGGGGTGGATCCTTCATGACTGGTTTAGCACCATCTACTTTGTTCTGTTCTCGTGATAGTGAGTGACATCTCCCAAGATCTGGTTGTTAAAAAGTGGGTAGCACCTCCTCTTTCCTTGCTCCTGCTCCCACCATGTGAGATAATTTATTCTCCCTTTGCCTTCCGCCAAGATTGAAAGCTTGTTGAGGCCACTCCAGAAACGGAAGCTGCTATGCTTCCTGTACAGCCTGAAGAACCGTGAGCCAATTAAACTTTTCTTTATAAGTTACCCAGTCTCAGATATTTCTTTATAGCAATGTGAGAATAGATTAATACAAGTACTATGTTAAATAGGAGTTAAAGTGAGCATTCTTGTTTGTTCTAGATCTTAGAGGAAAAGCTTTCAGTTTTTCTCCATTCAGTGTGATAATGTTGGATATGGCTTTTATTGTGTTGAGGTTCATTCCCTCAGTGCCCACTTTTTATTGTTTTTATGACAAAAGAATGTTAAATTTTATCAAATGTTTTTTCAGCACTTTTGAAATGGTCATATGGTTTTTGTCCTTCATTCTGTTGATAAGATATATCACATTGATTGAACTGCATGTTGTATCAGGCCATTCTTGCATTGTCATAAAGAAATACATGAGACTGGGTAATTTATAAAGAAAATAGGTTTAATTGGATCACAGTTCTGTAGCTGTACAGGCAGTGTGGTGCTGGCATCTGCTTGGCTTCTGGGAGGCATCAGGAGCTGTTACTTATGGTGAAGCTTGAGCAAGCATATCATATAGTGAAAGCAATAGCAAAAGAGATAGAGTGGGGTGAGAGGTGCCACACACTTTTAAACCACTAGATCTCATTTGAATGCAGAGCAAGCACTCACTTATTACCAAGGGACTGGACCAAGCCACTCATGATGAATCCATTCCCATAATCCAAACACCTCCCACGAGGCCCCACCTCAAACATCTGGGATTGCATTTCACATGAAATTTGGGTGGGGACAAATATCTAATCCATATCACATATGTTAAACCATCCTTGCATCCCTGGCATGAATTCCACTTGGTCATAATGAATAAACTTTATACCATGTTGTTGAATTAGGTTTGTTAATATTTTGTTGAAGATTTTTGTACCCATGTTTATCAGAGATATTGGCATATAGTTTTCTTTTTTTGTTGTGCCTTTGGTTTTGGTATTAGGGAAATACTAGTCTCATAGAATGAGTTTGGAAGTACTCCCTCCTCCTCCATTTTTTGAATTAGTTTGAGTAGGGTTGGTATTAGTGCTTCTATAATGTTTGGTAGAATTCAACAATGAAATCATCAGGTTCTTGGCTTTTCTTTGATGGAATCATTTTATTATGGCTCCCATCTCATTACTTGTTATATGTCTATTCATACTTTGGGTTTCTTTGTGGTTCGATGTTAGTATGTTGTATGTGTCTAGGAGTTCATCTATTTCTTCAAGGTTTTTTAATTTATTGGCATATTGTTGTTCACAGAATGAGTTTGGAAGTATTCCAAAGTCTTTAATGATATCAAATTTCTGTGGTATCAATTGTATTGTCTTTTCTTTCCATGCCAGATTTTATGTATTTGAGTCTTCTATTTTTATTAGTTAATCTGGCTAGAGATTTGTTAGTTTTGTTTATTTTCTTAAAAAAAACCAACTTTCCTTTCATTGATCTTTTGTATTGTTTCCTGGTTTCAATTTTCTTTCTACTCTGATCTTTGTTAATTTTTTTCTTCTATTAATTTTGAGTTTGGTTTGCTCTACATTTTTTTATTCTTTAACATGCATTGTTGAGTTGTTTATTTGAAGTTTTTCTACTTTTTTGATGTAATTGCTTATTGCTATAAACTTTCCTCTTAGTGCTGTTTTTGGTATATCTTTACCTAGGCTAAAGTCTGGAAGAGTCTTCTGAGTTTAGTCCATTTACATTCAATGTCATTATTGATAGGTTTAGGTATGTTATGTTTTCATTTTCATTTATTTAAATAAATTTTTATTTTTTAAAAATTTCTTCATTGACCCATTGTTCATTCTGGAGCATATTATTCAATTTATATATGTTTGTATGGTTTCTAAAGTTCATCCTATTATTGATTTTTAGTATTATTTCATTGTAGTCAGAGAAGATACTAAACATGATTTCAATTTTTTGAATTATTAAAATTTGTTTTGCGGCTTAACATGGTATATTCTTGAGAATAATTCATTTGCTGAGAAATAGAATGTCTAGGCTGCAGCTATTGGATGAAATGGTCTGTAAATATCTAGTAAGCCCATTTGGTCTATAGGGCTGATTATGTCCAATATTTCTGTTTTTATTTTCTCTCTAGATTATTGGTCTAATGCTAAAAGTGGGGGTTAATGTCCTCATTTATTGTATCTGGGTCTACCACTCTTTTTAGCCTAACAGCACTTACTTTATATATCTTGATGCTCCAGTGTTGGGTGCGTATTTGTATAAGCTCCTTTCATTGTTATATAATGCCCATTTTTGTCACTTTTTAGGCTTTTTGTCTTGAAATCTGTTTTATCTAAATATCACTACTCCTACTTGTTTTTGGTTTCTATTTGCATGAAATATCTTTTTCCGTCTCTTAACTTTCAGTGCATGGGCCTTTGCAGATGAAGTCGGTTTCTTGTAGGCAGCATACAGTAGGGTCTTTTAAAAAAAAAAATCCATTCAACCACTCTGTCCTTTTTAGAAATAAATTCAAAATGGATGTGTACAGGTGTGCTTCATAGACATATTGCATAATGGTGTAGATTGAACTTCTAATGTATCTATCATCTAACAGGGAACATTGTACCTAATAAGTTATTTTGTAACCCTCATCCTTCTCTTTTTTTTTTTTTTTTTTGACAGAGTCTTGCTCTGTTGCCCAGGTTGGAGTGCAGTGGTGCGATCTTGGCTCACTGCAAGCTCTGCCTCCCAGGTTCATGCCATTCTCCTGCCTCAATCTCCCAAGTAGCTGGGACTACAGGCACCTGCCACCATGCCAGGCTAATTTTTTTTGTATTTTTAGTAGAGACAGGGTTTCACCATGTTAGCCAGGATGGTGTCAATCTCCTGACCTCGTGATCTGCCCGCCTTGGCATCCCAAAGTGCTGGGATTTCAAGCATGAGCCACCACACCTGGCCAACCTTCATCCTTCTCTTATTTCCCCTTATAGAGTCCCCAGTGGCTATTATTTTCCTCTTTAAGCCCATGTGTACCTATTATATAGCTTCCACTTACAAGTGTGAACATTTATTGTTTCTGAGTCATTTCACTTAGGATAATGGCTGTCAGCTTCATCCATGTTGCTACAAATGACATGACATGATTTCGTTCTCTGGTATGACTGCATAGTATTCCATCGTGTACACACATATATATATATACACACCATGGAGTATATATATTTCACATTTTCTTTGTCCAGTCATTCACTGGTCAACATTTCTATTGATTCCATGACTTTGATCAGTGCTGCAATAAACATGCCAGTGCAAGTGTCCCTTTGATATAATTATTTCTTTTCCTTTGGGTGTATACTCAATATTGGGATTGCTAGATTGAATAATAGATCTAATTTTAGTTATTTGAAAAGTCCCCATACTGTTTTCATAGAGGTTGTACTAATTTACATTTCCACCAACAGTGTACAAGCATTCCCTATTTTCTGTTTTGTTGCCAACATCTGTTGCTTTTTGTCTTTTTAATAATAGCAATTCTTACTCATGTGAGATGGTATCTCATTGTGATTTTAATTTGTCTGTCTCCGATAATGAGCAATGTTAATGTTGAGCATTTTTTCATGTTTGTTGGCCACTTGTATATCTTCTTTTAAGAAATGTCTGTTCATGCTCTTTGCCAATTTGTTTATGCTTTTTATGGTTTTTTGTTGTTGTTGTTGAGTTGTTTGAGTTTCTTGTAGAAAATGGATATTAGTCATTTGTCAGATGCATAGTTTGCAAATATTTTATCCCATTCTGTATGTTTTCTCAAGTTTAAAAGTGATGACTGTATATTTAAAAACCTGCAGAACCAAGGAATTAAGCATGCAATAGGTTTGATAAAAGAGTGCTAATATTTCTATCTAGAACATCTGCTTCCTTAGGGTGCCTGCAATGCAGGCTATATGCTTCTGCAATTTGTGACTACTGGTCTAAATAATTGTTTCTTCTGTATTTCAAATTGCAGTTGCAAACACAGTAACACTTTATCCTCTATGCTTCTACAGGACTTTGACTTATACATTTTACCATTTGATACAGATATCAGCTGCCATATTTCTTTATCTCCGGAAAATTTGTTAGCCCCTGGAAGTACAACATTCTTATTTATCTCTGAATTCAAAGCTCAGTGCTTGTGTCATAGTAAACACTAAACAAAATACTGACTTTTACTAATAATTATTTTGCATTCTTAATTCAACATATAAAGGGGTTGTCCTGTGAGAGGCTAAATACAGATCTAAGGACAAAGGGTTCTATTTAATTCTTGGAGGTAAAAGTCTTAGATATTTCCCTTCTGTCATTATTGCATTCTCAGCTTTCTACATAGAATATGCTGTGTGAAGCTGTAGTTTACTTACTTTTTTATGAAGATGAACACTTATTTTAATCTACATATGTTCCATATATTCTAAGAACAGTGTGCTGATTTATAGAATATTTGGTGTATAAATGTAGTCTTATTTATTTACATATCTTATTTCTTACTTTTAATATCATTATGATATTTGGAAATCACTTCAAGTGAGTTCTTGAGAAAAAAAGACTCACCTTAGTCTCATTCCTCAGAGTAAACTTCATATATCCTGTAAAAACCTAAAATATGTTACACAAAGATATCTGGATATTGTGGAAGCCATAATGACTTTCAAAGTCATTTAATTCTAAAATATTTAATCAAATTCACCACAAAAAGTACTAACAATCATTTAGAAATGGAAAACTAAATGACACCGCAAAAAGTACTAACAATCATTTAGAAATGGAAAACTAAATGACATCTAATTTTACTGCAATATATTTTATTACATAAAATTCCATTTTAAAGGAGTTTCAAGGGTACTATGCATTTTATCTATTGTAGAAATTTGTGTTAATGAATAAATATAAAAAGAATATATATATGTACAAATCACAATAATTCTTACGGAAAATTATTCGGTTTTGCATTATTACAAATGTTCTTGAATCAAGATACCAGCAAACAGTCATCAAACAGCTAGATGGTCAGAAAGTAAAAAAAAAAAAAAAAAAGAAAGAAAAAAGAAACAATGCGTTAAAGACAGATAGCATAATAATGGAATCCAAAAAGCATCTTAACAGCAACTCACATAAGTGTGCCATCAGTAAACTGTTTCTTTTTACTTATTACAACAATCTCTTCAATCATGAATGCAAAACCCATTTCTTCCAGTAGACAATCTTCATTTCTCTGTGAGAGTTAGATTATGGTGTTAAAGGAGTGCTTTGTTAACTCCCCTCCCACACCATGAGTCATAGCACCTGTGTACTCAAGCTAAGGAAATTCTGCCTTTTAACCATCCTTCTCCCAGCTAATATAGCACAGATGGTCTTATTTCTAAGCTCTGAAAATTTGAAATAAAATACACTAAAGCATTGAATAAAATTATTTTCTACATCTAGTGTTTTCCAAATCAGCTGAATACTAAATAAATCATTGAAATTTTAAGAGATTAGGAAGCAAGATACTGCAATTTGTTATACTCTTAAGTCTTTTTTAGGTCATTTTTATAACATGGTATTGCTTGAAATGTAAAGGGGCTTTCTGGTCTTCTGGTCAGAAATTGCTAAATGAATGCAATATTTAGTTAGACAAATTAACATTCTAGCATTTAGTTGAATCATTAATAGTTTTAAAATATTATTAAGAATGACACTTATTTCTTAAAAGAAGTTATATTTATTAATGCATAAGATATATTTATCATAATGTAAAAGTACTGAAGAAACAATTCTATAATGGTAATATGAAGCCAGAGATTGATTTCTCATTTCATCTTTCTGTCTTTTTTGACTTACCATGAATATATTTACAATTTATTTTAATTATTTTCACAACTTCGAGCACCTACTATGTTCTGAAAGTGGTAGTATAACCCTGTGTTACAAAATACCATGCCATAACTCTTGTAATTCGTAGATATTACAATATATTTATTCTTACAATATACCTAAAGAAGTAGATATTATGTGTATATTTGAAGTTTATCTTTTAAATTCTGTATGGCCTAAGAGTTGGAAGAGATCAAAGAGGAATAATAGAGATTGGTAGATGCTAAGATAAATGGTAGAAAAGAGAGAGGTTTCAAATAAACACAGTTAGAAATGACAAGGGGGATATTACCACTGATCTGACAGAAATACGAACAACCATCAGAGAATATTATGATCACCTCTATGCACATAAACTAGAAAACCTAGAAGAAATGGATGAATTCCTAGACACCTATGTCCTCCCAAGAGTACACCAGAAAGAAACTGAATGCCTGAACAAACTAATAATGAGCTCTAAAATTGAGTCAGTAACGAAGACTACAAACCGAAAAAGAAAACAAAAACAAAAACAAAAACCAAGAACCAGAAAAATTTCCAGCTTAATTCTACCAGATTCACAAAGAAGACCTGGTTCCATTCGTACTGAATCTATTCCAAAAAATTGAGGAGGAAGGACTCCTCCCTAACTCATTCTACAGGGCCAGGTTTCTGATACCCAAACCTGGCAAAGATAAAACAAACAAACAAATGAACAAACAAAACTTCAGGCCAATATCATTAATGAACATCAATGCAAAAATTTCCAATGAAATACTGGCAAAACGAATCCAGCAGCACATCCAAAAAGTTAACCACCATGATTACGTAAGCTTTATCTCTGGGAGAAAAAGTTGGTTCAACATATGCAAATCAATAAATGTGATTCATCACATAACCATAACTAAAGACAAAACCCACAGGACTATCTCTATAATTGCAGAAAAGGTTTTTGGTGAAATTAAACACCACTTTATGTTAAAAACTATCAATAAACTAGGTATTGAAGGAACATACCTCAAAATAATAAAAGCCATCTATCACAAACCCATAGCCACGATCATATTGAATAGACAAAAAGCTGGAAGCATTCCCCTTGAAAACGGGCACAAGACGAGGATGCCCTCTGTCATTCCTATTCAACATGGTATTGGAGTCCTGGCCAGAGCAATTAGGCAAAATCATCTAAATAGGAAAAGAGAAAGTCAAATTATCCCTGCATGCAAATGACATGATCCTATGTCTGAAAACCCCATCGTCTCAGCACCAAAGCTCCTTAACCTGATAAACAACTTCAGCAAAGTCTCAGCATACAAAATCAATGTGCAAAAATCACGAATATTTCTATACACAAACAACAGTCAAGCCGAGAGCCAAATCAGGAATAGGATCCCATTCACAATTGTTACAAAAAGAATAAAATACTTAGTATGCAGCTAAGGTGGTGAACGATCTCTACAAGGATAACTGCAATCCATTGTTCAGAAATTAGAGATGACACAAAAAAATGGAAAAACATTCCATCCTCATGGATAGGAAGAATCAATATCATTAAAATGGCCATACTGCCCAGAGCAATTTATATATTCAATACTATTTCTATTAAATTATTGACATTCTTCACTAAACTAGAAAAAATGATCTTAAAATGTATATGAATCCCCAAAACAGCCCAAATAGCCCAGGCAATCCTAAGCAAAAGAGCAAAGCTGGAGGCACCATGGTACCTGACTTCAAACTATACTACAGGGCTACAGTAGCCAAGACAGCATGGTACTGGTACAAAAGCAAACAAATAGACAAATGGAACAAAATAGAGAACCCAGAAATAAGGCCACTCACCTACAAGTGTCTGATTTTCAACATACCTGACAAAAACAAGCAATGGAAGAAAGATTCACTATTAATAAATGGTGCTGGGATAACTAGCTAGCTATATGCAGAAGACTGAAACAGGACCCCTTCCTTACAACATATACAAAAATTAACTCAAGATGGGTTAAAGGCTTAAATGTAAAATCCAAAGCTATAAAACCCTGGAAGACAACGTAGGCAATACCATTCTGAACGTAGGAGTGGGCAAAGATTTCATGATGAAGACACCAAAAGCAATTGCAACAAAAGCAAATATTGACAATGGGATTGATTAAACTAAAGATCTTCTGCAAAGCAAATGATAGACAGAGTGAACAAACAACCTACAGAATAGGGGAGGGGGGGGAGTTTTGTAAACTATGCATGTGACAAAGTCTAATACCCAGCATCTATAAGATACTTAAACAAATTTACAAGACAAAAACAAATAAGCTCATTAAAAAGTGGGCAAAGGACATGAACAGATACTTTTCAAAAGAATAACATAAATGCAGCCAACAATCGTAGAAAGAAAGTTCAATATTGCTGATCATTAGAAGAAGACAATTCAAAACCACAATGGGATACCATCTCACGTCAGTAAAAATGACTATTATTAAAAATAAAATTTTAAAATAACAGATGCTGGCGTGGTTGTAGAGAAAACGGAATACTTTTACAATGTTGGTAAGAGCGTGAAGAAGTTCAACCATTGTGGAAGACAGGGTGATGACTCTTCAAAGACCTAAAAACAGAAATGTCATTTGGCCCAGCAATCCCATTCCTGGGTGTATACCCCGAGTAATATAAATCATTCTGTTTTAAAGTCACATGCGTGCATATGTTCACTGAAGCACTGTTCACAGTAGCAAAGACATGGAATCAATCTAAATTCCTAGGAATGATAGACTGGATAAAGAAAATGGGGTACATATACACCATTGAATACTATGCAGCCATAAAAAGAATGAGACTATATCCTTTGCAGGAACATGGAGCTGGAGGCTGCCATGACCTTTAGCAAACTAACAGAGGAACAGAAAACCAAATACTACATGTTCTCACTTGTAAGAGAGCTAAATGATGAAAACACATGAACACATAGAAGGGAACTACACACAATGGGGCCTATCAGATGGTGGAAAGTGAGAGGAGGAAGAAGATCATGAAAAACAACTAAGGGGTACTAGGCCTAATACATGGGTGATGAAATAATCTGTACACCAAACCCCCATGACACAAGTTTACCTATATAAAAAACCTGCATATGGCTTTTTGAACTTAAAATAAAAGTTAAAATATAAGTAAATAATTTTTCCTTTATTCACTTGAAAACAAAGGGAGAAAATAGTTTTAAAGCAGGCTCTTGAAGATATGAGTATATTGAAAGAAATTTGAGAAGTTAGTAAGACCAAATAATTTCTAATTCTATTATATAGAGAGTATAATGACCTCTTCTAAGTAGGAAAGAAGAAAAATCAAGTTATAGAAATACAGAGCTGGGTGTGGTGGCTCATACCTGTAATCCCAGCACTTTGGGAGACCTAGGAGAGCAGATCACATGAGGTCAGGAATTTGAGACCAACTTGGCCAACATGGTGAAACCCCATCTCTACTAAACATGCAAAAATTAGATGGGTGTCGTTGCAGGTGCCTGTAATCCCAGCTACTTAGGAGGCTGAGGCAGGAGAATCACTTGAACCTGGGAGGCGGAGGTTGCAGTGAGCTGAGATTGTGCCACTACACTCCAGCCTGGGTGACAGAGCGAGACTCCATCTCAAAAAAAAGGAAAAGATAAAAAAAGGAAAAGAAATACAGGCATACCTCGGAGATATTGCACATTTGGTTCGAGACCACTGCAATAATCTCACAAAGTTTTTGGTATCCCAGTCCTTGTAAAAGTTATTCTTACATTATACTGTAGGTTGTTAAGATTGAAATAGCATTATGCCTATGAAGACAATATGCATATCTTAATTAAAAATACTTTTTTTCCTAAAAAAATGCTAACCATTATCTGAGCCTTAGAGTCATAAAGTTTTTGCTACAGAGGGTCTTGCCTTGATGTTGATGGCTGCAGATTGATCAGAGCAGTATTGCTACAGGTTAGAGTGGCTGTGGCAGTTTCATTTTTTACATTCTTAGAAACATTTTTATTAAAGCATACTTACACATATACAGAATTTGACAGAATAGTTAATGAACACTCACATCCATCATCTGGCTTCAATAATTATCAGCTTTTTCCTAGAAGGGAACATCAAATAATTAGTTTCAAGTAATTTATAGGGCCAAGCCCCTGACTCCTACAATACCACTGAGTGCCACATAGTTAGGGCTTCATGCCTACTTTATTGCTTACCTGCTATTGGATCCTTTAGCACCCACTGTTTTGCTCTGCTTCCTCCTGCATAAATATATATAACAATTTAAGCAGGTCTTGTAAAACTGTTAGTGGGGTTGCACTTACATTTTGGAGTATAGGTACACATGTTTACCTCCTTTTTTTTTTTTAGATATTGTCAGTGGACTTTTGGTTGTGCCATCCTAGTTGTTCTATCTTTTATATTTGTAATGGAGGATACTAAGAAAATGACATCACTGCTGCCACCTTTCTGGTTTGCATTTTCTTTAACTTTTAATTTTGAAATAATTGTAAATTCACAGCTACAAAAATAGTGCAGTTAGTATAGAGTTCTGTGAACCCTTCACCTGTCTTCACACTCAGTTTGATTTTAAATAATCATTTTTATGTACTTTTATTCTCCAGGTGACTTAGCTACTCCAGGATAGAAATCTTTCTTGCTTTGGATTTTTAAGTAGTTTTTTTGTCTTATGAGATCTGATGGTTTTACAAGTGGCTTTCCATCGCTTTGCTGAGCACTTCTCTCTCCTGCTGTCATGTGAAGAAGGACATGTTTACTTCCCCTTCCATTATGATTGTAAATTTTCTGAGGCCTCCCAGCCATGTAGAAGTGTGAGTCAATTAAACCTCTTTTCTTTATAAATTACCCAGTCTTGGGTATTTCTTTATAGCATCATGAAAACAAACCAATACAGTTCTGCTGGGTTCTAGACAATGCCATTAGCAAAAGCACAGGCTGTGTGGTAAGAAGCATTGCGCATTGCATTACCTAAAAGACCAGTGTGGCCTGAGGTAAGAGGCTGGGAGATATATTATAGAATAAGAGGCAAATAATTCCCAGTGTACAATGAATACTGTGGCAGTTCCCAAATATATCTGAAGCTTATTTTTATAGATCTTATCAAAATTTATACAATAAGAAGTAAAGTTTTAATAGAAAACATGCAATCTTGTCCTGAAAAAAACAAGTGCTAGGGTTTGGGTCAACCAGAGTTTTGAAAAGTGAGAAATGTCAAAGAAGTGAGATTGACTTTCTGCGTATTACCTCTACTCTTTTCTCATTTTATTATGGATCCATGAACCACATATGTATAATCAGGTTTCATGCAGGTAAGCTAAAGTTAAAGGAATTGAACTGAAATTTACTCCACTCTCTGTTGCTTAAGAAATAGTTACAGTATGAATTCAGCTAAATCAACTACCTTCTTAAAAATATAATATTCTTCAGAGAAATTTGGCAGAATGCATCATTTCTACAGTGTATCATATTATTCTCAATGTCAAAAAATCCCCACAAAACAGAAAATATGGCTCATTGTCAAGAAAAGAAAATTAACAAGACCAAAATTGGAGTAACGTAGAGTTTGTAAAAAACAACAAAAAAAACCCTTTAAAGCAGTTATTACATCTTTGTTCAAGAATGTAGAGAAAATTTATAATGAGTAAAAAGGTAAACATTCTCTGCAGAAATATAGATACTCGTAAACCAAATTTGAATTCTAGATGTGAAAAATGCAGTATCTAAAAAAATTCACTATTTAAGCTTATGAGCAAAATGACAATGGAAAGGAAAGAAACATCAAGCTTCAAGATGGACCAATAGAAATTATCTAATTTGAAAAACAGAAGAAAATTATTGAGAGACAGAAGAAACTCAGAGATATGTGTGACAGTATTAAAAGTTCAAACATATGTGTAATTATAGTCCTTATGGAAAGAAGAGAGTACTTTGAAGAATGGGAGTATAATATCTGCTTGTTGAAAATAAACATATTTACATAAATGTGGAAATTCAAGAGCTCACAAAACAAGATGGAATATAAACAAACCAACAAAAACTCACATAGGTATATTACAGCCAAATAGCTGAAAATCAGTGAACAAGTTGACATAAATAAGAGGAAAAATGACATATTGCAAGTACGGAAACTTGATTGAGTATTCAGAAACTATGGGCAGTGGAAAACTAGTTTTTAATTGCTAAGAATAGATGTCAACCTGGCATTCCATATCTAACAAAAATATAGAGTACTACAAGAATGAAAGCTATATAAAGGCCTTTCAAATGAAATAACATTAACAAATATTTCTTTTACCAAAGAACATGCCCTATAATAAATGCTAAATATCACTTTTTAAAATGTATTAGCTGCCACGACATAAAAAAATTAGCTGCCATGACATAAAAAAAAAAATCATTTTTTTAAGACAGAAGAAAGGACCTTGTATATATAAATATGAGTAAAATAGGAAACACTTTATTTTCACTCATGCCTTTAAAACAAAATAATAATATTGTGTTCTTGGTTCATAATTTATGTGAATGTAACACATATGCTAATGAAAATATCAAAGACAGCTTAAAGTTGCAGGATTTCCTCATTTTAAAAGAAGTGGTAAAATATTTAAATCCTCTCTCAGATATGTAGTGCATATACTATAATTCTTCAACAAATTAGTTTTTTTTTTTTTTTTTTTTTGAGATGGAGTCTTGCTCTGTCTCCCAGGCTTGAGTGCAGTGGCTTGATGTCAGCTCACTGCAACCTTCACTTCCCTGGTTCAAGTGATTCTCCTGCCTCAGCCTCCCGAGTAGCTGGGACTACAGGTGTGCATGCTATCATGGCTGATTAATTTTTGTATTTTTAGTAGAAACAGGGTTTCACCATGTTGGCCAGCCTGGTCTCAAACTCTTGACCTTAAATGATCCACCCGCTTCAGCCTCCCAAATGCTGGAATTACAGGTATCAGCCACTGTGTCCGGCCTCAAATTAGTTTTTTAAGAAAATGTTTTGGAAATTCCTCACATTCAAGAATAATTTTTCATGTGGTGGAAAAGCCAAATTAAACACAATTATAACTACTAAAATTATGGAAAAAATGTAAAGAGATAAAACACCAATATGTGATTATTTTGGTGGAGATAATTAGTGTCTTTTTTCCTGCCATTTCATTAATGTTCACATGTGTAATATTTTCATTAATGGAATATCCTGGTTGCTTTAATATTGTGGGTGATTATTGTTTACTATGGTTCATCTTATGTGTTTATTAAGAACAAAATTATGTCTATATTTTTCTATTGATTTGTTCATCATTTTTGTCAGTTATTAAATAAATATTGAATCTTTTTCTACTCTCCATAAACAATGAAAAAATATTTTATTTTGAGAAATATCTGTAATTATTTCATTTTTTATACACCTAGTCTAGTTATTCTCCACACAGTTTGTCTAGCATCTACCTAAGAGTGGATGGTATACTAACAGGGTCTCATTCCAGATGGTTATACTAAGTATTACTGAATACTGAAGCTTAATATTGAATACTGAATCTTCATTTTCTATGCCAGTAGAACTAAATTGTGTTTCCAATATTGGACTACCAACTATGAGAGATCTTCAATTTAATATCTAGATCACAGATCATAATATAAATGTAATTTTCTACAATAAATTGCCCTCCTCCTCTCTACCTCTATAAGCATCTGTTGCCTTGAAGGAATTACATTAAGCCGTAGCTTGGATTTTAAGTTCAGGTTTTCTGTGTACGATTTGTACTGCTCTGAACAGCTGGCTATTACTTTTGCTTTCCCATTTCACTCACAGTTGAAATGATTTACCACCTGTGGATGCATCCTGTTTCGTCTGTGTTCATTTGTTAGGTTAATTAAGTTTTACTCTTTCTAGTTTTTTAATACAAGCCTTATAGTTATTTCAACTATAAACAGCTAAAGGGTATGTACTGTTGTACTAAAAACAACTGCTTTGAGAAGTCTGTCAATTAAATGTGTGAATTTTTCAAAACAGCAAACTATTTTCCCCAGATAACAAAAAATATGTGAAAGTTCAAATTATTTCATAGATGATTTGGTTTTGATTACAGAACATCTAAACTATAAATAAACCATCACTTTTGGTCAGAAAACAATCTTCAGTGTCTTCATAATTTTCCTTTTCCTCACAAAAATTCCTGCTTTCATAACCCTTATGCAATCAGGAAGCTCAAATTTATTTCCAACCTACTTCCAAGTTGTAACAATTTTCCTGGTGGCCATGTGTTCAATCTCCAGCTGAAAATATGTTTCCTCCAGGTTCCCTTGTTACTTTGTTTCTAAATCCTCAGTTGACATGGTTCTTCTTGCTTTTATAACATCCTAGAAATTCTAAAATAGTAGATTCAAGATGTTGAAAAATAAAAATTACTTTATACTTAACTCAATTGATTTCACCTAAGTAGTACTGTTATAAAAATTGTACTTTGTGATCAAAGTAAAGAACTAACTTTTATCAGTTAGTTCTTTAGTTAACACTCCATGGAGCAGTACTGCAGGTGTTATAGGTCAACAGTTGCATGCCATGACAAGTTCTCTTGGTCCCAACTCTACCTCAAGTTGTTCTATCTGCAACCACTTTTAAGCAGGCTTTGATTATTCTTGTTAGGTGCAAGGCCAGCCTCCTGACGCAAATTTTGCTATGGATCTTCCATTTCCTCCTCTGGGAAATCTCTGATTCATGAAGGATGACAACTGTGATAAAGCATGAGGCAGTCAAAAATTCACACCTAGAAAAGGTAGAAGAGGCAACACGGCATTCCTTGAGTAATTGGGGATGGCATCTTATGGATAAACACTTCCCACTTTTGTCAGGGGGCAGAATATTCCAGAAGAGCATTCATGTATTTTTTAATCTTTGAATTGCATGTATGGCCCCATGTTCATATGTTGACATTTAAGCGTTCTGAAGTCAGAGGGAAGCCATGATGATTCTACTGATGCTCTGATCAAACTCTTTTGGTGTCAGACTTATACTGGTAGCAAGCACACATTACCAAATGAAAACCTCCCATTTATGCTTAATATGGTTTTCACAGGTTACTCTGCAAATCCACTTTCAATGTCTCTCTCGGGAGTTTAATGCTTAGGCATTTAAAATGTGACTTTCAAGAATGTAGACTTTTGGGGCACAAAGCTTAGAATCCTCTCTTTCCTCATCTTTGGTTACAGGAGACCATCCAGAAATATTTTCATTCCAAAAACACTGTTGACCTATTTTCTTTCTCCAAATTCCAAGTCCTAAAGTCAGTGGAAAAACTCCAATACTCTACTACTTGAAAAAGGACTTATGAATGTATTTTATTTAGAGATTTTTCAATCTCTAGAAAGTTAATGGGAAGCTTAAGAACTGCCTTGAAGCTTAGGTCTCTCCTTAAAAATACAGCCCATTTTCTTTAATCTATTTTGCACAAAACCATAAAATGAAGCCTCTAGGAGTCTATGAGCAAGCTTAGCAATCAGCCTTAGCAGCGGTCACCTTGGTAATGCTTCTTATATTGATTTTCTTCTTACCTCAGTCAACTCATTTGGCTTCTCTTTCTTGCTTTCAGAGATCGTTTTCTAAATCATCACTGGTCCAGGGTCTTGACTTAGGCTTTACTTTCGAGGAGACTGAGGTTAAGAGAGAGTTAATACCTTTCATATGTGTATATTTCACGTTCTCATTTTCTTATAGGTGGCTTGATGAATCAAATTCTCTTTCTAAATAAAAAAGACATAATTATATCTTAAATAATCTGAGGTGAAATGATGAAAAACTCCATACTTTCTAAAAACAGGACATGTGATAGGCATATTGCTGGATATAGAATTCTATTATAGCCCAAAACCCATAATATAAAAAGTTTTCATGGACATAAAAAGGGCATAACCTTAAAATTGTAAACCTAGTGACAGTGAAACTTGAAGGTAGTATTATCTAGCCAACATAATATCAACAGCCCGCTTAAGAAACGCTAGAAACTTACGTTTTCTACTGTGAATACATGAATCTCAACTCTCAATTCCCACATTTCATACATTCTTTTTTCATTAATGGAAACTGTGTAATAGTATATGTCAATAGGATTGCATGATCATATTTTCCTACTAATGAGTCACTTGTGGGTGAGGTGCAGTGCTGTTACTTTATAACGCACGACTTAAATCAATACCATTAGTTATCTCTGAGCTCTCAGAGAAAATGTTAAGGACAGGAGAACAGAACTTTTAAATGTACAGATCTCCTATAAAGAACACATGCACACTCACAATGATTAGCACATATTTTCAGCTTAATTTCTTTGTCATATCTTCAGTTTTATACACATTTATGCCATTAAACCAGTGAGAATGAGTAAGTATTGACGGTAAAACTGTGCATTTTTGCTCACGGAAACAGTCATCTTAATTTAAGGCAGGGTACTGTTTGCTAGCATGGCCTCTCCCTGCTCTGTGGCTGTTTTCCTGTTTTTATTGATGTGCAAAATAGAAAAAAATTAGAAAGGTATTTTTTCCTCTTTTACTAAACTTCTCTTCTTCTTGTCTTGAATATAGATGTACCTTTGATAAATGGCCAACGTAAGAAAGAAGTATAAAAGTTAAATTAAAATTTAAAAATAACATTAGCCAGGTGCGGTGGCTCATGCCTGTCATCCCAATACCTTTGGCAGGCTGAGTTGGGAGAATTCCTTGAGCTCAGGATTTCAAGACCAGCTTGGACAACATATTGAGATCTCCTTCTTACAAAATATTGTTTTAAAAATTAGCCTGGTATGGTGGTATGCACCTGTAGTCCCAGCTACTTAGGAGGTTGGAAGATTGCTTGAGTCTGGGAGATCAATGCTGCAGTGACTGGTGATTGCAGCCTTGCACTCCCACCTAGGCAACACAGCAAGACCCTGTATCAAAAACAAAATAAAATAAAATAAATATAGCTAATGGTTTTACAGTAACACTGATGAAATGTACAGGAACAAAAGATCATTTCAGCTAAATTATCAATATACAAGTGAAAGAACTAGAAGATTCTAAAGTTGGCAGAAATAAAAAAATAATTTGTTTCTATAATAGGAATACCAATAGATAATATGTTGAAAAATCACATTTAAGAAATTAGCCATCAGTATGATGTATGAAATTATTTACCTTTCTTTTTTAGTAAAAAATACTAAAAGCCAAAACATCTACAGAGATTACCTTGACAGCCAACCAATTTGCAGAGAAAATATATTTAAAAGGTTCAATGACTTCGTTTAACATACTTACTGATAGATGTGAGAGTACAGAATGTATTTTCTGACTTTTTTTTTGAGATGGAGTTTCACTCTTGTCGCCAAGGCTGGAGTGCAGTGGCACGATCTCAGCTTACTGCAACCTCTGCTTCCTGGGTTCAAGCGATTCTCCTGCCTCAGCCTTCTCAGTAGCTGGGATTACAGGCATGTGCCACCATGCCCAGTTAATTTTTGTATTTTTAGTAGAGAAGGGATTTTGCCATATTGCCCAAGCTGGTCTTGAACTCCTGACCTCAGGTGATCCACCTGCCTTGGCCTCCCAAAGTGCTGGGATTACAGGCATGAGTCACTGTGCCCAGGCTTTTCTGACATATTTTAAGGGAACTATTATAAAACAACATGGACTAGTAGCATGGTAAATGGCAGAAATGAAATAAATTCCATAGCTACTTTCTATATGCTATTACTACTAATGATAATGATAAAATACCAACTAGCAAATTCAATTGCAATAATAATATGTTGTGTAAGAGTAAACAACAACTAGACAAATGAAAAGCTATGCCTTGGTAGGCCCAGATGCTTAGACTCGATATTGCACACAGAATGTATCATTGTCTCTACTGTAAACTTGGGTGAATTTTCACTGAGTCTAAATTTTCCTGCATCCAAAATTAGAATAAAAAAATACCTTAAGAATTTTATGTGGTTGCTATTACAAAAATACTCTCATGCTGAATAAACTAATCTTGAAAAACATGTATTCTCTTCTTATATGCTTTATTGCTTTTATTTTTGTGTGTGATGCTGATTATATTTAAATGATTTATGTGAACTGGACAGTGATAGAGAAGAAATAAGAATTAATTGCAAAGTTCTGTCTTGGGAAACTAGATGAATAATAGTTTTGTTACAACTAAGAGAAATGATATGGGAAGTGGAAACATTATTATTTTGGCATATATTTTTACAAGGTCTAGCCCAAACATTAGGTAAGTTCATTATGATATATTCTGCTACAGCCAGTTATCCATCTGTCTATCCATTCATCCATCCACCCAGTTTCACTGGACTTTGAGAATTTATTAAAATAATATACTGTGCATTAAATGTGAATTTTGTTATTTTAAGGATTCCTTTTATATTTGTGTATGATTTCACCTGTCTAGAAATACAGTCCAAATATAAGGAATGCAGATGGTTCAGGCTATGTGGGAAAGTTCCCTCTAGTGAGCATAAGTAATCAAATTCATATTAACATACATAATAAAAATGCAGAATATTTTTCAAAAATATTTCATGCTAAATACTATACTATATAATCACTTATCAATTTCTTCAGAATAATGATTTATTTATAGTTTCTAGAAAATTAAGTTTTTAAAATTTATTATAACCAGTTTTGTAATTTCAAATACAGATTGATTCATATAGCAGTTCTCAAAAATATTTGAATTGAGTCTAGTAATTTAAGAAGAATACTTGTAATAAATGATCTGCATTCTACAAGGAATCTTTAGAAGAACTAGAAAACTAGGTTTGAATATGCTTGCTGTTAAAATTAAATAAAATATTTTTGCACTTCAATTTTTCTGGTTAGGCATAGTGGCAATATATTTATGCATTTTGTTTGGTGAGTTATTGCTTTTGAGCCAGTTTTTCTTATGCTCTCTTTATAATTATTTTTGCCCCTTTATTACAGAAAGCCTTATAATAAGGAGAAAAGCACATGCTATGTTATCTGAGCAAAGTGAATTAAATTTTTAACTCAACATATCCTCCATATTTAAAACCCTGTTGGTTATCACCTTTTATTGGGGGAACCAGCCCCCGATATTTCAATGTAGGTTCTTTTTTATTTTCCCTAAGTGTTAGCCGGTCTGAGAAATAAAGAGAAAGCGTACAAAAGAGCAAAATTTTAAAGCTAGGTGTCCGGGGGAGACATCACATGTCAGCAGGTTCCGTGATGCCCCCTGAGCCGCAAACCCAGCAAGTTTTTATTAGCAATTTTCAAAGGGGAGGGAGTGTATGAATAGGATGTGGGTCACAGAGATCACATGCTTCAAGCGCAACAAAATATCACAAGGCAAATGAGCAGGGCAAGGTCACAAGGCCAGGGCGAAACTATAATTACTAATGAGGGTCCTGGTCCTGCTGTGCATGCATCGTCATTGATAAACGTCAGGAAACATGGTTTGAGAGCAGACAACCAGTCTGACTAAAATTTACTAGGCAGGAATTTTGTAATCCTAATAAGCCTGGGGGCGCTACAGGAGACTAGGGCGTGTTTCACCCCTATCTACAACTGCACAAGGTAGACACTCCCAGAACGGCCATTTTAGAGGCCACCCCCGGGAAAGCATTCTTTTCCCAGGGCTGTTAATTATTAATATTCCTTACCGAGGAAAGAATTCAGTGATATTTCTCTTACCCGTTTTCAGCAATAAGAGAAATATGGCTCTGTCCTGCCTGGCTCCCAGGCAGTCAGACCTAATGGTTATCTCCCTTGTTCCGTGAACATCGCTGTTATCCTATTCTTTTTTCAAGGTGCCTAGATTTCATATTGTTCAAACACACACGCTTTACGAACAATTTGTGCAGTTAACGCAATCATCACAGGGTCCTGAGGTGACATACATCCTCAGCTTATGAAGATGATGGGACTAAGAGATTAAAGACAGGCATAGGAAATTATAAGAATATTGATTGGGGAAGTGATAAATGTCCATGAAATCTTCACAATTTATGTTCAGAGATTGTAGTAAAGACAGGCATAAGAAATTATAAAAGTAATAATTTGGAGAACTAACAAATGTCCATGAAATCTCCACAATTTATGTTCTTCTGTCACACCTTCAGCAGGTCCCTCCGTTCGGGGTCCCTGACTTCCTGCAACAACCTTTGTCACCTTTGTATCCACCAATTATAGACCTTGATAGAGGGGTTTAATTTTCAACATAGTATAGTTTTATTGTACATTTTTCTTGCTTTCTTGGTGACCAGTATTTTTGGGGACTCTTACTAGTGTATCCCACCTCCTCACGGAATAAAGCATAATACATTCCCTTCCTTTGCCCCCAAACAGCTAAACTTGGTGGTGCTAATTAGACAGATCTACTCAAGACTTTGCCTCAGAAGATAGAAATAATGGAGAAGCCACACCTGTTGAATGCAGTGAGGATATCTAGCTCTCGAGTTTCAACTGTTGCAAGACTGACTTCTATTGTAGAATGAATGATAACTTTAATCCTTTTTTCTTTATAAATTACCCAGTCTCAGGTGGTTCTTTATAGCAGTGTGAAAACAAATTAATATATCATCTGAAACTTAACATGAAATTTATTTCATAATATTTTGCATATTTTCTGGCTTCTTTGTTCTACTTGGATTTAGATTAGTTGGACACATTTATGTTGTTCAGCCTCAGGTATGTGTTACTGAGCTCTCTAGATCATAGATTTCTTTCTTTTAGGCTATATCTAATTTCCTCAAATTAAAGAACATATCAACATGTTGAACATCCACTTCATATTACTTTCTGAAGGGTCTATATGAAAAATTAAATTAAATTGGGTTCTCTCAAAAAATTAATATAAAAAGTAGATAATTTTTAAGGGAATAAATATGAAACTGGAGTTGAATACTGTCTTCATTAGTTGTTGTACTAAATGTACTTCCTATAAATTCTCAGAATTTTTATCTATAAAAATATAACATTAATACATATTTCATAAAATTGATATAAGAATAAAATGAACTAATAATATAAAAGATACTTGGAATGCTATTTAGTAAGTAGCATTCATTAAAAAAGTGTTTACTATCAAAGTTATTATAATAATTATTTGGGTTAATTGTGGGCAAGATAGTGATCAGTTTTCCCTCTTTTTGGCATGGCTATCCTAGTACTTCTCTCAGTCAAATTTCAGTATAAAAATTTTACATCTATGTAGAACATGTAAGACCAAGAATTTCAAATTTGATTATACAAGTTCTGTAGCTAGCGTCTTGACAAAGAAATACTCTTCTATCTGCATATTGTAAATAATGTAAAACTTATTTCACAATATTTCAATAAAAAGATTTTTGTACTATCACAAGTCTATGATGAGAGTAAAAGGGAAAATAATTAAGAAAAACAGTGGAGTTTAATGGATCTTAAGTATTTCTAATATAAGTCACTTTGCTTTAGAAAAATCTGGTATAATCTATTCTCACTGAAAGGTTGAATAACCTTATAATATGTGTCAAAAAGAAAAAAATATAGTAAATATATTGCAGCTATTTATTTAAATCCAGGGATGTATCCATATATCAATATATAATGCATATACACACATTGGGATATTGAACAAATACTTTTATATATATTGCTGGATAAAAGCTTAGTGACATTAAATGCTCCATTCAATGAATATTTGATATTTAATGTAGATATTTATCATAGCTTCATTGATGCATTCTTATAGTTTTCTACATTTTTGGGCTCAGAAGAGATTTAATTTTCCTTCCTATTTTATGCTTTCTTTGTGTAAACTTTTGTGTGTGTGTGTGTGTGTGTGTATACAAGCTGGAAGACATGGATATAAGAATATGCATTTGAGAAACTGGGTAGGAATTTATATCAATATAAGTTAAATATAACACCTGATTTTTTGCTATTATCATATTTTATCAAATTAATATTGCTCTATATGAATGTTTTTAAATATAACACTTCTCTCCAAAAGTTTAAACTAACTTAATTCTATAAAATGTTAAGTCGTTAAGTGAAAAGTTAATTAATATGTAACAATTTATTCTTAATTTCACTCTCTCTCTGTATGTCTCTGTCTCTCTCTCTCTCTCTCTCTCTCTCTCTATATATATTTGGAGTATTAACTTCAATTTAAGAATTCAGACTTTAAGAATACTTCTAAAATAACTCCAAAACCAAAGGTAAACCTTTCATTGTACCTAAACTTAATAATATCATTTATAATTTTGAGTTTTTAAATTGACTACATGGTCATGGCCTTCTTTTCCCTAGTTATAGCAAGTATTGCATATATACCTGGAATCTTTTAACCAAATAAAATATGAAATATATATCCATTGCCACTACTTCAAACATGAATAACTTTAAAATACAACTTTCATTGAACTAGTGTCTGTACTTTTTTATAATTTTTAATATTTTTCTTCCTAGAAAACCTTTAAATTAACATCCTCTGATAAACTGAAATGATCTGTTACATTTATTTTTCATAAATGGTGAAACTCCTGGTGTTAAAATATGAAGAGGTTAACGAGAGAGAATTCTGGCACAATAATAGTAAAAAAATGCTTGAAAGATTGCATTTTGACAAATCAATAAGCTTTTGATGTCACATAATTACATTTTCATTTTGTCTTCTTCAGGTTGGTTATTAACACAGCAGTAGGCTGTCTGTCTGCTGTCTAAGCCAAGGTTAATAAACATGTTTACAATATGATATTTCCGTTGCCTCAGTACAAAATAAGCTCTGTTCTTATTTCTTGACATGCTCTTGTTGCCTTTAAAACATTAATCTCTGGGACTTTTGAAGTGGCAAAGGAAGCTAGGAAGCAAATTATATATATATATATATATATAACTTCTACAAATTGAAAATTCTACAGCAGTTTATTGTCTTGTCTTTCAAGATTTTCTGGTTTTCTTCAAAGAAACATTTATGTTTTTCTAGGTAACCACTGTTTCACATTCAAATTTAGACATGGAAATAATAATGTTTATAACATAGTTACAAACTTCTACAGCAATTTTAAGAATTGTTTACTACCTGTAAACCCAACTATACTTTCAATACAAATTAATTCATCACATATAAAGTAACATTACTGAGATGAACAAAATTAGTTTTGTCACTTTTTATTTTTATTTAAAAAATAAATTCTAATGAGGATAAATTAACGGTGACTACTTAATTAGTTAAATGTATCAACAAATATATTAAGTATACATAATTAATAATTGTTAGAAGAGTAAGTGAATATCTAGCTGTAATCAAATCAAAAAGAAATTTTAGATTCATGAAGCAAGTAGATTAAAGTTTTACATTCTGACAAAAGAGAAGTATATTATTCACAGTGACTTTATTTTATTTACAATGAGAAGCTGTAGGTCAATAGAAACAATAAAAAATTACAATTATATTACACAAGGTATCGTAGAACACTCAAAATAATACTTAGTTGAAATTCAGCAAATAGCTATGAAAGATCTCTAAATAATATCCTCAATAGTTCTATAACTGATTTTTTTAAAAAATGTGTTTTTGAAAGTTTCTTAAAAGATTTTGCCAAGCATGGTAGCTCATGCAAGTAATCTCAGCATTTTCAGAGGCTGAGGCAGGAGCATGGCTTGAGTTCAGGATTTCAGGATTAGCCTGGGCAACACAGTGAGACACTATCTCTTAAAAATAAAAAAAAAGTTAGTGTGGCAGTACATACCTGTGATCCCAGCTACGCAGAAAACTGAGATGGGAGGATTGCTAGAGACCAGGAAGATCAGGCTGCAGTCAGCTGAATTGGCACCACTGCACTCTAGTGTCGGAAGACAGAACGAGACCCTGTCTCAAAAAACAAACAAACAAACAAAAGGTTAGATTTTTGCCTATGACCAAACATGCTTCATTACTTTTTAGACATAAATATATGTATGCATTCTTGGACTTTACTTTCTGCTTCATTATTGAGGCTATACTATTTAAAGCATAATTTGATAATAAAAATGCTTTTGAACCAAAGAATCTATGTCATGAAATAAGTCATAGAGAGTAATTTTTTTTCTACAGTTACTAAGAAAAAGAATTTCTAAGCACTATTTTTTTTGTTCAGATTGGAAAATATATTTGGTTCTTTTATAGGTCATAGTGATACAATCTTTATGTTTTATAAATTCATTTGATCATAAATTACAGTTAAAACAATTTTTTCACAGGACATAATTGATTAAACCTTATGTTTTAATTGAAATGTGAGGCTATTGGAGGCTTCATCGTGGCCACCAAAAAGATATGTGTACAGTGTGAATATTAATTTTTATGGCAAAGTATGTGATTAAGTAATTGAATGAAGGAGCTGGTCCTGGATTATCCAGGTGGGCTAAATTCAATTATAAGTGTTCTCAAAAAGTGAGACAGAGAATTATTAAACAGATACAGAAGAGGAGAGCACAAGGTAAAGATGGTCAAGATTTTATTGACGCAGCCATAAAACAATGAATGAGAACAGGCCCCAGAAACTGAGAGATTCAAGAGGAGTTGCAGCCCCATCTACACCTTGCTTTTGGAGTCGTGGCCTCCGGATTGTGAAAAAAATAAATTTCTGTTGTTTTAAGTGCCAAGCGTGTGGTAATTTGTTACAGCAGCCCTAAAAAACTAATAGATTAAACTAGGATTTTAACTAGTGATAATATTGAAATTAAATAATGATGTGGTTTATAAAATCTATACACTGAAACAGTCACAGTATACAAGATCAATGGTGGTGTACTCAGTACACATTATAGTCCATTCTACTTACAAAATGATAAAAGTTATTACTTGTAGAAGTTGAATCATTCTGCGTGTAAATTTTTTAAAACTTTAGTATAAGTTTTTAAGCTATAGTTAATGTTTTCACTATAGAACTAACCTGACATTTTGGCTCCACTCTTGAAATGTGAAAAGTAAGACTTTAAAAGCATTTAAGAAATGATAAACAAGAACGAGACTAATTTTAATAATGGGGCATTTTACTCTATAATATGAATTTTATGTTGTAGTCGAGATGTCTCAAATGGTTATAGTACATATTTCCTACCATTTTTATCAGTAACTCCAAATTTTTGACAGTTTTTCAAGAACTTAAAACAAGGATTACTATTTATACCTGTATTGAGCCTTCCTTTCTGTTTCTTTAATAAACTGAAATTTATTCAAGATCATTTGTGGTTAATAGAGTGCTTTTGAATTTTCACATGGTTCATAATATTCATAATATTTGTGCCAACACCCACAATGGGGCTCTGAGGCTGGGCAAGGTTTGCATTTTAAAAATAAGCAGAGATTCGCTCACTTTTATATAAGGCTGTAGAACAGCTTGAACATGACTCAGTGAGACTAGGTCAATCTTCCTTGATATTCATTTGTCCTTGAGCCCTGTCACTCCATTTGCTGGCTCGTCTCAATGGAAATAAGTGCTATTCATTTTTAATCGGTTGATATTACTTCTCTCACTGATAATCATCTAGAACGTTGTCTAACTACATGTGTTGCTATGGAGACCTTCTTGTATTCATCACAAATTTTTAATCTTTCAATACATGAGCAATAAAGAAGTACTAGCATTTTCCATGGACTTGCTCCCTCTTCATTTTTATTGGACAACATGAGATAGGATAAGTAAATTGCAGGATTAAAAAATGCATATAGCACATTATGTCCAGTAATTGCTCTGTGAATGAAGGAAATTTCAAAGCACAAAATGTTGCTTGTTTTATGACAATTAACAGCAGGCAGACAACACATAGATTCCAGTACTGCAGCTTAATATGCCCAGCAATAATTCAGAAAACAATAGTTTTTGTTACTTTACAACCTAAGACAGTTTTTTAGATTCACCTTGACTTCATAATATTGTTATTAACTTTTCAAATGTGCCAAGATAATAGGATGCACAGTCCATTATATTTTTAAGTCTTCAACTTGTTTTTGTTTTCTGCTTGGGTCTCCATCGCATTTAGTCAAGTATTAATCAAATTATTCATTTCTAAACATTTATGGACTGTTTTGAAACCTCATTCTAGGAAAACTTAAAGAAGCAAAATAGTAGAAGGCAATAGCCCTTGTCATAATTAAGCTAAATGTACAGACCTAAAACATACCAGCAGAACTAAGAGCATATTAACATTAAGAGCATTGCATAGAAAGTAAAAAACTAGAAAATATTATTATGTCACTGTATCAATAAAATGTAGAATTTCAGAAGTGGAAAATATCTATGTAATCTGTCACAGACACAATTGTTCTCAAGCAAGTGTTCTGAACACGGTTTCCTTTCTGTCTGAAGATTACTTAAAAGTTTTCTTAATTCTCCAGTATTTTCATTACTCCTCTCACTCTTATTTATTAGCTCAAATGAGGAATGGAGTTTACCAAATAAGAACTCCATCAATTTCCTAATACAAAAATTTTGAATTTCCTCTAATATGCAGTAACTTTCCAATGACTTTCTGCTCTTTCCTGACTGGCACCATAGTTCAATGTTTTTTAAACTTTGGTGCTCATCAGAATTGTTACTAAAACACTAGGTCCAGTCTAGGTCCTGCTGCTCACCACACAGAAAGTCAATCACTGAGACAATGAGTATTACCAAGGAAGATGGCTTTAATGGGGTGCTGTAGCAGAGGAGAAGGGAGATCTGTCTCAAATCCATCTCCCTGACTAAAATTAGGGGTTTGTAGAGCAGGAAAGAAATACAACTATGTGTGAGAAAACATGAACTAGGGAGGGGTAAGGAAGCAAACATGAACTAGGGAGGGGTCTGGCATCTCACTGGATGAGCTGATCTGGTGAGTTTATGTTCTTTGACAGTTTTTGGGGAATAGAGGAACATTTCCTAAGGAAGGAACTCAATAAAACAAATATAAGCTTCAAGCTTTAAGACCAGAATGGCAAATTTCTATGTTTATCCAAAAAATCTGCCTACGGGACTATTAAGTCTGTTTCCGAATCACATTGAGGACTTGTTAAAACACAAACTGTGGCCGGGTGCACTGGCTCACGCCTGTAATCCCAGCACTGTGGGAGGCCAAGGCGGTGGATCACATGAGGTTGGGAGTTCGCGACCAGCCTGACCAACATAGAGAAACCCCGTTTCTACTAAAAATATATATATATATATATACAAAATTAGCCAGGCGTGATGGCACATGCCTGTAATCCCAGCTACTTGGGAGGCGGAGGCAGGAGAATCACTTGAACCCGGGAGGCGGAGGTTGTGGTGAGCCAAGATCGTGCCATTGCACTCCAGCCTGGGCAACAAGAGCGAAGCTCCATCTCAAAAAAACAAACAAACAAACAAACTAAAAAAACAAATTGATTGGGCCTAGTTCTGGTATGAAACTCTCACATTCACATGTCTATCAAGTTCCTCTGTTTTTTGGTTATAGAGAGATTATATTTTAATTTTTAAACCATGCAATTATTTTTATATCTTTTATATGTAATGTAAAATATGAAAAATATTTTGTTCATTGCTATTTCTGCATCCATAAATAACTTTTTTATTAATAAAACAAGACATCATATTGTAAAATTATTTTAATCAGTAAAAATTTGAAATTATTATTTTCAGATAAAAGAATAAAATATTTTTTACAATATGAGTGTATCTTTAATATTTCCAAGAAATAATATTTTCTTTATTTTCACACTGTTGTCCTAGCTTTCTTGCTTGTAATTTACTGTCTAGAATAGTATATTAGTCTAATTATAAAATGTACATGCCTCTTTTTTTTGGCATTCAACCTGAAACTGTGAGCAGAATTCTCTAAAATTATCTGGAAAACAAAGTCAATACTGTAATCACATTTATTTTTTAAATAAATATTTGTGATATCTTCAATGTCACCAAAATAAAATCCCAAATTATTCAAGGGGAATTCTAGCTTCCATTATAATGTCTTCCTTAGCCTTGCAATGAGAACTAATAACATCTACTTTTGAATTTCTGTATCTCTTTGCTGAGAAATCTAATTCAACATTTTTATGCATTCTGCTAGAATTGATGTTTACTTATCATATTGATCATACTGTGAGCCTCCTGAAGCCCAAATAATATGTCATATTCAGGTCTTTATTCTAGGAATATAATACAGCTATCACATGATACGGTACTATTACTGAGTTAATGAGCCAATCAATGAATGAACAGTAAAATAAAATTTAGAAAATACCAGGGAGAAGAAATTTAGGAGGCGAACAATAGAAACTTGCCCAACCTTGCATCTTTTTTTAGTATTGGTGAGAAAAGAGACATTCAAGTTACTGTATTGTTCTAATTATAGAAACTCAATATTAAAAATTAAACAAGATAAATTTATGAATTAAAATAGCTATCAGAAAGTCTGTATTTTATCACACATGTTAACTATACCTATACATGTTTATTTTACTTGCTTTTCTTTTACATTTTATACTTAGATAAAGGGACTATTCTAAAAACAACTATCTTTGTTTCCTTGGAAATACATTGCCAAAATCAAGCACTTATTTTTATTCAGAGTACTTTTCTTTATTGATGAATATTTTCTGTATGTGAAATTTGTGACCTTACCTAACAACAATGGAGGTTGACTTGTTGTGCTCAGTTTAAGGACAATGACCTCAGAGTTCTTTATGAGACTATTCTTTATTTCTTATAAATTATTTGCTTCTCAGTACGGAAGATGCAAGGAGTTCTTCCTATTTAACTACCCTACATGCGTATTTGTAAAGATTGAACCTAGTCCCTTTTGCTCATTTTATGTCCAACTGCTTGCAGTGAATATCTATTTCACAGAATTTTTTAAAGCATATATTTTCTTTTTAAAAAACTAATATTTGTAAGCAGTATAATCTGCAGAATATATTTGATACCTGTTCTTTTCTCTGTGGGGAATATTGGACTCATTTCTATGTTCAATATTATTTTAGAAGAGCATAAAGGTTTAGTTGAATTTATTTTATAAAATAAAAATGCATGAATAAATTTGAAGAACAAGGCTTGTCATGTATGGAAATTATTAAAATAATTGTATTTTTTACTCATTTATGTATAGATGCCAGGGTTTTTTTAATGACATGTCTTATAAGTAGAAAATAGAGACTGTTATGTTTTTAAATAAAGCCATCCGATAGTAAAGTATTTTTCATAGTTTCTAATTTAACTGTGAGATAGGAAATTCATAAAAAGTACAAAAACATAAGGAAACATCACTTTCTTGTTTTCCATGTCTTTGTTAAGCAGACACCCACGTAAAAAATATATGCCTTAAATATTGATACATATAAGATCTTTGTAAGCTAAATAATCATCACATTAAAGGGTCTAATATTTAATAAAACACTAAAATTTTATGCCTTTATTGAATTAAAATAAACATTTATTGAACATATTAAATATTCAAGACACCTTGCTAGGTGTCAGAACTGAAAAGTGACCCAAACAGAGATAGTACTCTCAAAAACGTCAAAATCAAATAAATAAAATAGCAATGTGGAGGAGACATTGACTGAAGAAGTGGTTTGCACTGATAAATTTTAACAGATTAAAAGTCAGTTTGAACTAAATGTTCCAATTTTTATTATTTTCTCAGTGTTTTAGAAGATGATTCTGCAAGTCATTTATGCTGAGACAATACAGAGTAACTCATAAACTGCAACCCTTTTCCATTTGTCAGAATACATAGGAAATATATTAGCATTTATAGATCTTTGCCTGTTCAAGTTGATTTTATATTTATTTCCACCCAATCATCAAACTTTATTTCTCATCTTTTTTTTTTTTCCAGAGTCTTGCTCTGTCACCAGGCTGGAGTGCAGTGGCATGATCTCGGCTCACTGCAACCTCCGCCTCCTGGGTTCAGGCGATTCTCTTGCCTCAGCCTCCCAAGTATCTGGGACTACAGGTGCCTGCCACCGCACCCGGCTAATTTTTGTATTTCTAGTAGAGACCAGGTTCATCACCTTGGCCAGGCTGGTCTCGAACTCCTGACCTCATGATCCACCTGCCTTGGACTCCCAAAGTGCTGGGATTACAGGTGTGAGCCACCGCACTCTGCCTATTTCTGATCTTAATCCCATTTTTGCCTAGTTAAAAACAAAATCACCATCTGTGATCACAAAGATTATTCTTAGAATTCTCAGTAGTCTGGGAATTCAAGATTGTATTAGAAGGGAAATTAAAAATCAAACATACGAAAAGCATAAAATATATTACTTAAAATTTGTACTGTATTTTAATTGCCAAGGAGAAAGAGTAATTCATGTGGAGCCATCTGTGTGACAGGCTAGAGTTTTATTACTCAAATCAGTCTTGGTGAACATTCAGGGATGTGAGTTTTTAAGGATAATTTGGCAGGCGGGTGTTTGGGAAGTTGGAGTGCTTATTGGTCAGGTTGGAGATGAAATCATAGGGGGTCAAAGTAAGTTTTTCTTGCTGTCTTCTGTTCCAGGGTGGGATCACAGAACTGGTTGAGCCAGATTACTGGTCTGGGTGTTGTCCACTGATCCGTCAAGTGCAGGGGTCTGCAAAATATCTCAAGCATTGATCTTAGGTTTTACAATAGTGATGTCACTACCAGGAGCAACTTGGGGAGATTCAGGCATGGCCCCTAATACCTAATTTCTAAATAGCTAATATGTTAGTCCTATAAAGGCAGACTGGTCCTCAGGCAAGAAAGGGTTTTTTTCAGGAAAGGGCTATTATCAATTTTGTTTCAGAGTTAAACTATAAATTATTTCCCAAGGGTTAGTTTGGCCTACACCCAGGAATGAAAAAGACAGCTTAAAGGTGAGAAGCAACATGGAGTCGGTTATGTCTGATGTCTTTTACTGTCATAATTTCCTCAGTTATAACTTTTGCAAAGGCAGTTTCAAGAGTATTCAGAGAAGTGTTACAGCTAGATAGGTATATGCATAGAGAGATGTAGAGACATGTGAATAAGTGAAGATAACATGCATTTTCATATTTCTTGACAGCTTGTCTCAATAAATATTTTTACTCTATTTTTAAGGCGCTCATTAAACTGAAATATATTGTAAATTACATTTCCAAAGGAGACTCAACTTAAAAAGTTAATATTTAATATTACTTACATTTCCTTCTAGTAGTTTCCTTACAAAAATTCTCCCCATATTGATGCTCATTTATATGAATTAATAAAATAATAACCTAATAATAAACTAAAGCTATTTTTGCTTACTTCTAAACTGTGCTATTTCATATAGAGGTCATATAAAATAAAACAACTTTCATTACATGATTGATATTCAATTTAACTTTCTTAAAAACCAATTCTGTAGGTTAGGACTGTAAGTTATGAACATTTAATTTATATTGTGCTTTTCCTTGGGAAAAAATCATCTGCCCTTTAACAAATTATGACTCTAGTCTCAATTTTACATTCACGGCAACATCTACTTCTACAGATCAAAGTAACTATATATTTGTTTTCAATTTTCATTTCAGAGGAATAAGGTTAGTAAAAGAGTTGTGTTAATAAGGCCAAATTGATGATCTAGATTGATATTTCTAGTGAAAATATTCTTCAGTAAAACTCTGTTTCTGGATAAGATGGAGTAGCAGAAAGATTTTTCACCATCCTGCTGAAACACTACAAACCAGAATGTGTGTGTGTTTGTCTGTGTGTATCAATGGTTTTCAAAAATTTGACATTAGACAAATAAAGGTTTATGTTCCATGAGAGAATACAATAACATAGGTATGTATGTATGTGTGTATGTATGTATGTATCTAGATGTAGATATAGGTATGTATGCACCCACTGTTGTTTCAATATACTGAGTGGCAATAGTCACCAGGTTGTAGTGTAAATATGGGAAGCAAGGCAGAAACCAAAGTCTCTGAGTAAAGTAGAAGGATCTAGAGGTCTATGAAGGCCAAAAGAGCTATAGTTTGGAGCACAAATGACTGGGAAGAGAGAGCTGCATAAAGAGAACTCAGAATATCTGGAGGGAGATCTGGGTAAATATCCCAGAGCTTCTCTTGCACTTGGTGCTGTTCCATTGACCCTCTATATGCAATTTATTTTTCGTGTCTTAATGTAATGTCTAGGAACTCTAGTACAGTGCTGAATAAAAGTGGGAAAAGTTGACTTCTAAGTCTCAGAAAACAGTATTCAATATTATAACATGAACTATGATGTTAGGCATTTCATAAATGCCCTTATCAGGTCAATGAGGTTGAAAAAACTATCCTCTATTTCTAGTTTGTTGAGAACATATTTTTTTAATTTTAGTAAAAGAGTGTTAAATTTTCTTAAATCGTTTTCTGTATCTATAGAGGGGATCTTTTATATTTTAGTTAATATGGTGAAATACTCATTCATTGTCAAACATTAGATGAAACTTACATTCCAGGGAAAATTCTTCTTGGCTACAGTAATGTGTGTGTGTGTGTGTGTACGTTTTTTTCTTAGTCCATTCAGGCTCCTATAACAAAATATCAAAATCTGAGTGGTTTATAAACAACAGGAATTCTTACAGTTCTGAGGGCTTGAAAGATCAAGGTACTGGCAGATTGTGCCCAGTGAGATATCACTTTCTGGTTCATCCATGGTGCCTTCTCACTGAGTCTAAATGGTGGAAGGGCTGTGGGGGCTTTCTGGGGTTTCTTTTATAACTTCACTGATCACATACATGATGGCTCTGCCCTCCTGACCTAATCACCTGCCAATGTCCCTACCTCCTAATATCTTTCATTGGATTTCAGTGTATGAACTGGAGGAAGACACAAAAATTTTGTATGTGCATATATATGTACATATAAATATATATATAATTTATAATTCTATATTTATTATATGAATGTATATTATACACTGTATATAAATATATAATTTCATTAGGTTTCAACATATAAATTGGTGGAAGAGACAGAAATTTAGTATATATATAAGCTTTATGTATAACTATACACACATATATTAATTTAATTTGCTAATACTTTATAAAGAGTTTTGATCTCCAGTCATCAGGAATATTTGTCTGTATTCATTTGTTAATGTCTGTCAGTTCTTACCATTAGGTTATGCCAACATTATAAAATGTATTAAAATCATTTCTACTTTTTACTTCTGAAAGATTTTCTTATAAAATAGGTATTATTTCTTCCTTAAATAGTGATGGAATTTTGAAAATAAATTTTCTAGGCCTGGGGCTTTATTGGTGAAAAAAATATTTAACAGATATAGTTCCTTTAATAGTTTTAGGGCTATTTTCTAGCATCCTGTGGCAGAAATAGATTATTTATTTTAGTGCTTTCTTCTTTATAATAAAGATCTTTAAAGCCAAAAAATTGTCTATACACACTATCTTAACTATATCCTAGAAATTGTTATATATCGTATTTTTATTATCATTCAGCTTAAAATATTCCTTTATTTGCTTAGCAATTTCTTATTCAAAATAAGAACTATTTAGAAGTGTGTTCTTTAATTTCTAAATATTTCTATTTTTTCTGAATTAACATGGTTGTTGATGTATAATTTTTTATTGTTTATGTGGATACTAATTATAAGTTATAATGTAGTTTCATTGTAGTAACATCAAATGTAGAAATCCTCTCCACTATTCTTTATTCTATAGCTATTGGATATATTATAACTGTAAACATAAAACCTATAAGACAATGCTAAAAATATTGTTTCAAATATTCTTACATAGTTTAAAGAAATTAAGAGGAAAATTAGTTGCTTATATTCACACAGCTATATAAATTGTTAATGTTCTTTAATTGTTTTTCATGGTTTCCCCTCTGGCATAAATTATTTGCCTTCATGGAAAGAATTTCCTTTAACCCTTTTTGTAGTTCAGTTACCCTTCAACGCATTCTTAGTTTCCTTTACCTAAAATTATACCTATTTTGTCTTCATTCTTGAATGGTGATTTGCCTAATAGAGAATTTTTAATTGACAGTTATTTCCATAAGCAATTCAAATATTTTTCTGATGTTTTGTAGTTTCCATTGTCTTTCTGAGAAGTTTGCATGTATTAGTATCATCACTAATGTTTGCATATAATATCTTCTTTTCTTTGGCTGCTTTTATTATTTTAGTAATTGTTAACTTCCAGCAGTTTTACTACAATGCACTTATATTTTTTTTTGGTATATTTGTTCTATTTATAGTTTGCTGGGCTACCTAATTCTGTAACTTTTTGTCTTTCCTCACATTTAAAAATCTTTCTTTTATTACATCTGATAATATATTTTTCTGCCTCATTATTTTTGTCCTCTTCTGCTGAGATTCCAATTACATTTACTTTAGACCTTTTGACATTATGTTTCTCCCTTCAATTCTGTCAGTTTTGCTTCATATATTTTGGAGCTATCTTGTAAGGCATAGATATATTTATAATTTTTATATCTTCCTGACAGTTTGACCCTTTTTATCATTATACAATATACTCTTTATCTAGCAACAATATTTGCCTGAATTTCTATTCTATCTGATAGTATAGCCACTCAGCTCGCTATTGTACAATGCTTTTGGGTTTTATCTATCTTTTTAATTTTTTTTGTACTTTTAAACTATTTCTATAAGGCAATCTAGAGTTTATATCATGTAAATAAAAATTAATTGTATCATTTTTATTCATTTCTTAAATATCTGCCTTTTGATTGGAGTATTTCATCCATTTACATCCAATGTCATTAGTTATAGGGGAGGATTTATGTTTGCTATTTTGTGATTTTATATGTGTGTGTGTGTGTGTGTGTGTGTGTGCACGCACTGTCTTTTCTATTTGTCTATCCCTCTATTATTGCTTTTCTTTGTGTTAAACAGTGTACATTTAAGTTCTACTTTGTGTGTGTGTGTGTGTGTGTGTGTGTGTATTAGTTATTTTCTTAGTGGTTGACCTCCCCTGAAATGCTTAGTAATAAATAGTTGACAATCTGATTTTTGTTGTTTTTTTAAGTTGCTTATTTTGTTTAGTAGGCAATTATCTTGGCTGTTCTTCGAGTTCTAATTGTTTCATTATTCTGAGGGGCAGGGAATAAAATCTGTATGAACTTCTTTAATCTTGTCTAAACTATCAGATTCTGCCTCATACAAACATGCTTCAGCCCTCTACCCATTTTGAAGTTCTCCCAATTTGGCTCTCTCTCTCTTTTTTTTAAAGTCATCCCTTGCTCACACTTACCTGATGTCATAGCAGTTTCAGATTTTGTTGTCTGATTCTTCTAAGCCAATAAAATCAGACAACAAAGTGAAGATTTCCATTAGAATTGTTGTCTCACATCCAGTGGATAATACCCTAAGGCAAAAAAGACCACAAAAGGAGAAATTTTCCAGTGCTTTTTCTTCATATTGATTCTCCTCCACATTTCTCTGCTGTTTATGGCTCTCTAGTACTTATAGGTTATTGCACTTTTTGTAATTTTTCTCAATATTTCAGTTTCTATCTTTAGGAAAATTAGTCTGATAGGAATCCTCTGTTGTGAAATTCAAAATAGAGTTTATTGTCTTTAAAAACAAAACCTTATTACTTGGATAAAGACGCAATACTCTATTAGATTTGTCTAACTCCAATATACATAATTTATTTTAAAAAGGAAAATGAAGTGTGAAAGAAGTTTATTATTTTTCACATTAAAATCTACTGAATTGTAGAACCTGGTATTAGTGAATATTTCTGCTCTAAAATGGGCAATTACTAAATATGGATACATATATGTTCCATTTGATTTACTACACATGTAATGCCCTGAGAGACATTCACAAGCATAGACCAGTTGGTCAATATAACTTGGGGAATTACTTGATAAGAACTTCTATGTGCCCCGTAGATCCATGCATAGACATGGAAATGCTGATAGTTGTTTCCTATCAATTTTCAGAGAATATTGAAATGTATTCTATTTAAATAATCATGGATATTTAGCACTACAGAAAGTGAGGTGCTACTGAAAGTTTTAAGACTGTCACCCAAGAGTACACTCTAAGTAAATATTTACAAATTTTTGCTCTTCCAACTTGTTTCCAGTGTACTGCATAACTTTTGTTTTTCCATTATAGAAAGAGTCAGTGCCATTAGATGAAATGTGTGTCTCATTTTAGGGAGAAAGATTTTCTAGGGTGACTGCTGATGTCAGTATAAATGTGAAATTAGTTCTTGTTTTGTAATGAAAAAAAATCAACAAAATCTTGCCAAAGGTGAAAGTAAATATGAAAACATATTAACAAACGTGTAGAATTAGTAGAATGACAGAATCCTTTTCCAAAGTTTTCATCATATATAGTGAAAGAGTAAAACCTTTCTCAGGCTGAAAGAATGAAAGGCAGCTCAAATTACAAAGGCAAAAGCAGCTCTGCTGTTAATCAGGCTAAGAGAATAGGCCTATACTAAGCCAGCTGCATAGTTACCTTTGCCCTCACTTTATCAACCACTTTCATCTCATAATAGCACCCAATCCATAGTTAACTCTTGCTTCTTTTAATCACACCTTCAAAATTCAGACCTGCTTCCCCTAGGCCCTTCTCAGAATCTTTTAAGGGATACTCAAATTTTACAAAAGAAATATCTTTCTGGTCCCTCTAGCATCAAGTGACGTTTTGCAGTTTTTCTGTCAGTTGCGCTTTTACGATAAACATGGTTTTGCAATAAATATAATGTTGCAACATTACAAGCTTATCTGGGGTAGTTTCTAGATGATTATGATTTAACAAGCACGTACGGAATTTTGTGGGGACGAGTGCTCTCCTCATAATAAGAAATTAACAAACACTCATCTATCCTAGGAAAAAAAACTTTCCAATTGGAAAAGTAACCCAGATTGGTGGGTAATGTAAGTATCTACTTTAGCAGATTGACAAAATCTAGCAACCTTCATTCCAGTTGTCTTCAAAAAGTTATAAAATCTGAGAAATTTAATTGTAAATAGCCTAGTCAGTTCACATAGAAAAGCATGATAACTAAAACAGAAATAATACAGCAACAGTGGTTAAGAGCTGAATTCTAGAGCCCCATTACCTGGCTTTCAAAGACTTATTACACCCACTTATCAGTTGTGAAATCTTATGCAGTTCTCTTGTCTTCAGTGTATTCTTAAATTCAATTACTGGCAAAATGGAGCTAATAAACAATAATAATATATAGGTTCATTGTAAGGGTTAAATGAAATATTACATGCAAACCTCTTAAAGTGGTACTTGTCTTATATTAAGCACCAAATTTGTCATCCATATTAAATGCCATAATAATAATAATCATAGAGTCATGGAATACTAAACTATTTTCCATCTTACATGTACACAGACTACTGGTTCTATATTGAATAGAATGTATGACTCAGTACAATTCTCACTGGACTAAAAGTAAGTACTATATGTGTTCACCGTTTTAACTAATGCATAGCACAATTCCAAACACATAGATAACACAAATAGGTGAATTTTTGGGGGGATTAGTTATTGGTTTTTATTTTCATTTCATTCCAATCTATTAAATTCTTCAGTTATAATTGACAGAATTATATATACTTAAGGCCAAAACTTGATATTTTGATACATAAATACATTGTGAGATGATCACCAAAATCATGCTAATTAACATATCCACCATCTCAATAGTAATAATTTTCTTCTTGTGTGTGTGTGTGTGTGTGTGTGGTAGTTAACACTTAAGAAATATATTTGAATATATATTATTTGTCCTAGGATATTGGTTTCCTCCTTCTTGTCCATTTTTTTTTTGGTACAAAGTGAACATCATTTCTAGTCTCCTTATCTTGTTTGATTCCTACCCCAATTTTCTATTTCTATTGAAAATATGAAGCCTGGCCAGTATGTGAATTGTTGTTTCAATTTCGTTGTGATTTACACAAAAATAAAAGCACACATTTATAATATATTACAAGTTCTAACAGATATTCATTTCCCTTCAGCACAAGAAATTGTAATATGTTTGCTTCCAATAAGTTTCCCCTTTTTGGAACATCACACTCCGGGGACTGTTGCGGGGTAGGGGGAGGGGGGAGGGACAGCATTAGGAGATATACCTAATGCTAAATGACGAGTTAATGGGTGCTGGAAATCAACATGGCACATGGATACATATGTAAAAAACCTGCACTTTGTGCACATGTACCCTAAAACCTAAAGTATAATAAAAAAAAAAAATCCAAAAAAAAAAATTTCCCCTTTTTTGGTTTAAATATTAGTATCTATCTGTTAAATATTGGGTAAAATTTTAGAGTGATGAAGTGTTTTATTACTTGGCTCTCCTTCTGTAAGTTCCCTTTACTTTTGATGAGTCATCTTCTCCTTATTTCCCAACATCAGAAAAAAGGAAATCATTGTAGGAGATACCAGTCCACTTATGGATTGACTATATATCAGCAGTGAGAAGATTTTCTTATCATTAGAATTATGATTATCATTTGGCTCCACTATTGATGCCATATATTCTTCCTTTTAGGCCCAACACTACCTCTTAGTCAATTCTAATATTATGTACCTCTTTATATTCTTGGATGTTTTGAAAAGTTTTTATGTCCCACATAGTTATCTTAAGGTCCAGCATATAATTTCCCGGAATTGATTATCTTAGCTATGCTTGCTTCATTGCCAGAGAGAATCCTGTCTCCATAACTTTGGAGGGATGATTTTTCCATAGGGATGTCTTAAAATCTGTGTTTGTCCTATAGAACTTTTACTGCTTATTCTGTAACTATGGAAAAACTCATAAATCTTTGCCACACCTTGAGATTTTATTGGTTATGCATTTTTGCCCACTCTCATGTAGCTCTGCCGCGGGTATTATCTTTAAGAAACTCAGATGTCTCCACTCCTGCCTGCCAGCACTTATTAGGGAAACAAAATGACAGCCATTGTATTCTCACACATTCAACTAAACTATTTTCCATCTTACATGTAGCTCTACTGAAAAAGAATTCTAGAAACAGGTCATAAGATAACCAAAAACAAAGCAAGGGATTGGGAGAGAGGTGATCTCAGGACTCAAACAAAAGGGGGAAAAATGAAGAGCCAAACACAGAGTAAATACATGGAACATTTGAGGAAAGTGTGTTAAAAACAAGTCATGATAAGAACTGAAAAGTCTCCATTAGATTTCATGGCTAAGAGGTGATAAGTGAGGATGAACAATAGGCTGAATGGATCGCAGTATTTATTCATAGTATCGTTTTCCATTCGTCTTTTCTAGAATTAACTGATTAATGATTATCTTCATAAATAAATTATAAATTTCATAAAGGTAGACAGTACAATATCCTCATTTGTATGTATGAAGTATATACAAATAATAGATATAGAAAACTCACATATAGTATATGTGCTTTGTTCTGTTTAATTTTAATTTTAAATCTCATTTAATGCTTCCCACAGTTCTCATGACTAAAAATTGATGAACCCATAATTTAAAGAAACATAGTGCCATCCAGAATCCATCTCTTAACTTCAGTAATCGTGTCTAGTTAGATATTATATTAATGTAAAAGCTGTTGAATAAAAGGATCATAAGATTGTCTTAATGTGACAAAAAGTGGAGCTAGTAGGATGAAAATGATGTATAACAGACATATGCTTTACCAATTTATAATCTTTACTTGTTCCATACAGTGTTAAAGAATATAAAATAATTTAAAAATAAGGAAAGTTACATTAATATACAAATTTCAAAGTATTTGGGAGGGGAAAATGATATCTGTAGCATTGGGCTACACATTACTGCCGAACCTGGATCGCTAAAAACACTTGACTGAAGCTGCATAGTGTGTACTGTCTGTTCATCGAAAATAAGAATTTAACTTCAGGCTTAGTATATCCTTCTTAACTTCTTAATCTTTTGAATTATTTATGTTTGCTACTTGGTTCCTATAAACATTAAAGACTATGTTTCCTAGTGTAGAGAATACTTTTCACATTAAAAAAAAAGTATAGATGAAAAACTTGCTGTGAAAGGAAGGTTAAACATCCAAGAAATGGGATCTGGGTCTATATAAGATGTCATAGACCAATTTCTTTTGTTTCTTCCTATTAAAACAACTATAATCCCTGGAGATGGTGCACAAGACAACCAAAGGAGAACTCTGAGAGCATAAGAAAAAGTCTAGCTGGTTTGGGAACTCAAGGAGGAGCAGGACATCAGCAGGTCTTTCTTTATCCCCCCTGTAAAAAAAAAAATACAGAAATCCCCTCAGACTATGAGTTTACCGACCCTGCATCTAAGAGAAGGAATCCCATAGAACCAGTGGAAATCCCCCAGGGAACACCAGGCAATTTCTATATCACTCACAGGAAAAATAACTGGGAGAAGGCTGTCATTAAAAATAAGCATGCAGGCCGGGCGCGGTGGCTCACGCCTGTAATTCCAGCACTTTGGGAGGCCGAGGCGGGTAGATCAAGAGGTCAGGAGATCGAGACCATCCTGGCTAACATAGTGAAACCGCATCTCTACTAAAAATACAAAAAATTAGCCGGGCGCGGTAGTGGGAGCCTGTAGTCCCAGCTATTCGAGAGGCTGAGGCAGGCGAACTGCGTGAACCCGGGAGGCGGAGCTTGCAGTGAGCCAAGATCGTGCCACTGCACTCCAGCCTGGGCGACAGAGCGAGACTCAGTCTAAAAAAAAAAAAAAAAAAAAAAAAGCATACAGGGGAAATAATCTCTTTATCATGACTGAGAATCAATTTCTCCTTTGAGAGACACTGGAGTGAACAAATCCCCAAAAAGGGGCCCAGTCACAGAAAATGGCCCAACCCAGATAACCTCTTTATTCAGTCTGTTTAAAACTCGTCTCTACTCAGAGACACCAGGGAAGTCAGATGTCACTGATAGGATGCCACTTAGCCCTCCACCATCTGAGAGTTGCCAGCAGGCACCAGATTAACCAAACAGACAAAAATAGCACTAAAAGGCTCTGGAAACTTAATTGTCATTTGAACCACAGCTCAAAACAGAAGGCTAAGATCATCACTGTGGTAAATGTAAACATACTGAATGCCTACCAAATATTTTTTTTAAAAAGTTAGCTGGGACTCAAAATCTCTTAATATAATGGGCACAATGCCTAGGATAAAGTAGAAAATAGCCCATCATATCCAAAACCCAGTAAATTACAACTTAAATGAGAAAAAAAAATCAACCGATGCCAATACTGAGAAGAATAATATGCTAGGATTAACTGACAGGAATTTTAAAGCAGGTGCCATAAAATTGCTTTAGCAATCGCTACAACTATTATTGATGAAAATAAAATGGAAAACATCAGCAAGCAAATGAACTTATAAAAAAAGAAATAATTGGAATTTGTTACCATAAAATGCCAAGTTAAATACAAAAATTAAAACATAATACACACTAATAATGCACAATAAAGTATTACGATGCAATATAATAACAAATACAAAAAGTTAAATGTAAAAAAGCTTGCTCAGCAGGGTTACTAGCAGATTGAAGATCAGAAAGCATGAAACAAGCAAACTTGAGGACAGAAAAATAAAATATTCACCCACTGTGAAAAACAGAGAGAAATTGACTATAATTTAAAAATACACAGAGCCTGAGAATCATATAGGAATAAGCAAAGAATCAGTATTTGTGTCACTAAATGTCCATAATAATGTACAGTGAGACCAGGCCTGAAAGAGTATTCAAAAAAGCAATGTCTGAAAACTTTCCAAAAAATAGTCAATTATGAATTTTAAATCTGGTAAAATTATTCTTCAAGAATAAAGAAAAAATGAAACATTCTCAGATGAAGTAAAACTAAAAGGATTGTTATGCCAGCAGACCTTCCCTTAACAAAATTGGCTAAAGGAAGTTATTCAAATTTAATAAAGGAAGCAATATTGAAACATGACAAAAGAAACGAGGAATAATGGAAAAAGCAGAAGTGTGGATGAATGCAAGCAATAGACTATTCTTTTCCTGAGGAGTTTTTAAAATCATATTTGATGATTGAAATAGAAACTCTAACACAATCTGATATTTAATACAATAATATTTGAAAGTGGTGGAGATAAGGAGAATTAAGGGAAATGTAGTTTCCCTGTTTCACTCAAGTATTGAGGAAAATATTCAAACCAGTAGACTAATATAAGTCACATAGGTGTATTAGAAACACCAGGCCAATCTCTACAAAAATTACACAAAGAGAAGGCAATTACCCCAAAAGAAATAACTTAGGAAAAGACAACCAATACCGCATGTTCTCACTTGTAAGTGGGAGGTAAACAATGGATACACATGGACATATGGAGGAAAATACTAGGCACTGAGGCCTCCAAAAGGGGGGAGATTGGGAGGGAGAGATGGTTTAAAAATTATCTCTTGGGTATATTGTTCACTGTTCAGGAGATGGGTACACAAGAAGCCCAAACCCCACCATTATGCAATATATCCATGTAACCAACTTGCATATGTACCACCTGAATCCATTATATATATGAATTCGATGTGTGTGTGTGTGTTTACATAAAGAGATGCACTCAATACACTATAAATAAATTAAGAAACTAAATCCTAAATAATTTTCAAGTAACCTTCAGTAAGGCAAGGAAAGATATACAAGGAAATAAGAACCCCAAAAGATATATTTAAAACAAATAACAGAATAGCACACCTAAGTGGCAACACACCAATAATTAACTTAAATGACAATGATCTATGTACAGCAATCAAAAGGTAGAAATTAACACAGTGAATTAAAACAAAATTATACAGCCCTTACAAGAAAGTCATTTCCAAATCAATGAAGCTGGTAGTATAAAAGTGAAAGGATGGGAAAAAATGTAACATGCCCACATTTTAAAAAATCAGGAGTATATCTGAACCAAACTACAGACACTCAAAATACATGAATCAAAAATGAATAGACCGGAAAGAAAACTTATAGATAACTATAAAATTAGGTCTGTGGACTTCAAACTACCATGCTCCCAGCTAATAAGCAGGAATAAGCATTTTATATATGAATAACACAACCAACAGGAACAGATTGACATACATATAACACTCCACCTAATAACAGTAGAATACACATTTATATTTTTTCTCGTGCCATAAAATATTCACCATGATAAAATATATGAACCATAAAACAAATTTAAAGAAATGAAAAAAAATGGAATCACAGTAACAGAAGAGAAAATACATATTCAAAGAGAGAAAATTAAACAACATACTTCTAAAAAATCTGTGGTTCAAAGAAAAAGTCTCAAAAGAAATATTTTAAAAAATACATAGAACTAAACAAAATCAAAGGACTACATATGAAAATATTTGAGATATGGTTAAAACTATGTTTAGAGAGATTAGTAGTACTAAATGCTTACATTAGAAATATGAAATGGTCTCAAATCAACACTATTAAAATTAGGAAAAAATAGAGTTTCAATGAAATTAAAAAACGCTTCTTTGAAAAGTTGCTTTAGAAAATGAAGCTGTAGCAACACTAACAAAAATGAAATGGGAAAAATACATAAACTAACAATATCATATGTGAAATAGAGAGTAGACCTAAACCTTCTACAGTCATTAAAAGATAATAGGCGAATATTAAAACAACTGTATTTTCATAAATTTAACAGCTTAAAAGAAATGGACTTATTCCTTGAACTCCATAAACTACCAAAAGTTAACTAAGATGAAATAGACAATCTGAACAACCAACAAATATATGGAATCTATAATTACATAGCTCAATCCAAAATAAATATAGAGGCTCAGGTGGTTTTACAGAAGAATTTAGCCAAAAACTTAATAAAAAATTAACACAACTTTGCAATGTCTTCCAGAAAATAGAAGTGGAGGAATCACATTTGTACTTAATTTATGAGGCCATTATTACACTGATACCCAACCAAAGACATTACAAATAAACTTGCTGTTTTAGTCTGTTTTGTGTTGCTATAATGGAATACCTGAGACTGGGTAATTTATAAAGAGAAGAGGTTTATTTGACTCATAGTTCAGGCTGTACAAGAAGCATGGTGCCAGCATCTGCTTGGCTTCTGGTGACAGTCTTGTGCTGCATCAAAACATGGCAGAGAACCTCAAAGGGAAAGCAGGTGCATGTGAAGAACAACCAAATAGGAAGAGGAACCTCACTTTATAACAACCTACTCCAATGGGAACTAATTTATTCTCTGAAGAACGAATCCCATTTTGCCAGAATGAGAACACATAACCTCAAGGGGAGCACTAAGCCTCTCATGAGGAATCTACCCCCATAACCCAAACCATCATCCCTGGTACCAACACTGCCACACTGGGGATCAAATTTCAACACGAGTTTTGTGGGAGGAAAAATAAATCATATATAAACCACAGCCACTACAGATGAATATCTCTCATGAACCTTATGTGCACAAAAATTATCAACCAAATAATAGGGTCATCATTGAGAATGAAAATAAGGTATGAATTAAAGTAATTTGAAAAAAAATGCCAAGCAAAAATAGACACAACAGGATGGAAGATCATAGATTACTCATCTTAATTACACCACTTTATGTAATTGAACTTTTTTTTTCCCAGCAGCATTCATCTTTGCAAGTTGGGAGTGAAGTCACGTTATTAGAATGATCCATAAAAAGAGGTTTATAGATGGAATGAGAAACCATCAAATTGTTTCTTTATACAAATTCCACACTGTGATTAACACAAGAATGCTATGAAGAGCAAAACTCCTGGTCTTACTGATCACAAAAAGAAAATAAATTTACTACTTTCTGGGCATATCTTTCTAACCTCTGTCAAAAAAAAAATGATGATTTTGTAATGGTACAGATACTCATTTCGTGCAGCAAATAGTGGAATAATATTAGATGTTGAGGTTACTACTATAAATCAAAAAGTAATATTTGAAAGTCAGCCTTTATAAGCAGAAATCTTGAATGAAAAGAGTAATACATTTTATAAGTTAAGGTTTATGATAGTTTAATTGATATCAATTTACAATGATTAGTCTTCATATATTAATCATATGCTGACATTCAATCTAATTATTTGAAGATAATACATAGAAATCCATCATTTTAAATGTTGGTTAACATTTCATTCTGTAATTAATGTCATCCAGGCTCTACAGTTTGGTCGTTTCTCCTTCCATTTTTAGAAAACCTATGCAATATTTCTCTGTGTGTATGGTTAGGGAGGAGGGATTTCTGCAGATTCTTTCAATAGTGTCTATGCCAGATTCAAACCACTTCTTTCCATTTTTCTCATTTCTGCTAACTCATACATAATCTCATTGTCAACTAACAGGTCTATTGACTTTTATAATACCAATGACCCATTCTGACCCCCAAGGTTCCAACCAGTACCTTCCCAATATTTTCTAATCCTTATGGGAATAGTGAACATTTGAAAATGTAAATTTGACATATTACCCCACTTTTACTAAATATTTTTGAACTACTTCTCTCACTTTCAGAACACTTTTAGTCGTAAATTTTACATATCATGCAGAGGCCTACATGACTAGATATTTTTTACATCTGATTTTTGGCAAGCTTAGAAACCATTTGTCTTTCCTCTGTTAATAGTTCCCCAATTTATCTTACAGGATACAGACATCTGCCATCATAATATAATAGTTCATATGATTTAAGCTGAAATTGTCAGATGTGACTTAGACAAGGTTATCCATTTCATACCATCCCTCTAACCACAGGTATTATTGAAAGATATAGCAGAAGACCCAAATTGATTCAATTCAAAACAGTCCAAAGGTTGTTTGTCAGAATTTTAGTGAAAGAAGATCCTTATTGTTGAGGTTCAGAACTGATGGAAACTAAATATCATGGAAGCCATCTTGTGTGAATGAGAAAGGAGCCAATTAAAAACGAAGACAATGCAATAAATTCCAAGCCAAGCAATTACAAAAGAGTCAATTCTTGGTTGCATCATTTAAATAGTAAATTCAATCATACCTAAATTTTTCAATTATTCAAGTCAGTTATATTTTATGTACGTACTAATTTTTTGCTAAGGGAAGCCTGATTTTGTTTCCATAACTAATAATTAAAATACCCTGTCTAATATTTACTTTTCCATTCTCCCCTGGCATCACAGGTCTCCTGACTTTTCTTTTTCACAGTCCCTTTTTGAAATCTGTCCCCAGTTTCTTAGTATTCTTCTCTTTAAAATATGCCTAATGAACCATTAATTTCAGTTCAATTATTATTTCCTCAGGGAAGTCTTCCCTTAAGCCTTAAACCTGGCAAGTTCTCCTTTTAAACACCTCATTAGATCCATAAATCACTCTTTCAGAAACTTTTGAGGCTAAAAATTTTACATTGTTTTCTGTGTTTATCTGAATAGTAACTGACTCTCACACTAAAATACAAGCTGCTTAAGAGAAGACTATTTTTTCTCTGGCCTGGTCCATAATCGGTACTCAAAATTGATAATAATACACTTTAAGTTCAGTTTATGCATGCACTATTCATTCTACTCATTAGAGTGATTCTGCTAGGTTTATATCCATAACAATTTTTAACAAGTAAACCTCTTTATCTTGCCAATTGAATCAGTACCTACTGGCATCAATGAGCTTGTTTAAAGCAAAACAGTGTGTCTCTCATTGTTTTAATCATTTCATCCCAAAGTTATGTCCCTATTCCATATTGGCAATTATTCTTTGTATATTATCACATCTATAATGATAATCATTGCCTTACACATGATCAAGCCCTCCCTACCTTCCAACTGTAAGCCATTTAATTGTACACTGAAAAACCACCATTCCATAACGATGTAAATTATTTTTTCTGTATATTCTCTGAACTATAAAAATGCTCTTGCTTGCAGCAAGTAGTATGTTGGAGTTGGCCCATACTGAGAGCTAATTACTAAATTTTCAAACTCTCTGCAAGAGAATCATTATATACAACCAGTATTAAAATTAAACTATAGGGCACATTCAGCAAAGTTGGAAGATTAGGAAGCACCAGGAATCTGTCACCCCACTCAGGCAAGTACATAGGGAAAATCTGCCTGATGCAACTATTTTGGAACTCTCGAGCTTATTAAAGTCTTGCAACTTCCAAGGAAAGATTTAGATAGTAGAGTGTGGTTAATTTTGGTCAATTTTAGCTCAGCTTAGCAGCAGCAACCAATTCTCCACACCCATGGTAAAGAAAAGCCCTGGACCTGATGGCTTCACAAGTTATTTCTACCAAACACTTAAAGAAGCACAAACACCAATCTTTCTCACACATTTCAAAAAAAAAGAAAAGAAAAAAAAGAGAGGGAGAAGAGAATGGAACGATGGAGCACTTTCTAACTCATACTCTGGAGCCAACGGCATTGATACTAAAGCCAACGATACTATAAAAAAAAAACAAAAACTACAGACCAGTATCCCTTATAAACATTTATGCAAAACTCCTCAAAAATATGCTAGCGAACCAAACAGAATTTAGCAGCATATTAAGATAATTATACAACATGAGCAAATGGAATTTATTCCTGGAGTGCAAGGATGATTCAAGATGTGAAAATTGATTAATGTCATATGCCACATTAATGGAATAAGGAAAAAATACATATGTTAATCTCAGTTGATGCAGAAAAGGTATTTGACAACATACAAGACACTTTTATGATAAATAGAACACTCGGCAAAATATAAATAGAAAAAAGATATATATAATAAGAGCCACATATGAAAAACCTACAATAAAATTATACTTAACAGTGAAGGACTGAAAGTTTTTGTGTAAGGTTGAGGAACAAGACAAAGATGCTTGCTTTCACCATTTCTACTTAACATAGTATTGGAAATTCAATTAAGAGACATTAGACCATAAAAAAATTAAAAGGCATCCACATTAGAAAGAAAGAAGTAAAATTATCTTTGTTGACAGATGATACGGTCTTACATAGATACAATTCTTATGTTTCCACAAAAACATGATAAAACTGATAAATAAATTCAGCAAAGTGGTAGAATAAAAAGTCAACATGCAAAAATCAATTTCATTTCCATTCACTAACAATGAACAATCCAAAAGAAAGTTTTAAAAAACTAATTTTATTTATAGTAGCATCAAACAAATAAAATACATAGGAAGTAACCAATGTAGTAAAAGACTTATAAGATGAAAATACAAACATTGATGAAAGAAATTAAATAAATAAAAATAAAATATTTTTTTAGAGGACTCACACTTCCTAGGTTCAAAACTTACCACAAAGTCACAGTAATCAAAATGGTGTGTTACTGATATAAAGACAGACATACAGGTAAGTGGAATGGAATAGTGATCTCATAAATAAATTCTCACATTTATCATCAAATAATTTTCAAAAAGGATGCCAGGGCCATTCAATGAAGCAAAGACAGTCTTTTTAGATAATGTTGTTGAACAAACTGGATATCTATATGTAAAAAATGCAGTTGGACCCATCCCTAACTCTATATACAAGAATTAAATCAAAATGCATCCATGACCTAAATAAATGTAAGACCTAAAATCAGAGCTGTTATGAGAAAATATAGGGCAAATGTTTCACAACATTGACTTTCGCAATGATATCTTAGATATCATACCATAGGCATAAGCAATAAAAAAAAATTGGACTTCGCAAATGTCTTTTAAAAGTTGTGCATCTAAAAACACTATCAACAGAGTAAAAAGGCTACACACAGGAGAAATATTTGCAAATAATATGTCTGTAAGAGGTTAATATACAGAATACATAGAAAATTATTAAAATTAAATATTTAAATAAATATAATTAATTAATTAATTAAATAAAATAAATTAATTAAATATTTAAATAAATAAATAACTGATTGAAAAATGAAAACTGAACTCAATTAGACATTTCTCCAAAGATATATAAACATGACAATTAAACACATGAAAGAGGCTCAATATAGCTATTTGGCACATGCAAATCCAAACTACAATAAGATATCATCTGACATCTATTAGCATTATTGCTATCAGGAAAACAAAAGAAAAATAACAAGTATTGGCAAGAATGTGGAGAAATGGAACCTCCTGTGCACTGGTGGTGGGAATGTAAAATGGAACAGTTTCTTTGGAAAACAGCCTGGTCGTTTCTCAAATAAGTAAAAATTGAATTATCATATGATTCAGCAATGCCACTTCTGTGTATATAGCCACAAGATTTGAAAAAAAAAGGTCTCCTACACATGTTCGTACACTCATGTTTGTAGCAGCATTGTTCGCAACAGTTAAAATGTATAAATGATGCAAGTGTCCATGGACATATGAATGAATATGGAACACGTGGTATACACATACAATGGAATGTTATTCAGCCTTAAAAATGACAGGAAATTCTGAATATACACTACAACCTTGAGAACATTATGCTAAGTGAAATAAGCCAATCACAAAAGGACAAATTTATTATTCTACTTATATGAGGCACTTAGAGTAGTCAAAATTACAGACAGAGGAAGTAGAATGGTGTTTCCAAGGGACTGGGGGCAGGAGTTAACGAAGTGTTACTGGCTGATGTGTATGGAGTTTCAGTAATGGAAGATGAGAAGTGTCCTGGGTGAAGGATGGTGGTGATGGCTGGTTGAACAACAGTTACGATTGTACCTAACACCACTGAACTGTATACTTACAAAAGGTTAATATGGTAAATTTTATATTACATGTATTTTACCAGAATCTAAAACATTCAAAAGTTAATAAATTATATAAGCTAACATTTAACTAAATTATATTAAAGACAAAGGAAATACATATTTACAATTCATAATTTCCTAATTATGTTACATTTTTCTTTTGTCTATGCTATTATGGACATTTATACCTATTTTAACTATATGATGAAAATATCTCAGCACGGCATACAACTTCATATGCCAGTGTTGAGGAAGAGATATGAAGTTGTATGCCGTGTTATCAGTAGTTTAAAATGAGTCTTGCTAAGAGTATTTGCACCATAGAAATTGTTGGCAAACACTACAGGTTGGGGATTAATGCGTTATTTATTTTCTCGAATGAGAAAACGATGGTGGGGGCTGGGTATGAAAATAACGAGTATTAGATCTTAAACTGTGTCACATTGGTAGACTTTGCATCATAATTTGGACCCCAAAAATAGAAAATACTTTTCCACTATTCAAAGAACATTATCCAATTCAACAAAGAGTAACTCAGGTCACTGACAAAGGAATGAAGTTAAAACGTTATTAGTACTGAAGTTAAAGTAAGTTTCTATTTAATGAAAATAAATTGTAGAATTGTGAAAGATATTTTAACAGTAAACCACTGAAAAAATTTGGCTCTGTGCTTCCACCCAAACTTCCTCTCGAATTGTAATCCGCATGTGTCAAGAGAGGGACCTGTAATCCCCACATGTGGAAGGAGGGAGGTGATTGGATCATGGGAGCGGTTTCCCCCATGTTGTTCTCATGATAGTGAGTGAAGTCTCACGAGATCTGATGGTTTTAAAAGTTGCAGTTTTTTTCCTACGCTCTCACTTCTCTCTCCTGCCACCTTATGCAAAAATGCCTGCTTCCCCTTCCCTTTCTGCCCTGATTGTAAGTTTCCTAAGGCCTCCGCAGTCATTTGGAACTGTGAGTCAATTAAACCTCTTTCCTTTACAATTACCCAGTCTTGAGTATTTCTTTATTGCAGGGTGAAAACAGACTAATAAAACCACAGATTTAATTACAATTTTTTTGGAAATAAATGTAGGAATAGGCTGCAACTTAAATTATCGAACATGGTTGAATTCAACAATATTTTAGTTATAGATACAAGAGTTTGGCAAATATCAATGTTGAGAATTAGTTGTCTATATAAAATTTACCTTAAACAATATTGTTTATTTTATTACTATTTTTAAATTTTGTGCTAAATGTTATGTATATTGATTCAATTTATATTATATATGTGTATACAAAACTCTAATACTATAATGAAGCATAAGATATATTATTGCATATTATAATACCAATAATACAATATATAATATATATTCCAAATAATGTATGATATATGCACAGTGCTTTTTTTTTCAAATAATTTTTGTAGACAGAGGATCTCACTATGTTGCCCATGCTGGTCTTGAACTCCTGGCCTCAAATGATCCTCCTGCCTTGGCCTCTAGAGTTGCTGGGATTATAGGTGTGAGTCACCACCCTGGCCATTTATTTACTTCTTAATCAGTCTCCCTTATTTATTAGAGCTTAGATCTTTAGTACACAGTCTATTACTCCACTCAAAAACACATGATTATCCTAGGTGTTATTAATATTTAAAAGCGGGAATTTCTTTGAAAACCCAGCCCTTCAATTTAATCATCAACTGATCTTTTGTTCTTCTTACCAAAGGATTTGCTTTTTCCCCCTCATCCATTAATTATAGTATATTCTCTTGGTTCAGGAAAGATAAACTTTAGGTAAGAAAATTTCTATCTACTTCTAAAATTTTCATTATAAATGAATCTTGAATTTTAATTACCTGGTTGTTTTTTGTTCTTTGTTGAAATATTATTATATATTTTCATTTTCCTAGAATAAAACAGGCTTGACTATTACTCCAGATATAAAATTATACCTAGTACATAGCTGTTTGTGACTCAGTAAGAGAATACCTGGTATAGAAAAGCATCTCACAAATATGTATACCGACATATTCTAGATTCTAAGTAATATTGTTACAAAATTATATTATTAGTTTTGTATGCCTTTACAAAAAATAAATTTCACTAGATACATACATACCTTTCTCATATGTATGCCAGATTGGACTACTACTAAGAAATATTTTTACAGAGGCAATTTTATTATGAAGATTTAAAGCAACCAAAACACTGCAAAATTTTGACCCATAGATATTATTTGACCACATTTTTAAGGTAATAATAATTACTAATGCCTAAGTTTTGCCTTGGAGAAAACTGTTCTTTTAATTGGGCTAAAGTTAATTTCTATTTTTACTGAACTACCTTTTTATATAGAAGTTAATCAAATATTTATATTCAAACTATGTTTTCAAAGATTTCTGATTAGTGCAACTATGTGGTTTTTCTTTCTTTCCTTCTTTTTTAAAATTGTTTTATACAGAGTCTTACTCTGTTGCCCAGGCTGGAGTGCAGTGGTGCAATCATGGTTCACTGCAATCTCTGCCTTCCAGGTTCAAGCTATTCTTGTGCCTCAGCCTCCAAAGTAGCTGGGATTATAGGCACACACCACCACATCCAGTTCACTTTTTTTTTTTTTGATACAGAGTCTCACCCTGTCACCAGGCTGGTGTGCAGTGGCGTGGTCTCGGCTCACTGCAACCTCCACCTCCCAGGTTCAAGTGATTCTCTTGCCTTAGCCTCTCGAGTAGCTGGGACTACAGGTGCATGCCACCACACCTGGCTAATTTTTGTATTTTTAGTAGAGACGGGGTTTCACCATATTGGCTAGGATGGTCTTGATATCTTGACCTTGTGATCCGCCCGCCTCGGCCTCCCAAAGTGCTGGGACTGTAGGTGTGAGCCACTGCGCCTGGCCTTGTATTTTTTTTTTTAATTGCCCTCTTGGCCAGGATAGTCTGGATCTCCTGGCCTCAAGTGATCTGCCCATGTTGGCTGGTCTTTCTTTTTAACATAAATTAACTATGTAAATGTTACCATTTGTGACCTTCATTATTGCCTATGTCTCCACAAGGATTTTATTTTCTATTTTTTTATTCTATCTCATCAAGATTTCCTATACTACTATTTGGTGATTTCAACCAATTTTATGGCCTCAAATAACAAGCTTAGGTTTATGATTTACACATGTAAACATTTATCCTGTATTGTTTGTTGTGCTCCACATATCCTACTTTATTTTTGCAAACTCTAGTTAGAAATTTAATAGAAATCACAAATTAAAGTATTACTATAGGAAACCTTAGTTATTTCTTGGCAAATTCCAATTTTGTTCCTAAATGTACCTAAGATAGAGTATTAATATGTTATCAAGTTTTACATTGCAAAATATAAAAATAATCTTTAATTCAAATCTTGTTTTAAAACTCACTCAATTTACTATTAGGAAGTATTGAATATACCTCCCCATAAATGTTTCGGTGATTTACCCTTTCTATCACTTCTTCCTGCCCTCATTGGAGTCTTTCCTGGGTAACCGCCAGTAAGTCCTAACTATTGCATATCCTCTTATTTTACTTTTGTACTATTAATTCTCCTCACAGCAGCCAGAGGAGCTTTATAAATATAAAAATAAAGTATGGCTTCTTAAAACATTCTTATAGCCCTCTGAGATTTGGCTTCCTACCACCTCCAGCCTCATCTCTTCCACTGTTCCTCCACACCTCACTACATCTCAGCCATATAAGCATAATTTATATGACTTAAACAGAGTTCTTTTTAAATTGAACTTTCTATAGTTTCTAATAAAGTAATACTCCTTTTCTCAAGGTATGCCTTTTATAATTTAGAATTTAGCTTAAATAGTTTTTCTTAGATTTTGCCTGACAACCATACCAATGGGTCATATATGTCAGTATTTCTATGTATTTTATAGACTAAAATTAACATCTTTGATTGTCTATGGTATTCTTTTCCCATTTGAATTTAAATGTATTTAAATGTCTCTTTAGTTCGAATGTGTACAGCAGCTCCTCACTAACATTAGATGATCAATAACTATTTGTAGAATAAATAAATGTTTTATATTTAATAATCCAATAATTTCTACATGGTACATTTATAAATCTATGTATTTTATATACATTTAAATTAAGCATCATTATATTGAGTATGACTATGCTTTCACTATATAAATTCTAATTCACTAATGTTTCTCAAATGAATGCTATCCTTTGAGAATTTTCAGTGCTTCTACCCTTGTTTAATCTATTACTTTCTTTATTCCTAATGAAAGAAGTAATAACCTTTTTACATAAACTGTTTCTTCAACAACATCAATCTATCCAATTTATTATTAGACAAAGAGCTCCCAAATCTCTAGTGACACCATTTTCCACTGCTTACAGGCCTTTAACAACTTTTCATCTGGTAAAGCTGGTGTGAACTACCACTCTTGTCAGGCAAAGTATTCTATATTTTTGAGTTAATTTTCTCTCCCAGATTTATATTTCCTTATTTATTTCCACATTATTATGTACCAGAAACGTCTTGCTTACATTCTATTCCCTAAGCTGTTGAGTCAAATCCTTTGATTTCCCATCTGTGTCTTTTCCTGATGGCACTGGATCTTCCAGCCTCCCTCGGGCTTACTCTTCTGAAGGCTGCACATTATTGAACGATCATTAGGAATGTCACCATTTCCATGATGGTTTTTCCAATCTCATTCAACAAGATCAAACTTTTGTCTGTAACACACAGTAATATTGTACTTCATTTTGATTCTCACCTTAATTATCTAGTCTTCCATTGTCTTCTGTGTGCTAGCAAAATCCATGTGGATATAGAGTGTTTCACTAATTTTTATTTCAGTTCCATTACCCTACACAAGAAATCAGGAGAGAATAGCATTGAATACATACAAATTGTATTTAATTAAAAGTTTTTTTAGTGTTCCTGAATTAGAAATAAAAATTGAATGAGTGATATTACCTCCACAACAAAGGTTTAATTTCCTAAATTCTTAGCATATTTTAGAAAGCTTTGAGTTTTTTTTAGTAATTTAAAGTAAAATTTTCTCTTTATTGACTAGAATTGTAGGAAGTGAATTGTAAAATCTAACTTATAGGAATTCATTTTCAGAGTACTAGTATGGAGTTTTTTAGAAATCAGTCCTTATCTTAGTAGACAATCTAATATAAATTTTTTTATTTTATTTTTCAAGTAGATTAAAATAGCAATACACCCACATGATTAATTTGGCAGACTGGAAAACATTGACCTAATTGGTACTCTTAGTCATTAGGAAGCAATTCCTTGCTATGTGCATGAAACATCAGCTTCATAGTATGTGTATGTGTGTATACAGAAACAACTTAATATTGATCATTATCCATAATGCAATTAAAGTAATAAAAAACAGTCCAAGATTGTGTAAGTAAAAATGAGTTAAGGTTGACAGAAAAGAAATAAAATTGGTAAAAGTCAGAAATGTTTTTTCTCCTAAATTTATGAGATAATATTATTTGACCATTAAAAAGAACTCTATATAGAATACTAAAAGATATGCTGATATAAGTAAATTAACAATATTTTGTTTAGCTTTTTTGAAAGCTCCCCAAATTCTTTGATATCTATGGTTTTGCTGAGATAAGGCTAGAAAACTTAGAAAATAAATGAAAACAAAATATATAACTTTTAAAACTGTAAAAGTAAAAGCTTGAAATTCATCTTTACTTATCAGTAAATTTTATGAATAATAAATGTGACAGCATTAGCAATGTATTATACTTAATTTGTGAGGCAATGCTCTAAATACCATAAATGTATAACATTAATTCTCAAAACAGATATATAAAATAAACTATTCTTTATTTTGCCTATAGAAAAGCTGAGCTATTCAGTTATTTGTCCTATTAAATAGTTGGAGATAAGCAAAATTTTAAGAAAAACACCATTTTAACAAGTATAATATACAAGTGGTATAATCTGGGTTGGAAACACAGAGGGAATTAGGAGTTCAAGAAGCTTATTGATGAACGATGGCCATGAAAGTTAAAAAAGAGAGAAAGTAGGATTAGGCATGACACAGTCCAAAAATGATACAGATTAGATATCTGTGAAAAAAAATGGTGGAAGGTAGCAGGAGTGAGCAGAGAAAGCCTTAAACTTTGATGTAGATATGTCAAAGTCTGGCTAACTCAGTAGGGAGATCCAAAGCTAAGATTACCATTTAGAGGACAGTTCCAATTTGAGCATAAGTGACAAAGCGAGAATATCTGCACCCTGCCCCTGCATTGCCTGGAGGAGACTGCATCTGAGAAGAGACTGACCTTAGCTTAAAAGGTGAGTTAGTTCTGAAGGCTGTAACAGCTGGAGGTCATCAGCGAACTTCATTTCTTGCAGTTGAACAGCAAGTACTTTCTGGTAGTACACTGAGTTTTCTAAAATTTTTTTCATAAAAAGTGTGGATAGTAGCTTCAAAACAATAAAAGCTTAAAATGGAGCTAGTTGGATCAAAAATATGCAGTTTTCTCTTCAAATAAGTTGATTCAGCTGGATTTTTTTTCAGTTTAATTTTTTCAATTATATTTAGTTTGCTAAAAGTAAATAGAGACATTTGTCATTAAATTCAACATGTATAGGACTTGGTAGTTGTTATCCCAATTATCACAAAAAAGGGAAAATAAAGAAAACTGAAAATCAACAACTTTTCTTGGACATATCAGAGAACAGGATTTAGGAAAACACCACCCTAAAATCTAGAGAGACAAGTGCATCCAGAGAGATGTAGCCATCTAGATGTGCTCAACTGGAGGAGAAGATACTGGAACCATAAACTAGGAAACACTCTAAAATGGTAATTTTGTGAGATTTCTTGGGGATTTATGGGAGCAAAAACTCCTGGGGCCACATATTTAAATGAGGCTCATATTTCCATTCTCATGGAATTTTCCTTGCAGGAATATCACTAGGTTCTCATGGTCAGGATCTGAGAAAAAAAAAAAAAGAACCCTCCATGTCTTGGCAGTGGAAGGAGAATAATCATCATTGTGAAACATTCCCAGAGTCTTCTCCTTAACAAAGTGTATTCTCCAAGGGAATGGAGATTACTAGGGTGCAATTCTGAAATTTCATCCAAAGAAGGAAAGAAATTGAGCCCCTTCTGGCCACATCCTACTTTCCAGTTGTGACTAAGGAAATAAATGAACATACTCAAGTCAGATCTTCAATAAAAAGGACTGTGAATGCTGCAATCTGGAAAAAAAATAATAGGGAGGAGGGAGAAAATAGACCATTGAAGAAACTCTTGTGAATGTCCCAACTACAAAATCCAGGCACAGTACAAAACTGAAATTTAGTCATAAAGTGATGGGATACACTCTCTCTCCTAAACTTTACAACCTCATCAAGAGGACTTTAGTGTAATAATAGTATTTTACCACAGAGACTAAAATAGTGTTAGGAGGAGCATGTAAGAAACACAAAGAAAATAGGGAGAAAAATAATGGAGGAATTTGAAGCATTTCATATCTTTTACTTCAGCAAACATAAAGCATAGCCAAAATCTCAGTGAGATTTTCATAAATATTTATACTAAAGTTCTACTCCTCTCTTTTCCTATTACCTGATATAACATATCTAGCTTCCAAAAACATGATCTATTAAAAATAAAAAACATGTACTATTAAGAGACAGAGTAATCATTACAGCCATGCTCAGTTATGCTCAAATTATTCTAAGGAAATTAAAGTTACTATGATCAATATGTTAATGGCGGTCATGGAAAAAGTACATTTTATTCAAACTGCCCAAAACCAAAGACCAACCAAACATTTTGAAAAAGAAGTCAGAAGAAAAGCACAATCTATTTATAGTGGAGGAAGGATGAGAAGTACAGTGAACCTCTCATCAGAAACTATGGAAGTAAGAGGAAGATATACTTAAATACAGCACGTGTTGAAAAAAAAAACAGCAAACTAGAATTGTATAGCTAGCTAAATTATCTTACAAAAGTAAAAGAGGAAAGCATGATTTCCCTAAGTCATCCACAACTGAAGAAGTTCATTTCCTGGGGACTTGCGTTGAAGGAAGTGTTAAAAGACGCATTTCAAGAAGAATCAGTAAGCTGGATATAAATTAAAAAAGAATAAGCATCAGAAAAGAGTAGATGAAAGTAAAATGCTTTTAAAAGTTTTTTTTTACTCAATTGATATAAAACTTTAATAAAAGATTAATAGCACTGTATTAACAAATATAGTTTATCTATAAGTGAAATGAATGACAGCAATAGCACAGTGATAGGAGGGAGGAATTGCTATAAGGTTATGCCATGTTATAAATGCCGTGTTATGCCCAGAGCACGTGTAAAGCAATATTCCACTCTCTGCTTCAATCTTTTAATCTTTTAGATTTTCCGTGTAAGTGAGATTAAGCAGAATTTGTCTTTCTCTTCCCTGTATTATTTTACTTAACAAAATATCTTGCAGGTTAGTCTATGTTGTCAAAAATAACATAATTTCCTTTTTTTACAGGTGTTATGTATTTCATTGTTTGTACATAACACATTTCTTTATCCATACATCCATTGATGGACACTTATGTTGCCTCCATAACTTGGCAATTGTGAAAAATGTTGAAATAAATGTGATCATGCAGATATTATACACATTCTAAAAGCTTTTAATTTGTGCACTTATGCCACTTCTTTATTTTATATTTGTATAAATTTATGGGGTCCGTTGTAATTTTGTTACTTGCATGAACTACATTGTGGTTGGTATTGGTGGGAGGTATGGTATTGGTGGGAGATGGGGAAAAGGTGAGATGTTGAAAAAAGGGTATAAATTTAAAGTTTGACAGGAGGAATGTGTTTAATTTGCTAAAAGTGTAGATTTTGTACATTCACACCTGATACCGTTTGACTCTGTGCCCACACGCAAATCTCACCTTCAGTTGTAATAATCTCCACATGTCGAGGGCAGGACCAAGTGGAGATTATTGAAACATGGGGGCATTTTTTTTTGCTGATGCTGTTCTCATGATACTGAGTGATTTCTCAAGAGATCTGATAGTTTTATAAGGGGCTTCCCCCTTGGCTTGGCACTCATTCTCTCTCCTGCTGCTCTGTGAAGAGGTGCCTTCTGCCATGACTGTAAGTTTCCTGAGGCCTCCCCAGCCATGTGGAACTGTTCATCAATTAAGCATCTTTTCTTTATAAATTACCCAGTAAGTAGTGGGTATTCCTTCACAGCAGCATGAGAAAAGACTAATACATCACCACAAAATGTAAGTAGTTGAGGTGATGGATACGTTAATTAGCTTGATTTAATTTTTCTACATATGTCAAAACATCATATAGTACCCTATGAAGATATACAATAAAAAAGAAAAAAATAACAAAACATGATATTATGTTGAATAAAGAAACACGCTTTACATATAAAGATTCAGACAACTCAAAAGTAAAGGGATGGATAAAGTTATCCTATGAAAACGCAATTATAATACCCAAAGGACTATAAATCATGCTGCTATAAAGACACATGCACACGTATGTTTATTGCGGTACTATTCACAATAGCAAAGACTTGGAACCAACCCAAATGTCCAACAATGATAGACTGGATTAGGAAAATGTGGCACATATACACCATGGAATACTACGCAGCCATAAAAAATGATGAGTTCATGTCCTTTGTAGGGACATGGATGAAACTGGAAAACATCATTCTCAGTAAACTATCGCAAGGACAAAAAACCAAACACCTCATGTTCTCACTCATAGGTGGGAATTGAACAATGAGAACTCATGGACACAGGAAGTGGAACATCACACTCCGGGGACTCTTGTGGGGTGAGGGGAGGCAGGACAGACAGCATTAGGAGATATACCTAATGCTAAATGACGAGTTAATGGGTGCAGCAAACTGACACGGCACATGGATACATATGTAACAAACCTGCACATTGTGCACATGTACCCTAAAACCTAAAGTATAATAATAAAATAAAATAAAATAAAATAAAAGCTGAAATAGCTCTATTAAATTTCAGATGAAGCACACATCAAAATAAGGAAGATGACTGGACACAGTGACTCACTCACACCTGTGATCCCAGCATTTTGGGAGGCTGAGGCATGTAGATATATAGCTTGAGCTCAGGAGTTCAAGATCAGCCTGGGCAACATGGTAAAACCTCATCTCTACAAAAAATACAGAAATTAGTTGGCATGAGGTTACAGGCCTATAGCCCAGCTACTAGGGAGGCTGAGGTGGTAGGTGAAAGGATCACATAAGCCTAGGAGGTTGCAGCTGCAGTGAGCCATGATTGTGCCACTACACTCGAACCTGGGTGACAGAGTGAGACCCTGTCCCCCCAAAAACAACAAACAAAAACAAGAAAGAGTATAAGGATGAAGGTGAGCATGAGCATTACATTATGTCATAGTAGTTAATTATCAAAAAAGATGTAACTCTTACTCTATATGCACCTCTATTTGTCAGGGTTCTCTAGAGGGACAGAAGTAATAGGATATATATATAAAGGGGAGTTTATTTATTAAGATATACATCTTAATAAGATATATATTAATATATCATTATATATTATATAATTATATAATATTCATATTATAAAATATATAATATATTAAATATATATTATATAGTATAATTATATAATATTAATAATCTGATATATAATTATACTAATATATAATATATACATGTAATATATTATATATATATGTAAAGGGGAGTTTATTAAGTATTAACTCACACAATGACAAGGTCCCACAATAGGCCATCTGCAAGGAGGAGCAAAGAAAGTCAGTCTGAGTCCCAAAACTGAAGAACTTGGAGTCTGGAGTCTGATGTTTGAGGGCAGGAAGCATCCAGCATGGGAGCAAGCTGTAGGCTGGGGGGCTAGGCCATTCTAGTCTTTTCACGTTTTTCAGCCTGCTTCATATTTTAGCCACACTGGCAGCTGATTAGATGGTGCCTACCCAGATTAAGTGTGGGTCTGTCTTTCCCAGCCACTTGACTCAAATATTAATCCCCTTTGGCAAATCCCTCACAGACACACCCAGGATCAATACTTTGTATACTTCAATCCAATCAAGTTGACAGTATTAACCATCACACCACCTAACATTCAAGTGTCAAAATATGTAAAATAAAAACTAATAAAACTGTAAAAAGATAAATCTATATTTGAGGAGTTAAACATCCTTATTTTACTAGTTGATAGATAAAGTAATCTGAAAATCAGCAAAGATGCACTTGACCTGAATAAGACTATCAGTCTAATTAATCTAATTGAAATTTATAAAATACTTCATCCAATGAAATTAGATTATACATTCTGCTCATGCTCACATGGAGCATCCACCAATATACACTATATTTTGAGCCATAAAGTACACCTTAACTAATTTTAAGACTAGAAATTAAGCACAATATGTTATCCGAAGACAATACAGTTCAACGGAAAATCAATAAAGAAAAATTAGGAAAATTCCCAGATACCAGGAAACTAATCATTACACTTCTATATATACTGTGGGTAAGGGAAGAGTCTCAAAAAAGTTTTTAAAATTTTAAGAAAATGTAACATTGAAAACATAACTTACCAAAATAAATTTGGATGCTGTAAAGATAGTGCTTAAGAAAACATTTATAGATTTAAATGCATATATTAGAAGAGAAGAAAGCCTCTATCTTAGGAAAAGAAAAAATACAATTTAACCATAAGGCAAGCAGAAAACAGTAATAGAATTGGAGCATGGAACTGACAACAGTGAAACAATAGAGAAAATCAACAATACCAAAAGTTGGTTCATTGAAAAGTTCTATAAAGTTATTAAATCTCTAGCCAGGTTAACTAGTGAAAACAGAGTGGGTGGGGCACAAGTGAAATAATTGTGATATCATCACTATTGATAACACTGATTCCAGACACATTAAAAGATAAAAAAGAAATGTGAAAAACTCTATTCCCACACATTTGATAACATAGATTATATAGAGATTCAAACTACTGAAATTTACACAATGAAAAGCAGATAACCTGACTGTAGTATATAAATTAATTAAGGAAATTGAAAAAATAATTTAAAACCCTCCAAAAAGTAAGTACCAAGCGTAAGGTGGCTTCACTGTTGAGTGTTACTAAACCTTTACAGAGACCCATTAGCAATTCTTCACAATTCTTTCCAGAAAATAGAATCAGAGGGAAAATTTTGCAGGTTTATAGGCCAATATTATGCCAATACTATAAATAATAAAAATATTATAAGAAAGGAAAATTCCATATGAATATCTCTCATGAACCCAGACAGAAAAAGCTTCAATAAAATATTGAAGTCAAATCTAGCTATAGAAGGAATTATGAAAGATGACCAAATGAGAGATATACTAGATATGCAAGATAGATTAGACACTCCAAAATCAATGTAGTCTTCCAAATGAAACTTTTAAGTAAATATAAACTTACCATATAAATTGACGTACAAAAAGCATTGCATAATCCAATACTCATTATGTAAAATCTCAGCAAATTAGAAATGGAGAGAAACTTTCTCAAAATGATCAAGAACATCGACTAAAAAGAAACTCCTGACATCATATATAATTGTGAGAGAGTGGACACTTTACCCCTACAGCTGGAAACAGGATGTCCTCTATTTTCACTTCTATTCTATATCATACTCCTGCAATAATATGAGTTAAAAATAAATTATTAAAATGTCTTTATATTTTAAAACTAAATAAATCTATCTTTATTCTCGGGTGGCACGATTGTTTATGTGAAAAATCCCAAAGAATATACAAAGCACTACCAGAACTAATAAACAAACATAACAAGATATCAGGACATAAGATCAATATACAAATATCCATTTATTTCCTATATACCAGCAATGAAAAGCTAAAATTTGAAACAGAAAGAGAATCATTATTTCCAATAGTAACAACAACAAAACTCTGAGGTACTTACGTATAAATCTTTCAAAATATAGAGTTATTGGTACTACCATAATAATTTTGAAAACTATTTAATGACTTGTGTTGACAATCCTGTGCTATACAGACAGCAATTTATAGACAACCCTTGTCCGATAACAAATATCTTGTGTGGCTCTTTGTATTAATCATTACTTTTAACTCCAAACATTGATGATGATTGACCTATTTTCTACACCCATCATTTTGCTTTTTTAAGAATATCATAATTTCCAGAATGTACATTTTGGATCTGGCTTCTTTTACTTAAAAACTCATATTTAAGATTCATGTTTTTTGTTGTGTGAGTTGATAGCTTATTACTTTTTATTGTTAAATAGTATTATTTAATGAGTTGTTCAATCTATGGATATGATTTATCTCTCCATTTATATGTTAATCCTTATTTGGTTTCTTTCTGTAGTGTTTACACTTTTCATCATTAAGATTCTGTGTATATATACATTATATATGTATATAAATACGTATGTATTTCCTTTTTGTTATTGTAGTGATAGATATGTTTATATATTAATGCTCGTATATATACTTACTATATTTCTATATTTATATTGTATTTCTATTTATGTATTAATTCTATTGATATATTTTAAACTGTAAATTCATATTTTTCATTGCTAATATAGAGAAAACAACTATATATTGTATATACTAAACTTACTTAGCAGTTCTACAAACTTTATTTGATACAGTTTTGGGGATTTTCTACATAGACAATCATGTTACATTCAAATAAAGACAGTTTTATTTCTTCCTTTCCAATCAGTGAGGTTTTGTTTTATAAAGCCTTTTTCTTGTAGAGTTTATGTCCATAAAGTTGCCCATAATATTTCCTTATTATCTTTTTAATGTTTGTAAAATCAGTAGTGATGTCTCTTTTACTTCTGCCTCAGTTACAAGAGTTTTCTATTTATGTTTCATATCCCTCCCTTGGAAACCAAAGGGAAAAAACAACATCATTGCCAAACTTTTTCCCTGTGTTTTCAACCAAAGATTCTTTAGTGCTATAGCAGAAGTTAAATTTGCTTATACAATAAAATATTGTGAATCTTGGGAATTATTTTAGTAAATCATAAGAAATGCATTAATTCAATTGATAAGGAACTGAATTTAGGAGTTTGAGAAGTAATCTCAGTAATACCTACAGACTGTGAGAAAAGTGAGCAGAAAAGTGAAATATTTCAGTGGAATATTTCATGTACTATATATGTGTGCATATGTGGATTTTTTAGTGATCTTTGAGGAATATTGATAGAGAATAGTGTATCTTTTAAGTACATATTTTTTCTCACCTAAACATCTTGTATTTGATATTGTTCAGAGTTTATCTTTTGTGGGTTTTAGTTTTATCAAAGTTAAAACCTACCCCATGTTTAATTGTAATTATATATTTACATATTAGTCTCATTTACTAGATTGTAAGAGTCTAAAAAATTGACACTATGTTTTACTTACATTTGTATTCCTAGCACCTGTCATGATGCTTATGAGTACAAAATAAGATTAATTAATGTATTTAGATATTTTTGAAACAAAACATTTTTATTATATTTTTAATATGGTAAAGAACTATAATCACCACTGCTTTCCAGGGATTTATATAACATTAGCCTTGCAACAGTGCATTCTTATATTTAAAATGTGTTTGCTTTTTTTTTCTTCTTCTGTAGAAGCCTATGCAGCAAACCAAGTAGGTCTGCAGTACTGATTAAAAGCTGGGCACTGCTAAGAGCACTCTTCCTGTGTTAGCGCTCTAGGTCTTAAACTTATTAGCAGAGAAAGTGACTTAACCTCTCTAAGGCTAAGTTGTGCTTTTTGATTTTCTATTTGTAAAATAGAACAGTTACAAACCTTTGTATTTGTGAGAAATAAGTCAATTTGTGTAAGTAAAGTCGTAGGAGATGAGACTATAAAATGTAAATAATTCATTTTCTTTCTTCGTCTACCCTTCTCTCTTTTTTCTCTCCTCTTGTTCTTCCTCCTTTTCATGATTCTCTCCTCCTCCACATTTCTTCTTTCTCCTCCTTCTTTTCCTCCTCCTTCTTCTTAGTGTCTGCAAATTCAAATTATTAGATTATTATTATCAAGAGAGTACTAAAATATTCCATTAGCTTGATATACCTTCAGGATAAACCTGCACGCAGTGAACTTTGTTAAGACAGAAAGTCATTAAATAAGTGTGACTATATTAGATACAGAAACCAAGTTTAAATTGGTTCAGAACAAAAGAGAATCTTTCTCTCTCTCTCACACACACACACGCACACACACACCCCAAAAAGTAAAACCCAGAAAATCAAATTTTATTATAAGCATAAAGAACTCCAGGTCAAAAATGTGAGCTTTGCTTTTATTATGCCAGATACAGCGACAGAAAAATCATTAGGCTTCACTCTGAATTGTGCATGTCTAACTGAGATAAGCATTGTTTCAGCTCTGAAGGTTATAGACCATATGTCCTTATGACTTCCCTTTGTCTCTTGATGCTGGTGATCTAAGCTGGAAAATGACTTCTTAGATCACAATGAAAATTCTCATATGCCCATATACTCCTCATATATTTCTTCAACAGATTTTTATTCTTAATATTATTTTAGTATAAAGAATCTCTTCTTTGTTAACTACTTGTTAATTTTGTCATACATTTACACAAAATATAAACATATAAAATATCCTTCCATATTTTATATAACAGTCCTTTTGAAACAATTGTTGTAGAGCTGGCCTATATTCTCTCATGTTTTCAAGATATTCCTAGGACATTTCAAGATATAGATAATGATAATGTGATTATTTCAAACCATATTTTTCATGAATAATAATTCTTGATAATTATTGATTCATGATAATGATATTTATTCATGATAATGATGATAATTCATGATAATGATAATTATAATAAAATTAATTGAAATAAATTATGCCCTCTCTTATGGCTTTCTTTTAGTACATAATCCATAATTACAAATAAAATAAAGGGCTGCATATTTGTGTGCTAAAGGACCTGAAGCTTTTATATCTGTGGGACTCTTTTTAATAAATAAACTCATCTATTAAAAATTAGGTAAAATGATGAATACATACTTAGAAGATAAAACAAAGCATAAATGTTTTAAAGTTAATAAATAACACAGCCCCCAGAAAAACAAAGAAGCCAATGCTTAGGGTAACTGCCTGTCCATACCGATAATCCTTTCTTTCTACACAAGATTCATTAGTTTCAAACTCTAATCACAAAATATTCTCTCATAACAGTAATCAGGATATTGACACAAATGATACTATAACACGTGAGTATAATGCATGTGTGACTCTGACAGTGACCTTGCAAAAATGATGTCTCATCTTTTCTCCTCAGCATCCTTTTCTCTGTTGTGGACACTTTCAGGGATTTCCTAAAACATTCCTATGCTTTCTGTCTTATTTTATTTCACACATCTCTGTGGGTGCCAAAGGATCTTTCAAAAATGAAAATAAAATCATGTAACCTGCCCATGTAAACATATGATTATCTTCACTCAGCACTTAGAATCAAAATTCTTTTTCTATAGTTTACAAGGTTTTATATGACTTGACCCCTATTTATTCTCACAGCTGCCTCTTTAGCTACTCTTCTCTTTGTTCAATACACTCTTGTCTCAAGTCATTTTCACTTCTTACTATTTTAGAGACTCTCACCATGTGGATTCCAAGGTTTTCAGAGGTTCCTTCTCCAGCTTTTCATATAGCACTTTTTAAATATGTCATCTTTTACGGTGTTATCTTTTCCAAGATGATTTCTATGACCATCCCATATAAGTAATTCTATTTAAATAATTTCCATGACCATCCCATATAAGCTCTTCCCAAAGCATCATTTTACTCTCCATAATATTATTCTTTATTGTCTCATACAACTTAATAATTGTGGTATAACTAATTAATTTGATATGAATTGTTCTGTGTCTGTAATGTTTTCTCCAATTTTAAGCAAATCAACAAGTCGTTTGTATTCCTTTGCCCCACTCAGATGTGTTTCATCTTATGAATAATGTGAGGCATATGAAGAAGAAAACACAAAGATCCTGACAGAGAATGAGACCCTACGTTTTGTTCTCTGGAAATCTAAGTTCCTTAGAAATTATACAAATGGTAGGTAGGGAGAACTGAATGCCTGTGAGGAGAAAGAAGTTGAAATAAGAAAAAGAGTGTTAATTTAGTTCAGGTCTAGGGGAGAGTGGTATTCCAAAGTTAGTTGTTCTATATCCCATTACCTTTCAGAAACCTGGAGAGGTGGTTTTAATGCCAGGTCGATTTTATTTCATTGTTTGGTTTAATATCTTCTAGAAGAAATAGCTGAGTTTTAAATTACACATTTGCAACATCATATCATAGCATCAAGGTACTGCTGAGGATGGATAAGAAGCACATCAAAGGTGGCCATGATGGAATAAAGACATGGGGTAATTGGCATGCCTTTTCATCCCGCAGTCGACTCATACTGTTGTGATGACCCACAGAAAGGGAATGGCACAAATAATTGAGTGGATTCAATTTCCTGCCTCTATTATAAGATGGGACCTCAAAGTCAGATTTAATGTGATTTTAAGAAAATAAAGAAATGCGGCTTTTTGTTCTCACATCCAAATTTTTGTGCAGGATTCACGTGAATACAAAAGCATTTCTTCTTCTAACGGTTGTTTACCTCTCCCTTTATGAATTAACTTCCATATCGTTAAGACTTCTATCTGCTTAAATCAATATTACATACCCCAAAAGAAATAGACCTACCTGGTACAAAGTAGGTGCACAATATGTATATTTGTTAATCATTTAATAAAATATGATTTATAGGAAAGGAGAAGCTCAGTGAAATAAAATAATAGCCAAAGTTAAACAATTGTTTAATGCCTGAGTCTGTATTTACTTATAAATCCTGAGCTCTTAGCCACTGTCTGAAATTTCCTTTGTGTAAGGAGGAAAGCGACTGAAAACTGTTAGCACTGGTATTTACAGCATTTACAAAACAATGCACACATGTGAACATATAGAAAATGATAGTCAATAATAGTTAAAGTAGTAGGGAACAAACCTCAACTGCTATAAAGCAGCATAATAATGATTGATAGTCCCACCTGGCAACAAGATGATTACAAGGATTTTTCAGATTATGAATATGTAGCACATGAGAATAGAAAACACAGTCAATTGTCTTAGAACCAGAAATGTTATGTAGTTTCTTGAAGCAGGAGCCAGCTCCTACATCACTGGCCTATGTCAAAAAGGCAGGAGAGCTGTTTGAAGTGATAAATGTGAGAAGGCAGAAGCAGAGCTTTCTTTCAGATCTTAACAGGTGTAACCAAAAATTCTGAGCTAAACTCAGTAAGAAGCGGTTTTAAATGTCTCCCACAGTGAGTTCAAACTTCTGCAGTTAGTGGATAATTGGTGACAGATGTTGCAGAAGTAAAAGACGAATCAACAACCTTTGAGCCTCCTACGGGCCCATAGCCCCATTTGAACCTCATGTAATTATCTGCAAGTGTCCCTATTAAGGGGAATTACCATTCCAATTAAATGGGAGACCATGTTGTCAGATTTAATTTAGTTCCTTGGAAATGGTGCCAATTAAGTGCATATCCTGTTGAAAAGCACATTCCAGTTAACACAGGTTACTGTATTTAGGAGAAAATTTAAAAGTAGAAAAAAGTAATTAAAGTTTTAGCCATTTGTGGTAATACAAACTAAAAGGAAAATTCATTCTGTGAAATAAGTGTGTATTAGTTGTTTACATAAAAGACCTAATTTAAAGAAATGCAGTTGTTTTCAGTTAATTTTTCTATTCATGTTAGATGTGTAAAGCATAGCACATAAGTAATGACCTTAAATTCTAAATAATTTAGTATAATAATCTAGCAGCCAACGTAAGAAAAACACAATATATCATATATTGTCTTCCCATTGTATTATTTTCTTCACACACAATCATACACACACACTCACACTCACATTTATATGCCAATATGGATTATAAATTGTCTGGAATAGTGAAGTCCTGTTTATAGTCTCACTCATTTCTCAGAATCAAAGCTGCTACTTTTATTATTCATATGCCGTAATTTTCAAAAATATTTTACCAGTTTAAGTAAACAAGAAAAAAAATCGTAAACTACTTCTGTAATCTAGAAATTTCATTTAGTAAATTTAAATATCACTATAATCCAAGTGCAACATTTCCATTCTTATTTAAAACAGAAGTATTTACTCAACTCTACTAAACGAAAACAGCCATTATTTAATAATAAGTGTTAAATATTATTGCATAAGTGAATTATTTAATTCTTTAGCAAATTACGGAAAGTCAAGTTTTAAAACAACACATAACCTCAGATTGTGTTTTTCTTAATTACCAGGCTATCAGCTCATCAGTTACCAAGTCTGATCAGATCAATCTCTTTTCTGATCTTTTCTTTAACACTGAGAAACTTTAAGGTTTTTGAATTTTTGTCTTCCTGTTTTTCTCCTGATGTCATTACAATATTATGTCTAATAGTACAGGTTGTAATTCACATGGACTTAGCTATGCTGGTTATAGGCAAGATACTTAATCCCTGCAATATAATTTTTTTAACCTATGAATAGATAATGTTTGTACAAATTTTGATAAGACAAATTTATAGGGTTTCTAACACAGTGGCACAAAATAAACATTTAGTTTTTAAATAACCTTTACTAATAGAGTTGTGAATATGATTATATTTCACAATATTTCAATAATATTCTAGCAGAGGAATTTGAACATCTTTAATCAAAAGACCATAAATTTGTGACCTAAAATCAATGAGCTTATAATTCAGAAACATTCATAAAAAGCTATTTGAATTAGTATAATAGATTATGACTTTTGAGTCTTTATCTATAAAATAGAACAATACAACGTACATTGTATGGAAATTCTATTAATTAAATAAAATATAAAAATTAAGTATTACTTAATCTGACATATAGTATGTTCACAATAAATGGTGAAAATCTACTAGAATTTAATTTAAAGGACATTTCATTTGGTGGTACTTAATATTTTTGCTGTCCAAATAAATAATTGAAGAGAAATGGCTCAGAACTTTCTAATACTAAATAAAATATTAGGAAGTAACAAACTTTCTAGGAATATCAAAAAGAATAACTCAATATTCTTCTATACCAAGGCAAACAATAGTAAACTGATGAAAGCCAAAGACAGTGAGAAAAACCTTATATAAACTACCTTCAAATAAAATACATTTTGCCATCATATAAGCAATATGTACACTCACAGATGACTTCTCAAAAGAGACAATTAGAACAAGAAAATGAGAGAACAATATCTACAAAATTTTGAAAGGAAATGATTAATCTTGTAGAATTCTTTTTTCAAAAAATGTATCCTTTGGAAAAGAAGATGATAAAGGGCATTTTAGGCAAACTAGAGAACTGATTACAAGTTGGCTTGCAATAAAAGGAATACTAAATTATTTTCATTAGGTTCTAAGAAAATTACACAATAAGTATGGTTAGAGTTGTAAAATTTTTTATGAACAATAAAAAGTAAATCTAAATTAAAAATAAATATATAAAATGGTAATACCTTATGTGTATGTAGAAATTTAAATATGATAGATGGATATCAACAGCATGTTGAAAACAAGGTATAAACTACTAAACTGTGGTAGGTTATATGAATATTTGCAATTATTCACACTTGCTTGTAGAGGGGATTTTTAATTCTGTCTATTGACATCTGACTTGTGGTGCCTTTTCTTGAGAAAGAAACCTGCTTCCAATGACATACAGAGTCAAGGGTTTACTTTAGATAGTAAAATGTACATGTAAGTTGCATATTCCCTTTCAGCAAGTTTTAAAAACCATTACAAGGCTTCCTCAACATTTTATTTTCTGTGCTAGGAAAACTTCATGAACCAGATAGGGGTTGTTCTTTTAACTTAGAACTGAGAATGAAAACTGGTGGAATAGAGCTCTATTGATCTCAAATGATGTGTTGTGTAAGCAAGAAATAACAGGTTGTTGTGAAACAGGATGAGGACAAAATAAATTATAAAATGGTATCAATCAAAAAGCAAGCTAGAAAATAGTGAAAATAATTAGGAAAATGGCAGATTTAAGCCAAATGTATCAGTAATTACATTACATGAAAATAACATAAAAGTCCAATGGAAGATAAAGATTATAAAATAGGATTATTTTTCTCTAAAATGTGGTGCCTAAGATAAAAGTGCACAAAAGTACTTGTGCATAATCCAAGGAAAGCTTTTGGAACTATGTTGACAGACTTTTGGGTATTTAAAAAAAAGAGGGGAATATATGGACAGACGGAAGGATCAACAGAGAGACATATAGACAGAAGTAGTCAATTTATAATTATAACACTTTCAATTCCCCAGTAAAAAAAAATTATAAATTTCAGGCATCTAATTATTTGGCTTAAAATATAAAGCAAAATTAGACTAACATATGGAAATAAAATAATCCATAATCATAGTAGACACATTTTAAAAAATTCCTTAGTAATTTGTTTAATTTGAAGATACAGAAAGTAAAACCAATGTTAGTGTGTTTTTATTCCAAAACAATTTTTTTATTTTTTTTTTTGAGACGGAGTCTCGCTCTGTCTCCCAGGCTGGAGTGCAGTGGCGCAATCTCGGTTCACTGCAAGCTCCGCCTCCCGGGTTCACGCCATTCTCCTGCCTCAGCCTCTCCGAGTTGCTGGGACTACAGGCGCCCGCCACCACGCCCGGCTAATTTTTTTGTATTTTTAGTAGAGACGGATTTTCACCGTGGTCTCGATCTCCTGACCTCGTGATCCGCCCGCCTCGGCCTCCCAAAGTGCTGGGATTACAAGCGTGAGCCACCACGCCCAGCGACAATTTCAAACTTACGGAAAAGTTGAAAGAAAAACATAAATAACTTATGTTTATCCTTCGTCTAGAATCTGTAATTGTCAGTACATTTGATTTGTCATTCTATTTATATACATATTCTTTTTTTCTGATATATTTAAGGGAGGAAAATAAAAAAGTCTGCTCCAATATCTAATTAGGGTTATGTGTTGTAATTAGTTACCCAAAACATATTTTTAAGAATAAAAAATTATTGGCATTGAGGATTGGGTGTGGCTTATTTCAATAGGTTTTTAAATAATTTGGTTTTATAAGAAGAAGGAATTCAAAGACAGTTTGATGAATAAATTAATTCAAATATTGAACTTCCTTTTCATGATTTTAAAATGCATACTTACATATAATTAATTCATTTGTATCTATGAAATCACAATATTGTAAATTATTAAATTTTCCATTTACTGTACAACTAAGTGATTTCGAGTAGTAAGCAAAAGAGTTTCGTGTACAACTGCTATAGTAGTCTCTATTTTGTAGCAATGGGGTTGGATCAGAAGATAATAAAATAGAAACAGGTGCACTTACTAGAAAGCAGCTTGGCACCGTGGGAAGTGTGTGTGGCTTGTTGGCAAAGAGAAGAATGTGACTTGTTGCAACAGAAAGCTCTAGAGGTAAAACTAGACAGTTCTTTTTATTTAATCCATGAGCTCATAAAATAGAGCTGCTGTGAATTAAATGTTAATGTTCTTATCCCAAAACAAAGATTTTGCATTTGTTTGTGTTTACTATATCAGGTAACTATAACTCATCATAGAACAATATATGTTCACTGTAAGAGCATTTGGAAAATATAATTAAGCAAAGTTAAGAAAAGTAAAATCTACTCTAATCTCACCCCCTGAAGATAACCATCATGACTATTATACCATATACCCTTCCAGATCTTCTTCTATATAAATTATTTTAAAATAAATAAATGTACACACACATATATACATATTATATATAGACAGACATATACAATGAAGCTCTACTTTATGTATTTTTTAATTTATTATTATTATTATTACTTTTTTTTAGATAGAGTCCCTCTGTCACCCAGGCTGGAGTGCAGTGGTATAATCTCAGTTCACTATAACCTCCACCTCCCGGATTCAGGCGATTCTCCTGCCTCAGGCTCCTGAGCAGGTGGGACTACAGGCATGTGCCCCACACCTGGCAAATTTTGTATTTTTAGTGAAGATGGGATTTCATCATCTTGGCCAGGCTGGTCTCAAACTCCTGACTTTTGATAATCCGCCTGCCTCGGCCTCTCAAATTGCTGGGATTATAGGCGTGAGCCACTGCACCTGGCTTTTATGTACATTTAAATAAGGTAAAGTCAACTGCACATACCCAGTAAAAATTTTAAATATACCGAAACAAAAATTAAAATAGACAGGAATCTATCCCTGCTTATCACTCAAAGAGCATATGCTTCAGATTATGTGCCTGATGATGAGAATCTACTAGTCTTTAAGGTTCACTTTCTCTGTGTCCCCATACTTTGCTTATAAAAATGTGTGTGTGTGTGTGTGTGTGTGTATTTTCTTTTTGAACTCCCACTATCCAAACTTAAAAAAAAAAATTAGATGTGTTTCACATGAATTCTTCAATCTTTAAACTCTTACTGTTTAATATTCAAAACACAGCAACCAAGTAGATTTGGATAATTTGGCATCCCTCAAACTCAATATCCAGACTCACTCGAATTCTTCTTATCCAAAAGCAGAAACCAAATAGATGTGAATGTACAGGGATACTTCTTATTTTTAATAAATTGGATAAAATTATTTTATAGCTTGCTTTTTTCTGCATGTCACACTATTTCTGTTGTTAAATAATTTTATAACATCATTTAAAAATAGCTGCCTAATATAATTATATTTAAAATATATTAAAATACACTATGTTGGATGCTTCTGTTCTAGTCTATTCATAACTGTGTTGTTATAAAATTCCTGCATAATATTCCATGGAATAAACTTTCCATATCAGTTTTGAAACTAGTTATTCCTGCAATGGGTTTCCAACCAGGTAGGTAGTTATATGTCAGGAGGCTTGGCATGATTCAAATAACTATGAAAACCAGTACATTCTGCTATTTCCCTATTGCATGATTCTTGTATATATTAACACTAATGTATTCCTGAAAAAGTGCACTGTGAGAGTAGTACTTATTACCTCTTAGCAGGGCACAAGGCTTCAAGAAAGACCTTAGGTTTTGGCATCCAGCAGGTTTAAGATGCCCTTGTTTTAGCCTTCTTATTTGCTAAATAATCTTGGGCAAGTTATTTAAACTTTCATCCTTCAATTTCATCATCTATAAAAAAGGGATAAAATAAGACCTGTGTCACAGAATTTTTGAGAGGACTAAATGAAACAAATTATAAAGATAGCTGATTTGTTTTTTCTGGTACTGTTATTGATGTCATGCCTATTAAGAGCCTTCTTAAAGCTTGTTTTTATTTATTTCCACAATTATTATATATTTTTGAGACACCAGGCTCCTCTTACTTCTCTTACCTTAACAAACTTTAACATTGCTAATGCCATTATTTAATGCACTGGCTTTTAAAAATACTTGTTCATAGTTACAAATCTGTTTTTCACTTTTTTTTTTTTTTTTTAAGACAATGTCTCTGTTGCCTAGGCCTTATGCAGTGGTGCAATCATGGATCACTGCAGCTTCAACTTCCCAGGCTTAAGTGATTCTCCTGCCTCAGCCTTCTGAGTAGCTGGAACTACAGGTGCATGGCACCACACCTAATTTTTCATTTTTTGTAGAGATGGGGTGTTGCTACATTGCCCAGCTGGTCTCAAACTCCTGGCCTCAAGCGATCCTCCCACCTCAGTCTCACAAAGTGCTAAGATTACAGGCGTGATCACCACACCCAGCCCTGTTTTTCTTCATGTTACCCACAAGCACGTACAGAAATATGTATGTGTAAATACATATCTGAAATAATATGTTAATTTTATACCTGGTATCAAATTCTATCTTTTATTTATTTTTAAAGACAAGTGATAACTCATTAAATTAATTTTAGACTAACAATTTGAAAAACACTGATCTAGTGAACAGAGGTAGAGCGAGGTAGAACAGAGTTCAATTTATGGAATTTGGCTGTATCTCTAGCCTCACTAGAAGTCACTTGTTAAGAAAAGGAGGATAATTTCAAGTCATTTTTAGTCAGTATACAAATAAAAGTCAATTAAATTACAGAAAGTTAGTAAGAGTTCCTGGGCGAGTCACAAAAAATAAGGCTGAAATTTTAGCATAGCCATTCTAACTCCATAAATTTGAAAAAAATTCATTAACTTTTCCAGCCTCAGTTTCTTCATCTATAAACCATATGTTAGAGGCAATAATGCAGTTGCTAAAAGTGTAAATCCTTTTTGGGCAATTCTGATATGTTATCTATATTTTTAAAATTATATTTTTTAAAAATTTCTAGTTGACACATAGTTGTACATATTTATTGTATATAGAGTGATTTTTCAATACATGTATATGAAACGTGTAATGATCAATTCAGGATAATCAGCATATCTGTCACTTCAAAAATTTATTATTTTTGTGTTGGGAATATTCAAAATCCTCTCTTCTAGCTATTTGAAAATACACAATAAATTATTGTTAACTATAGTCACCCTACTATGATGTAGAACACTAGCACTTATTCCTCCTCAGTGTAATTTATATCCTTTAGCCAGCCTCTGTCTATTCCCCTGCCACATCCCCTGTTCAGCCTCTAGTAACCACTATCCTACTCTCTACTTCTAAGCGATTAATTTTTTGAAATTCCACATACGAGTGAATACATGTAGCATTTATCTTCTTGTGCCTGGTTTATTTTGCTTAACATAATGCCCACCAAGCTCATTCATGTTGCCACAAATTACAAGACATCTTTCTTTTTATGACTGGATATTATTCCATTGTGTATGTATATCACATTTTAAAAATTGTTTCATCTGTTGATGGACACTTAAGTTGATCGAATGTCTTGGCTGTTGTGAATAGTGCTGCAATACTCATGGGGGTGCAGATATCTCTTTAATATACTGATTTCCCTTCATTTATATATGTACCCAGTGGTCAGATTAGTAAATCGTATGTTAATATTATGTTTAGTTTTTTTAAGAAACCTCCATACTGTTTCCTATATGGTTGTGCAAATTTACATTCCCCCCAATAGTGTATAAACGTTTTCTTTTCTCTGCATTATCTGCAGCATTTTTTGGGGGACGGGTGGTCGGTCTTTTAGATAATAGCTATTCTAACTGGGGAGACATGACATCTCACTGTTGTTATGACTTGATTTGCATTTCCCTGATGATGAGTGATATTTATAACCTTTTCTTATACTTGTTGGCCATTTATACGATTTCATTGAGAAATATCTATTTAGATAATTTGCCCATTTTCTAGTTGCATTATTTGTAGGTTTTTTTTTTTTCCTGTTGAGATATTTAAGTTCCTTGTATATTCTGGATATTAATCCCTTGTCAAATGAATAGTTTGCAAATATTTTCCCTCATTTTGCATATTGTCTCTGATGATTGTTTCCTTTGCCTACACAGAGACTTTTTAGTTTGATATAATCACATTTTCATACTTTGATTTTTGTTGCCTATGCATTTGAGGTCTTATCCATGAAATCATTTGAGGTCTCATCCATGAAATCTTTTCCCACACCAATATCCTGAGGCATTTCCCCCATATTTTCTTCTAGAAGTTCTATAGTTTCAGGTCTTATATTTAAGCCCTTAATTCATTTTTACTTGATATAAATTTTCCCTCTTTACTTGAGAGAAGAGGTCTAGTTTTATTCTCCTACATATGGATATCCAGTCTTCCCAGCATCATTTTTTGAAAAGATTGTCCTTTCTTCACTGTGTGTTCTTGGTGCCTTTGCCAAAAATCAGTTAGCTGTAAATATGTTAATTTATTTCTGGGTTCTCTATTCTGTTCCTTTGATCAATATGTTTTTGTTTATGCCAGTATCATGCATGCTGTCTTATTTACTATATAGCTTTATAGTATATTTGAAAGTCAGGTATTGTGATCACCAGATGTGTTCTTTTTGCTTAGAATTGTTTTGACTATTTGAAGTGTTGTGTGGTTCCATACAAATTTCATGACTTTTTTTCTTACTTCTGTGAAAAATGTCATTGGTATTTTCAAAGGGATTACCTTCAATCTATAGATCAGTTGGGTAATATGGTCATTTTAACAATATTAATTTTTCCAAACCATGAACAAGAGATCACTCTCCATTTTGTATGTATTCTTTTCAATTTTCTGCATGAATGTTTTGTAGTGTTTATTGTAGAGATCTTTAACTTCCTAGGTTAAATTGATTTCTGAGTATTTTTTGCAGCTATTGCAAATTGGATTGCTTTCCTGATTTTTTTCCTGATATTTTTTATTGAGGTACAGAAATTCTCCTGATTTTGTATGTTGATTTTGTGCCCTCAACTTTACTGAACTCATTTATCTGTTCTAGGAATTTTTTGGTAGAATTTTTAGGTTTTTCTGTACATAAGAGCATGTCCGCTGGAAACAGGGACAATTTGAGTACCTCCTTTTTAATTTAAACACTATTTGTTTCTCTTCCCTAATTACTCTGGCTAAGACTTCAAATACTGTGTTGACAAAGAGTGGTGAAAATAAGAATTATTTTGTTTTTCCAGTTCTTGGAGGAAAAGCTATCAACTTTTCCCCATTAAGGATGATAGCTCTGGGTTTGCCATGTATTGCTATAATATTCATGAGATTCATTCCTTCTATGGCTAATATGAAGGATGCTGAATTTTATCAAATGCTTTTTCCATGTCTATTGAGATGATCATATGGCTTTCCTTCTTTATTCTTTTGATGTTATGTTTTATGTTTATTGATTTGCATATGTTAAACCATTCTTGCACCCCTGGGATAAATCAAACTTGATTATAACATATAATCCTTTTGATGTGGTGTTGGATTTAGTTTTCTAGTACTTTGTTAAGGATTTTTGCATCATGTTTATTGGAGAGGTTAGCCTGTAGCTTCCTTTTTTTGTTTATATTTGGTTTTGTTATCAGGGTTATAGTAGCCTCCCAGAATAAGTTTGGAAGCATTTCCTCCCCTTCATATTTTAGAATAGTTTGAGAATAGTTTCTAATTATTATTTAAAAGTTTTGTAGAGAAATGCAAATCAAAACCACAGTGAGATACCATCTCATGCCAGTCAGAATGATTAATATTAAAAAGTCAAAAAATAACAGATACTGGTCATTGCAGAGAAAATGAAATACTTATACACTGCTAGTGGGAATGTAAACCAGTTCAGCAACTGTGAAATCAATTGAATTTCTCAAAGAACGTAAAACAGAACTACCATTCAATCCAGCAATATCATTGCTGAGTATACACCCAAAGGAATATAAATAATTCTACCACAAAAACACATGTAGTCATACATTCATCACAGTTCTGTTCGCAATAGAAAAGACATGAAATCAACCTAGATGCCCATCAACAGTGGACTGGATAAATAAAATGTGATACATATACACCGTGGAATAGTATGCAGCTATACAAAAGAATTAAATCTTGTTCTTTGCAGCAACATAGATGAAGCTTGAGATCATTACCTTAAGTTAATTAATTCAAGAACAGAAAACCAAATACCCTATGTTCTCTCTTATAAGTGGGAGATAAACATTGAGTACACATGGACACAAAGTAAATAGCAACAGACACGGGGCCCTACTTGAGTGTGGAGAGTGGGAGGAGGATGAGGATAAAAAAACTACATATTGAGTACTTGTGAAAAATATAATCTGTAAACTAAACACCTACAACACACCATTTACCTATGTAAGAAACCTACACATGTACCCTCTGAACCTAAAATAAAAGTTGAAAAAAGGTGTATTTGTAGATAAATATAGAGATGTTTATAGATATACACATATACATGGATTTGTAAGTATATGTAGACTGCTAGCTCTTTCTACTGAGACAGACTAAAAGTAGGGACATACCAGGAACAATGAGCATATTTTGCACCTAGATCTTAGTTTTTGAAGAAAAGAATCAAAGACTCTTTTTATTAATGTTTGATTCTAAGGCTGAGGAAGGAACATACATTGTGAGCCATAAAATAAGAAAGGTTAAAAAACACAGACAAGAGGCAACTGGAAAGAGATTCCTATCCAAGGCTAAATAATTTGATCAACAAATTAAATGGCTAGAGTATTGGGTTATAACAAAAATAACAAAATAACATCTATAATTTATCCTGTTGTAAACAAATAATGGATTAAATAAGTGTGAGTAAAAGGAAAGATTTCTTTTCAGAAGATTTCCAAATAATAAATGTATAAACAATTAGAGAAAGAGAAACACCATCAGAACACCACAGTAACAACTGTTGTAGCCAATTCCAGTGATTTTGTGGAATGGTGAGTAAAATTTTAAGACACAAAATACGTGCATAGCCTCAAAACATCTCACCAAAAATAATTCTAATTAGTGTAGTGGTTTTAGCATCTGCCTCCAAATTATTTGATAATTCTCCCTTCAGGAGGTGGAGATTAATTTATTTTCCCTTAAGTGTGATCTGAATTTATTAACTTGCTTCCAAAATGTTAAGTATGGGAATGAAAAGTAGTAACTATGTTATGGCACACGTCACCTTAACTAGTAGATCAAGATTAATGTCACCAAGTTTAAGTCATGTTGACAGCATGTTGACATTACATATGATGTGATGAAGTCTTCTATGGTACTCTTCCTCAAATCCGTAACCACAATATACATTAAATAAACACAATTCAACGGGCAATCTACAAAATATCTGGGCAGAAATCTTCAAAAGATTCAAGGTCATAAAAATAATAAAAGGGGGTGAAAAACTGTCACTGGTTGGAGGTGACTGAGATGGCATGTCAGTAAAATGCAAAGTAGTGTCCTAGATTTGATCCTGAAATTGAATAAACACCAGTAAAAAGTGTGGGGATATCCAAATGCTGCCTGTACTTTGATGTTCTTTGATTATACAAGGTGTTAACATCAAGGGAAGCTGGGTAAAGTATACAGAAAATTCTGTACTATATTTTTACATCTATAAATCAAAAATTATTTCAAAGTAAGTAATTTTAAAATAGCATGTATACATGTGCTTTTTTGAGCTAAATTACACCTAATTTACACTTCTGCATACTGAAATTGGTAATTAAAGAGTCAGCACTTATTGAAATTTACAAAAATGTCTTTTCATTAGATTTTAAATATACTTTGATTTTCCTTATTTAAATAAAAAATTTCTGCAGTGCAAAAAGATATTTCCTTTAATAGTGCTATTTTAATTTTTAGACTAAGGTGTTCCAGCAGAAAGTCTTTATTACATAAAATTATGGGATGATTCCTAATACTACCTGGAGTAAGCAGACTTTGCACCAATATTTTATGTTTACATAATAATACAAATTACTGTAGAGGGCAGACTTTTTTTACTTTAAAGAGCAGAACCTTCGCCTTTGAAGAAATGCAGAAAAAGGTAACAATGAAAGGTGGTTTCTGAAATCCCTTCTATCAAGATATTGTATAATACACCTTCTAAAATGAAACTTTTCTGGGAGTAAAGGAAAACTGACACAGGAGTCTTTCAGTGCCGCTTCACCAGCCAGCAATCTCTGTAGCCAGTGGCACCCCTGCTTGGGCTTTGCTCCGCTCTGGGCTCGCCACTGGGCTCACTCCACCCACTTGGCCTGGTGGACTGCACTCAGCTTGCTCCCGGCCCTGATCCTGTACTCAGATGTAGCCCACGGCTGAACCTGGCGTGCTGCGACCTGCTTCCACCTTGGGCGCTGGAGGCTGGTTGAGAGGAATGTGGTGGCACCCGAAAACTTGGAGATGTCAGCAACCGTGGAACCCCAAGGGTTGTTATGGCTCCTACTTGAGGAGTCCTAAGATCTGAGTCCTCAAGGACTGTTGGAGCTCTCTCTCCTTCCTGCCACCTGCAGTGTGGCGAATGGTGGGAGTTTTTACAGCTCGTTTGTGTTTAACATGTATATGTATTTTTCGATACCTGAATTACATTATTAGCATTATGAGTATCCATGTAAATTTTCACTCCAAAAACACAAGCTTAAAAACTTGTCTTAAGTACATCTAGAGCAAATGGTGACTGAAAGTGAATAATACCCAAATTACCATTGCTTGTACTGTATAAGGAAAACTGCTTTTTTAAATTGGGCATTTGCTAATTTATAATTACTATTTTATACTTTTCAACATTTTAAATCACATTTTTATTGTTGGCTATAACAGAAGGATTCAGATATCTAAACATCATTTAGAACCTAGAACACTTTGGTCTAATTCATTGAAAGCTTAGTTATAAGCAGTAATACAACCATGTAGTGGAGCATGTACTCAAGGCTTAAAGGGAACTCCGCAGTGTAAGAAATATTTTGGGTTCTTTCTGCTTTTCTGTGACTTTTTTGGTTGAACTTTCAGGGGTATGTACATGGGCAGAGAAACAGAGAGGTACATGGACAGAGAAACAGAGAGGTACATGGCTGGAGAAATACTGGACACAGTAGGAAGAGGTGTAAGTGTTCAGAAGAAAAGCTAAGAGGAATATTGTAATCTGTTAAAAAAATAGTTTGAGTTTTAATGGTAGTTAGAATAAAGAATGCTGTTGACGTGACTTTCAAATTTCAGTGTAAGTCATGACCAAAAATTACTTTGAAACTTTTACAGTAATTCTGTAACAGCTTAAACATGACTCAAAATGCAACTCAAACTAGGCAAAAAAAAAAAAAACAAAAAAAAAAACTTTAGGATAAGTTTTCCTCCTGGCTGTCAGTTAGCTACTCTAACCTGAGTGGTCATTTAACATCCCCAGTCTCTAAGAAGTGGATTCTACTCTTAGATGCACAATCTTAAGTCTGACTTCCTAAAAGCAGCCCCTTTAGGACTCCTTTTTCCTTGTAAAATCTAATCTAAGTGACAGGAGTTGTCGCATTAACTCCAAAGAAAAGTACAGAATAAGCAACGTAGAAATGTTACTCCTCATTTATACTTTTTAGTCGGACACATACATACTCCAAAATAATTGATTGCTTCCAGTTAGTGGGTGGAGATGAATCTCAGTAGCATCTGTGAGTACTCCCGGTTGGAGTTTCTTGTCTGTAAAATGGGACTGCAGGGGAGGGTGTGTTATGAATGAGTTGGACTGGATGACTTCTAACATTCTGTGATGCCTAATTTTGCAAAATCCCTTTTCATTCACCCAATAATATTTTTTTTTTTTTTGACAGAGTCTTGCTCTGTCTCCTGGCCTGGAAGCAGTGGCTGGGTCTTGGGTCGCTGTGGTCTCTGCCTCCTGGGTTTGAGAGATTCTCCTGCATCGGCCTCCCGAGTGGCTGGGATTGCAGGCTCATGTCACCACGCCCAGCTAATTTTTATATTTTTGATAGAGACAAGATTTTGCCGTGTTGGCCCGGCTGGTCTCCAACTCTTGGCGTCTGGTGGTCCACCTGCCTCGGCCTCCCACAGTGCTGGGATTGCAGGCATGAGCCACCACGCCCAGCCCCAGCACATTTTTTGGAGTACTTTCTATATGCTAAACAATACACGAGGGATAGCTCTATTATTTCCTAGTACAGCAAAAATTTTGTGGTTGCTACTGTAGGTTTATAATTTGTAAGATTGGTGTAATTGCCATCAGCCATACTAATGTTAGATTTTAAAAGGAGGTAACTTTTTTCTCTTTGAATCAAAGGAATGAATTAACTTTGAAAACATAGTTTGGAATACTATAGAATGGATTCTTCTACCTTTGTTTCAACTCCTTAGTCTTAATAATCTCGAGTCTAGCAAACTAGAATGAGATTTAAGAGATACCAATTATTGCTGGGCGTGGTGGCTCATGCCTGTGATCCCAGCACTTTGGGGGGCCGAGCCTGGTGGATCACCTGGGGTCAGGAGTTCGAGACTATCCTGGCCGGGATGGCGGGACCCCACCTCTACTAAAAAATACAAAAAAAGAAAAACTGTCCAGGCATGGTGGCACACGCCTGTGGTCCCAGCTGCTCGGGAGGCAGAAGCGGGAGAGTCGCTTGAACCCAGGAGGCAGAGGTTGCAGTGAACCAAGATCGTGCCACTGCGCTTCAGCCTGGGCACCAAAAGTGAAACTCCGTCTAAAGTAAATAAATAAATAAAAATAAATCAATTACCAACTAAAAACATAACTTTAGTTTGGCGGTTTGCATATTATAAGGAGATAAATATTTAAACATACTTGACCACTTTCAGAAATGTTCTCCTGTACTTTTTGTATTTCTACGATCAGATCAAAAGCGTTGCGTGCACCTGGCTAACAGCCAAGGAAGCTTCAGTTTTTTTTTCTTCACTATTATGCACTTTCGTGGTATTGTAGTCTTTCTCGATTCTTTAATTTTTGTTATTTAACATCATATTTAATAGCACAGCAAATATCTTTTAGGAAATTTTCAGTTAAGGCCTTTGAAATATTTTTGATTTAATTTACAGCCAGCATTTTGTCACATTCTAGATAATATTTAGATAAACTTATTCATACGTATTAATGACCATTCTAGCAAGGGTCTATAAGTGGTGTGGGAAACAGGTAAAGGTTGCCTCTTTGGTATCTCAATTGGTATTGATTATTGCTATCAACTATTTGGGGAGAAAAATAAAAATAAAGCCCTGTAAAATTTTATAAGTACTATCTTTGGTCCTTTGAACACTTGAACATTTGTGATGACACTTAAGAAAAATAAAATTGAAGTTCAGGTCTTGCCATTGCATTAAAAACAAATTAGACACGAGACTTTGTTTACCTGGGAACAAATTTACTGAAATATTTAGTATCTGAAATGATGCCAAACCAAAGAGCAGCTGCAGAACATCAGTTATTTTAAGTGAACAAGTTTACAAAGTTTATTTTCATCTTTACATAAGAATGATTTTTTAAAAACTATTTTCATGTATTAGTGGTTATGAGTCAATGTGTCATGAGTGAATTTAACTGTAAGATGGTTTAAATCAAATATGCAATGTTTCCTTGAATTGTATTTCTATTGGAAAGCAGATTTTGGCTATGTTTACAGAACTGTTAAAATTAAGGATTACCAGGCATGTGAGATCTCTTTCAGTTATCTTTAAAGCAGATGTATATTAAGGGCTTAGATTTAGGATCTACATATTCTGGGCATTGAATAGCAGTAACTTACAAGTAAGTTTTGTTTACCTTTTGTTCTAGGGACTAGCACTGCTATCTGTGGAAAGTATTTTTAATTAATCTGTTATTAAGAAAGTCATATTTTTGCATTTCAGCCAAAATAAAGACTGTATCTAATAATCTGTTAGAAACAGATAATATATGTTTGAAATCCATATGTATCATATGATCTAAACTGTATTTTCTAATTTAAATTAAAAATATAGATTCAGAAAGGTTCATATTTTTCTAATGACTTCATTCTATATTTTTGGGGGGGTTGCATAAAGAAGCAAGGAATTGTACTTATATTACAAGATAAAGAAAGCTATTAGGTATATTTGTACATGAGTGCAAATGAGTCTGTGCCTGTTTAAAAGAAAAGATGGACACCATTTTAACGTGAGCTTTAATACACTGATATAAACAAACTTGAAGTACAGTTTAGTTTGGTTGTGTTTACCTAACAAGTACCATAAGCCTTATATTTGTTCTCATTTGTATAATCCTAGCCCATGACTTAATGTTGATGCTTTGCTTTGTCCTTTGGATGGCCTAACCTACATGAACATGTATGCAGAACATTTTGGATTTTTTTTCAAAAATAATAATGAATTACTTTATCAATAAACAAATAAATATTTTTAAAAAAGAAAATTTGTTGACAAAACTGGGTTACTGATTTTCTGTGAAACCAAAATCTTTGGACTGCTACATCTTGCTCTGACTGAGAGTGACAAGATAAAAAAAAAAAAAAAGAATATTGTTGACAAAACTGACTTACTGATTTTCTGTGAAACCAAAATCTTCGGACGGCTACAGCTCGCTGTGACTGAGAGTGACACTTATCACCTTGGGTTTTGTAAAAGAGCAAGTTGAAATCAAAACATTGAGTGTCTGAATTTGCCCTACACAGATTTATGGATTGTTTTTTATTTTTAAGACTAAATATTATATATTGTTGATTTTACTTAAGAAAAAAGTCGCTTTATGATTTAATCCCACAAATAAATGCATATCTGTTACTGAAGGCAAAAGCTAAAGTATCATTAGTTATTCTCAAAATTAAAAATATACTGTCAATTTCTAAATAATGACAATAGTCCATGTAATATTTCCTTTCTATTTTTCACTTCATCCTCTGACAATGAATGAAAAAGAAGACAGCTTTAGAAATACAGGACAAAGATTTTCTGTTGACGAAACAGGAAAGTTCTACAAAGGGACTGTCATTTGTGGCTCTAGGGCAGAAAATATGTAACAAAGAACACAACCTAATATATAAACACATGAAGCTTAACCCTAAGGCAACTGTTTGTCCCATTCTTATTTAAGTTCATTCGTTGATGTATCTTGGCAAACCTATTTCAAAAGCACCTGATATTTACTCACATACTGTGTGAGATTTCTTCTGGCATCTCTGTATCACAGAAATTTCTTACTATTTTGGACCTTCTTTTTAAGCTAGTGATTCTAATTGGAAGAATGTGAGCATGCACATGTAACTGAGAATGAGGCTAGTAGCAGAGCAGAATAAGCCTACATGTTATTATAGCTATTGTGGCAAGAGCAAAAGAGAAAAACAAAAAAATGCTACATTTCTTTGAATAAATGCTTTGACTTAACAATAATGTATGCATACCTTCATAAACTTATATATGTTTATTAGCTAGCTGAAAACTTGACAAAGTCTCTGAGAATAATTTGATGAAGATAATGGATTTGTTTTTAAAGACATTTTACTTTAAAGTTTTGAATTTATAGAAAAATTGGGAAGGTAGTGCAAAACATTCTTATATGCCTTGAGCCTAATTTTCCCTGTTATCAACAACTTATATTAGAATGATTAATTTATTTGTTACAAATAATAGACTGATACTGATACATTGTTATTAACTAAAGTCCATAGGTTATTCTGATTTCCTCAATTTATAAATAATGTACTTTGCCTTTTACGGTATCACATTTAGGTTAACAATTCCACTTAGTTGTCATGTTTCTTTCAGTTTCTTTTGGCTGTGACAGTTTGACTGTCTTTGTTTTTGATGATCTTGAGTGTTGTGAGAAGTGATATTTTTAGGAGTAGTAAGATATTTTGTGTGATACCTCTCTATATAATCTATTGTTTTTCTCAGGGTTTGACTAGAGTTACAGGTTTTGGAGAGGAAGACAAGATGTAAAGGTGTTTTCATGACATCATATTAAGGGTACATATTATCAGTAGGTTTTTCATCATTGATGTTAACCTTGATGGCACGTTTAAGCTAGTGTTTGTTGGGTTTCTCCACTATAAAGTTACATTTTTTAACCCTTTTTATACTGTACTTTTTGAAACCACTATGCATAGCCTACACTTACAAACTATGGATTTGTCCTCCTTTTCGTTGGAGGAAGTCTCTACCTTATTTAGAATTCTGCTATACAGGAGATGTGTATCTTCTCCAATTATTAATTTCATTTGATCTCTTATCATAACAACATGAACTCATGGTTATTTATTTTGTATAACTGACATTTTTAGAGTTTTTTCTTTTTTACCTTTTTCAGAATGTCGTATAATTGGAATCCCAGTACATATAGTCTGTTTTTTTGGTTTTTTTTTACATTGACTTGTTTCACCTGACAGTATTCATTTTAGGTTCACTCAGGTCTTTTTATGGCTTGGTAACTCACTTCCCTTCATTGCTGAATAACACTCTTGTATATGAACGTACGATTTGTGTATTCATTCATACTCCTGTATATGAACAATACAATTTGTATATTCATTCACTTGTTAAAACATTTTGGATTCTCATTTGCAGTGATTATGAATAAAATTGTTATAAATATCAGGTTTTGTATAGATGTACATTTTCAAATCAGTTAATATCTAGGAACATGACTATCGGATCTTCAGCTATGTTTAACTTCACAAGAAATCTTCAAAATGTTTTCCAAAGGGGCTGTGCCATCTGACAGTCCTACCAGTAGTGAAAGAGAGTTGCTGTTGTTCCACATCATCACCAACATTTAGTGTTGTTAGTCTTTGGATTTTGATGTTTTAAATCAGTGTGTAGTACTAGCTTACTGTTGCTTTCATTTGCAACAATATAATTTTATCTGATGACAAATGGTATTGAGCTTCTTTTCACGGTTATTTTCTTTGATAAAGTATGTTTATAGCTTTTACCTATTTTTAAATTTGGACTTTTTTTCCTCATTGTTGCATTTTAGCATTCTTTGTATAATTTAAATGCAATTATTTTATCATACATAGATTTTTCATATATTTTCTCCAAGTGAGTGGCTTGTCTTCAAATTCTCTTAATAGTATCTTTCACAGAGCAGAAGTTTTTAATTTTAAAATGTCCAGCTTATTTTTCTGTAATTACTTTGTTTTGCTGTTATATCTAAAACTTGTCACCAAATCTATGGTCAACTTGGCGTTCTCCTATGTTTTCTTTTGGAAGTTTTACATTTTGTCATTTTATATTTTGGTCTATGATCCAAACTTTGTTCAGTTTTACAAAAGGTTTAAGGACAATGTTGAGATTCATAGCTTTGCATATAAAAAGTTTTAATTTTTTGCATGTGGAAAAATTTACGATTTTATAGCACCATTGCTAAAACTTATATCTTTTCTCATTGAATTGCCTTGATCTTTTCTGAAAGATCAGTTCACCTTATTTATGTGAGCCATGTACTCTTTTCCATTGATCCATATGTCTATGCTTTCCCCAATACCATATTATCTAGATTATGGTAGCTTTATAATAAATGGTTTCCACGTGTCACGTGATCTCAGCTGTGATTATTTGTTGTAACATATCACTCCAGTTTTGGAGATTAAGGGGATTCTGTGTGACCTCAAACAACTGATGTGTCCAAGAAAATTCATTGATTTTTCAATTTGTTTGTCTTCTTTTTTTTTTTTTTTTTGTCAAGAATGTGGGAGTGGTTACTGTCAGGTTTTTTACATAACAAAGCTTAAATTGAAAGTGTTACAACTTTTAGCTATATTACACACATATAATTTGTATATTATATTATAATAAAAATTTGATAACAATTGTCTACCAAGTCCTCATTGAAAAAGGAAAGAAAGGGAACAAAATTTTTTTCCCACAAAAAGAAATTCTAAATTAATTAGGATAAAGAAATAGTATGCTCATTTATAATTTAATATATGCTAAATTTTCTATAGGTACAAAAATTCCAATTTTCAAATTCATCTTGATATTTTCAGGTATTTACTGTGTTGATTATTGTACTAAAAAAAGAGCGATTATTGTACTTGAAAAAAAACAGAATGCTACTTAATTTTAAAGATATAAAAAAGGATAGCTTAGGTAAAAATGTAGTTCCCATTTTTATTCAACAATTGATAAAATAAGACCACCTTTTCTTTGTGCCTGCTTCAGTACACTTGTAAAATATGGAAGTGATATTTTTTCCATTGTAGGACTAATTTCAAGGGAGTCAATGAAGTAAGCTGGTCTTAAATTATGTTTCCCATAGAAAATATATTTTCAAAGTTGTTAACATATTAGATATTGGTTTTGATTGATTTGTTATAGAAAACAACAATTTCTATGTCATTACAGAGATATCCAGACTAGTAAATAATTCAATCATTTATTTAATATATTTGCCAAAAAGGTTTATGTAAACCTTTTTGCCAAAAGGTTTGTAAAAATTGATTATGATCTTAGGAAATTCATGAATTTTTTCTGTGTATTAGTCATCTGGAGATTTTAGTAGAAACGTAACATAAGCAAAGGAGTTTCTTCTTGACATTTTTTATACTGAAAAATATTTACATATATTTTGAGAGGTCGTTTATATTTCTGAACTTGATTGTGCATGCTAATTATTTAATTACAATTTATTTTAACTGAACATTTACCAAATGCATATAATTATGTGCAAATTTAGGACTACGTAAATACAGGTACCTAAAGTACGTACCTAAAATATGTACCTAGAGTACATACGAGCTTTTAAATTTTGAACTAAGCTATTTAAAAGTAACATTAAATATATATCATAGAAAAATAAAAAGAAAATTAAGTTTTTAAATGAGATATTTTTTAAAACAATTATACTCATATTGTAAAATTTACTTTAATTCACCTTTCTTGTTTCTGTGCACATTAAAGAAATAATAGATATTGGCCAGGCGCGGTGGCTCACGCTTGTAATCCCAGCACTTTGGGAGGCCGAGGCGGGCGAATCACGAGGTCAGGAGATCGAGACCATGGTGAAACCCCGTCTCTACTAAAAATACAAAAAATTAGCCGGGCGTGGTGGCGGGCGCCTGTAGTCCCAGCTACTCGGAGAGGCTGAGGAGGGAGAATGGCGTGAACCCAGGAGGCGGAGCTTGCAGTGAGCAGAGATCGCGCCACCGCACTCCAGCCTGGGTGAAAGAGCAAGACTCCGTCTCAAAAAAAAAAAATAAATAAAAAAAATAATAGATATCTTTTGATCTTAGGAAAATTCCACTTAGTGACTAGATAGGCTAGCTGGCCTTTCTGAATCTTGATTATTTCATCTGTGGAAGCAAGGAAGATATACTTTATCTACCAAAATTATGAAAGATTATCTAGATGAAAACTTGATATCTATTCTAGCTCTAAGAAAATAACGTATCTGTTCTATTATGTTATCTTTTGAGAGGACACTAAAATTACCATAGATGGAAAAAATATATATTTTTCTGTTTGGGTTCTAGAAAGGTGTTTTTTTTTTTCCTAGCAGCTGCAAAAGTAGCAAAATATTTGCTTTCTATTTGTCTCTAAAATTTTTGGATTCTAGGATTTTAATTTAGATTTACCACTTGTCATTTTCATATCAAATTTCTTTTGGTGTTTGAAGTAAATATTCCAGAACATTGTACATTTTTTACCCTCTGTATTGAATTTATTCTCTCTATTGATTCTGACTGCTTTAGGTGTTTATTTAGAAGATATTTTAAAAATTAACTTTGTTTTTTCCTTCCATCTTAACAATTTGAAGGCTTATTGGTTCAGTTATGCAACTAAAATGCAGTTTTGGTGTTAATAATTCAGGCCATAAGTAAATTGAATACATAATTTTTCTCTTGAATAGATAATTGATATAAATGTTTTCAAAAAATATATCAGTAATAAAAGATAAATTTATAAAATATTTAACCAATTATTCCCTTAACATCACATTTTGTTGAAGTAACTACACCTTGATATGTTTATGCATTTTTAAACTACTAAAACTTAATTTCATACATTTAATGGAAACTTTTGGTTAATATTAACATCTAAGTAAAGCCAGACACAGAAAGGCAAACCACATGGTCTCACTTATTTCTGGGAGCCAAAAATTAAGCCAGTTGGACTCATGGAGATAGAGAGTTAAATAATGGTTACCAGAGGATGGGAAAGGTAGTGTGGGGGAACAGGAAATGCGGATGGTTATTGGGTACAAAAATATAGTAAGAATGAATAAGATCTAGTATTTGCTAGCACAACAGCATGCCTACAGTCAGCAATAATTTATTGTACATTTTAAAATAACTCAAAGAGTAGAATGAGAATGTTTGTAACACAAACAAATGATAAATGATTGACATGATGAATACCCTATTTACCCTGATGTGATTAATACATATTATATGGTTTTATCAAAATATCTCCTGTACTCCATTAACATATACACCTACTATGTAATCCCCAAAATTAAAAATTATAATAAATACATAACTAAAAATAGATAAATACAACCCTAAGAGCATTTTTTTTACAATGGAATTCTGACAGCTTACAGTTGATTCTTCAGCTTATACTTTCAGGTAATAATTTTCAGTAGTGCCTTACTCAGGCCAACTGGAAGCCTTTTTCAAACCACAGGAGCTCTCACTATTTCAGGAGTCACTCTCTGTGAGTTCACTTTGCCTTTGGATCGCTGTCAGGGAGAGAGGTCTTAAAACAGAATGAATGAATAAGCAAACATATTCTAAGAAATGTAGATGTTTGCGTCTTGGCATGACAAAAACAATGTTCTTTTAAATTTGTCTTTCTACATGAATACTCTGATTAGTTTTGTATGTGCACGTTTGCAGTTTTCTTTTGCAGCCACCCAAGGACTTACACACTTTGAGGCTTTATGTTGATAAATTATAGCATGCCTTTCTTATAACAAAGCATGTCTGTCTTTAGAACTTCATAAGAGCTTCTGATATATGTAGTGAATTAACATTCTTATTTTATAGAGTCAAAAAGAAAGTGATTGTCATCAATAGCTATTTTCCTGTTCTAATATTTCTTTGTTATTATAATAGTACAGCCTGCATTGACACTTGAACCAAGAAGTCTGTAACTGGCCGGTGAATGTGCCATTTATTTTTGTTCCAAATTCAATGACAATGAAGTGCCCAATATGCATGAAACTACAATTCTCATAAAATGACTTGAAAATAGATGGCAGAAAAATTTGTAGTTCTCTTATGACTTGTTTGAGAACCTATTCTAATAACCACTTACATGTAATCATGTAATCAGATGGACTTCATGCAACCTCATCTTGTAAATGGACCATGTGAATGTTTTCCTATTATTGCTGCCATAGCTCACAGACTGTATAAGAATTGCTAGTCATTCTGCCCTGAAACAAATTACTATTCTAACAATAGAAATCTCAATGGCCTTCATATAAGTCATGCCTTTATAATGTGGATACTGATATAAAAACTGCCTAAGGGGCATGGAATTCACCCATTAAACTGTCTTTGCTAAATTTGCCTCTGAGCTGTTTTCTGTAGATAAAGAAATAGGGAAAATTGCTGCAAAAACAGTAATTTGGGGTCCACTGTATCAGTCACAGAGCGGGTTATGCTAACATACTTTTTAAAGTATTTATGAAATATGAATATTATATATACATATATGTATGTATATGTATAAAATATATACATAGGTATGTTAAATACACATAAATGAATAAACATATATGCATATACACATATACATATGTATATATGTACATATATATGTGTATATATAAATAAATGCCTCCAAAAGGTCACCATTCTGGTTAGTCAGTTCTAGATAAGATTCATTACGTTTATGCTCTGATTAATGATATTGAAAGTACTTCGTTTACATTTTGACCATTTTAAAGTAAGACAAATCTCAAAATCTAAGAGTTAAAACACATCTGGAAATTGGGAGATGCTTTTCTTTGCTGGCACGTGAATCTGTTTAAAATCACGAGATAATAATTGTTGAATGAGATCTGTATATAAGTATTGCATTAAGTTTGAGAGGGAAAAAAGCACCTCATTAGTATTATGTATAAGATGGATAGCAAAATCTAAAGCAATAAAATAAACCCACACAGAGATACACACACAAACACACACACACAAAATATATTTTGAAAAAGACATGGTAAATATCTTGCAATGTAGTTGAGGTTTTTGCCATTGAAAGTAATGGCCAAAATTACTTTTGCACCAACCTAATAATTATTTTGACCTGCTGATACTATGCATTAGATAATCTAAATAATAACTTGTAAGATATTTATGGAATAAAGATTTCAGCAAAACAGGCATAAAGAAAATAAACCGTAAAACAATTCTCAACATTACTCAAATTTCTAAATTTTTCCCAAAATTTTATTTGCATATGTGTGATCTATGGAAAATGTACCCATATTTAATCAGCATCATGAAAAGTTAATTTATTCCATGGCTTTTAAATATGTTTTAATTAAATGGCTTCCCTTGAGTAGGATAACACTACTTATCTAATTGTCTATTCCAGCATTGTAACTTCAACACCAAGGAGCAGATCAATGTTTGTTTTTATTTTTTATTGTCTTTCCACAATAACATTGAACATTTTATGTTTTTTTAAAGTATTTATCTTCCAATACAGGGTATTCCTTCTCACTTGAAAATAATCAATTGTACTAAATATGGCTGCACTCATTATTTGCAGTATGCCATCTGGAATTTGGCAAAATTCCTATGATTCCTTGGCATCTCATGAATGAGGGACACAATTCAGTGCTTTAACTCTTCTTTTAGCCTAAGTTTTCAAGTTTATGAGCAGAGAAGAGTTTATGTATTTTAGCAGCATTGATAAATTAGGGTTATAAAGTTTTAATGTCCTTAAAGATACATTTTGTCCTTTTCAGGAAAAGAGATTTTTGACTTTTCTAATTCTTTCTCAGGTTAACAGAGGAAAAAAATAGCATTAAAAGTGGAAGATCAATGTCCAGTAGAAAACAATGACATTAATTATAACAACAATAATACTATAATTAAGTAGGTACTAATGTGCTAAAAGTTCTGCTTAAATTTGTTACACATTATGGCTCAGATTAATTTGAATATTCCTACTCTAAAATTGCTATTCAACAGAGTTAGAATTAAATGTGCTTGTTGTCAACCGATATGCCACGTTTTATTTTGACATCCCAACATGAGATCACGACTTACATGGCAATAACTATTTGTAAACAAAATCATTATTATTTAATTTTCTCATTCTTATTTGAAGTACGTATGTGTGCGTGTAGGCACATATAAAGACATATCCAGAGTATTATTAAACCAGTATAATCCTGTTTCAAATAAAAAGATATAATAGTACGTTTTTACTTTAGGCAGTGACAGTTTTACACACACACACACACACACACACACACCCCTTCTTAGAAAATATATTAAATTATTTTCAAAGAAGAGTTTTAAAACATGAAGCCTTTAAAATATTTGGAAATCAATATAAAACAATTTCTAAATAATAAAAATATTAGAGAAATACAATATTTTTTAGGAAGCAACATTTTGCTTATAAACAAAAAGAACTTTTTGCTAACATAACTAGTAAGAGTTTCAAATGTTTATCAGTCTTAAATAATTTTGCTTCAACAACACCTTAGTAATTAATTTTAAACAAAAACAATAACAAGAAATTTATTGTATATATGTAAAAATACCTCTAAGAATTTTATAGAAAAAGTATATCTATAAGATAGTATAAATAGAGATGTAAACAAATACAGACATATAATTTTCAAGAACAAGCATTATAAAATATGCATTTTGTTAAAGTAATTTATATATTCAATATCTTCAAATTGGGGGCATTTACATTCAAGGTTAGTGTTGATACATGTGGATTTGATCCTAATTAGTGTTGAAGTTACAATGCTGAAATAGACAACTAGATAAGTAGTGTTATCCTACTCAAGGGAAGCCATTTAATTAAAACATATTTAAAAGCCATGTAATAAATTAGCTTTTCATGATGCTGATTAAATATGGGTATTTTTTAAAATATATATTTAAAAAAGATATTATTGTAGTGTGTTTTTCAGCTCTGTCAGGTCTATTATGTACTTTCTATACCAGCTATTTTGTCTTGTCAGCTCTTGCATTGTTTCATCATGATTTTTAGCTTCCTTGGATTGAATTTCAATGTACTCTGATAGCTTAGTAATCTTTGTTCCTATCCATATTCTGAGTTCTATTTTTGTTATTTCCACCATATCCTTGCTGGAGAGGTGATGTGCTGAATGCTCCAATTAAAAAAAGACACAGAGTGGTAAACTGGATAAAGAACCAAGATCCATTGGTAGGATAAAGAACAAAGATCCATTGGTTTCTTCCAGAAACCCATTTCACATGCAGTGAAACACATAACCGCAAAATAAAGGGATGGAGAAATATCTACCAAGCAAGTTTGGTTCAACACATGCAAATCAATAAATTTGATTCATCACATAAACAGAACTAAAGCAAAAATAACATCAATATCTCTATAGATGCAGAATAACATTTAGACAATATTCAACGTGACTTTATGTTAGAAATTATCAATAAACCAGGTATTGAGGAAAATACCTCAAAATAATAAGAGCCAACTATGACAAACCCACAGAAAACATTATACTGAATGGACAAAAACTGGAAGCATTCCCCTTGAAACCCAGCATGAGACAAGGATGCCCTGTCTCATTACTCCTATTAAGCATAGTATTGGAAGTCCTGGCCAGGCCAATCAGGTAAGAGAAAGAAATGAAGGGCATCAAAATAGGAAGAGAGGAAGTCAAACTATCCCTGTTTGCAGATGGCATAATCCTATATCTAGAAAACCCCACACTCTCAGCCCAAAAGCTCCTTAAACTGATAACTTTGGCAAAGTCTCAGTATACCAAATCAGTGTGCAAAAATCACTAGCATTCCTAAACAGCAACAACAGTCAAGCTGCAAGCCAAATCAGAAATGCTGTCCCATTCACCATTGCCAAAAAAAGAATAAGATACCTAGGAAAAGAACTAAAGACAAAGGTGAAAGATGTCTAAAAGGAGAACTAAAAATTGCTGCTCAAAGAAATCAGAGATGACGAAAAAATGGAAAAACATTCCATGTTCATGGATAGGGTGAATCAATATGGTGAAAATGGTCATACTGCCCAAAGGAATTTATAGATTCAATGTTATTTCTATTAAACTACCATTGAGATTCTGCACAGAACTACAAAATAAAACTATCTTAAAATTCATATGGACCCCAAAAGACATCCAAATAGCCAAGGTAATTTTATGTAAAAAGAACAAAGCTGGAGGCATCACATTACTCTCGGTCAGACTGTAGTACAGGGCTACATTAACCAAAGCAGCATGACACTGGTACAAAAACAGACACATAGACAAATGGAACAGAATAGAGAGCCCAGAAATAAGTCTGCATATCCACAACTATCAGATCTTCTACAATCCTGACAAGTAGAAGCACTGGGGAAAGGATTCTCTGTACAATAAGTCATGCTGAGACAACTGGCTAGCCATATGCAGAAGACTGAAACTGGACCCGTTCCTTGCACCATATACAAAAATTATCTCAAGATGGAATAACTACTTAAATTTAAAATACAAAACTATAAATCCCTGGAAGACAATGAAGGCAATATCATTTTGGACACAGGAATGGGCAAAGATTCCATGACAAAAATGCCAAAAGCAATTACAACAAAAGCAAAAATTGACAAATAGTATCTAATTAAACTGAAGTCCTTCTGCAAAGCAAGGGAAACTGTCAAAAGAGTGAACAGGCAACCTACAGAATGGGAGAAAATTTTTGCAAACTATGCAACCAATAAATGCCTAACATCCAGCATCTATAAGGAACTTAAACAAATTTACAGGAAGAAAACAAACAACCTTATTAAGAAGTGGGCAAAGGACATGTTCAAAAGAAGACATACATGTGGCTAACAAGCATATGAAAAACGCTCAGCATCACTGATCATTAGAGAAATGCAAATCTAAGACAGAATGAGATATCTCACACTAGTCAGATGGCTATTAACAGAAAGTAAAAAAAAAAAAACAGATTCTGGTGAGATTTCAGACAAAAAGGAGATTATACACTGTTGGTGAGAGTGTAAATTATTTCAACCATTGTAAAATACAATCTGGTGATTCCTCGAAGACCTAAACACAGGAATACCATTCGACCCAGCATGCGTATGTTCATTATAACATTCTTTACAATCGCAAAGACATGGGATCAAGCTAAATGCCCATCAATATTGGCCAGATAAAGAAAATGTAGTACATAATAAACTGTGGAATACTATACAGCCACAAACAAAAAAATGAGATCATGTGATTTACAGGAACATGAATGGAACTAGGGCCCAGTATCTTTAGCAGCCTAACGCAGGAACAGAAAACTGAATACTGCATATTCTTACTTATAAGAGGGATCTAAATGCTGAGAACACATGGACACACAGAAGGGAACAACAGACCCTGGGGACTCCTTTATAGTAGAGGGTAGGAGAAGGGAGATGATCAAGAAAAATAATTAATGGGTACTAGGCTTAATACCTGGGAGATGAAGTAATCTATACAACAAACCCACATGACACAAGTTTACCCATTTAATAAACCTGCACACGAACCTCTGAACTTAAGATAAAAGACCAGTAATTTATATATTCTAAATAATTGTAATTTAATTCAATATACCTTTTTAAGGTAGCATGAAAAATTAAAGGTGAAAGAATAGTTTGTTTTATGATGAAGATTATGAAGAAGGGAAGAAATGTAACTTTTATTGATCTCAAAGTTTGGCATACAGTCATTGTGATCAATATAATGTGTCATTGATTCAGGTGAGTAACAATGGATAGAAAACAGAACACAAAATCTCACCAACAGAGCCATAACATTCCCTTCATCTTGACTAAAATTTAGAAAGATTTCACCCTATTGGCTTGTCTCTTTTGTCTCTCTTTTCTTGTAATATCTACTTTAGAACATGTCCATTGTGTATTCCTTCTTTGCCCGTTTGATATGTACATTATCTTCTTCCAGCTTCTTGTCAGTTTTATAACTCAGGAATATGTAGGGAAAAAGATAGTGTACCTATCTCCCAGTCTCTATGGCAGAGGAGGAGCCTAACTTCTACAAGCACCAGTTAGCAAACACACATGGCCCAATTACCTTCAACAACCTCCCCTCTAGCGTCCTCCATTATTTTATCACTAATTCATCCCAGCTCATAAAAACTCTCCTGCCTTTCGAGTCAGCAGAGTTCAGTTTAATCTCTCTCACCTATTGCAATAGTCTTGAATACTGTTTTCCTTGCCTTTGGAACTTGTCCAGTGCATTTTTTTTTTGACAAAACATACACATGTACACATGGGACCTTGTTACACAACACAGGGAGCATATTTGAAGAAAATAATGCCATGAATGGCTTTGGAGTAATTAGCTATGCATAAGAAATTATATTGAATAAAACTTGTAATGCTGATTACTTTATGACCATTATGTTAATTGTTATATTTCTATTTATTTTACAAATAACTTCAATAAAATTTACTCAAAGTAAGTATATATTATTTTTCAAGAAAAATGTCTCCCTCCTTATTCCCTACATTTAAGAGTTTTTAATTGATAAAATTATTTTTAACACTTCCCTTTCTGAATATTTGAAGATTCTTTCCTTTAACCAATAGTTTTTAAATTATTAAATAATTGCCTAATATTTAATTATCTATATTTTTATGAAGTTCTGATATACTTTGATTTTTAAGTCTTCTAGGACTCAATTTAGTACTATTTAAGACTGTGTGTGTATCTACTAATGTAAAATAATTTTATAGTTTTCTATTTCCATTTATTATTTTCTTTTATAGTGACTCACGTACTTGTGATGTGTTTGGAGAAGGACAGTTGACTCTTATCATAGTCTGGGTTATTCCATCGACTATGACCTAAGATTTTTTAATCTGAGTTTTTAGAACTGTGTTTTCGTAACTCCTGACTTTTCCTACATTCACTTTAACAGATTGCAATTTTACATAACAAACTTTTGTCTCTATCTTTACTGCAACAGAAATGTCACTTGCAAAATGCTTGATAGATAGATAGATAGATAGATAGATAGATAGATAGATAGATAGATAATAGATAGATGGAATGTTATGGCCATGTTGGTCAGATTCTGTGTTTTATTTTCTATCCATTGACCAATGTTACTCACCTGAACCAATGACACATTATATACATAGGTTCACATAACTGAGAGGTGATAGGTGATATTTGCTGATTGCTAGTTCCACAGGATTAAACTATGTCTTAACTAATTATGTCTTAAGGAGCTAGTTAGACCTCTTCTCTATATTTGATATTGCAGTGTGGTTTCCAGAAGGTCTAAGTTTTCATCTTCACATTCAGGAGATGAAAAAGTAACAAGAACTCCACTCTACACAGACTTAGACTCAAACTCAAACTTTGATGTTGGCTCACATTGGACCTGAAACTTATGGATAAAGATGTGTATCCAGTATGCCAGATCTGGGTCTGATATCTACCTGTCAGCTGATAGTAAAGTTAGCTTCAGTTGAAATACACTGGAATCATGTAATAGGTTACCTGATTCAATTTTATATCATTATTCTCCCTTCTACGGATACCTGTGCCTCACAGAGGAGAAAACATAAACTACATATCCTAGATTTCTTTACATTTTTAGTCCCAGGTAGATCTGTAAAATGCAAAACAAACAAACAAACAAACATAATATTTGAAATGAAGAGGAGAAAGAGAAATCCATTATTCTCTGGAGGCAAGTGTAGACAGTTACATGAGCATATTTGAGAAGCCTCCAGCCTTGTATTGGTCAAGAATATACAGATGAAATAAATGTAACAGCTAAGATAATCAAGAAAAATAAATTTACCTTATGATAATGATTTATTTATTCATTAAAGAAATATTTCTTAAGCTCCTACTATATGTCAGACAGCAATATAGGTGTTGAGGTTACAAGTTAGAACAAAAAAGCAAAAATATCTGCTTTACCATGACTAATCTTGGCATTCTAGTGATATGGATTTCCTGAAGTATTCCAGGTATTTCCTCAAGCTAGGTTGACTTTTTCATTGTGTTGACCAGTGCAATGAAGCAGAAGTAACATTAAACAATTTTTAATTCTGCCCTCAAAATGTTTAAACATTTCTGTTATTGCTCTTGGAATCTGTTGTTCCATATGAACAAGCCTGTGAGAACCTGCTGCAGAATGACATACCATATGGAGGACTCACTTTCCTCAGCAGTTCCAAAAGGAACCATGATAGTAGACACATTATTTGGAATAATTGTAATAAATTACAGGTAAAAAATAATACTTTTTTGTTAAAAATGTTATATAGTAAGTTTAAATATTGGATACTAACCAAAGAGAAATATAGGATACTAAAATAGTGGATACTAAAACGAAAGAGAAAAGATTTAACTACTTATTTACTCATTTGCAAATTAGTAAATTAAAGTTAGCTGCCTCATAGGATAAAAGTTTCTGGAACATTGTAACAACATTATAGCCACTACTTTGTAAAATAAACAAAAAATTTAAGTGTAAGTTAATTATTTTGTAATAAAGGGGTTACCAGTCTATTCAGTTGTATAATTTGTATTTTTCCACATGACTTCATTCAAGAATGTACTGAAAATCCCGATGATATTGCTTTTAATATGTTCAATTTCCATAATACACATAAATAATGCAATCATTTATATTATATGAAAATAAGAACTTCCAGAAAACTGAGAATTAAATTAACACATATAAACAACAAACATAAGACTTATTCTTTACCTGTAATAAAATTTGCACCATAAAAGTATTTCACAGATATTTTATATATCATAATCTTTTTGAAATTATATTTTTGTAGAAAAATACTAATTTTTTCATTAGTACTAAATTTAAATTTTATTTTTCAAGTTTCATAAACATATTCTCTAATTTGAAAATATTTTGGAAAGGAATGTTTTGTCAAATGATTTTCATCAATTGCAGATATATTATTCTGTTCTCGTGCTGCTAATGAAAACATATGTGAAACTTGATAATTTATAAACAAAAGAGGTTTAATTGAATCACAATTCAGCATGACTGGGAGGCCTCAGGAAACTCACAATCATGGCAGAATCAAACATGTCTTTCTTCACATGGCAGCCGTAAGGAAAAGTACCCAGCAAAAAGGGAAAAAAGCCAGTTACAAAACTATCAGATCTCATGAGAACTCACTATCAGGATAACAGCAGGAGGGTAACTGCCCTCACGATTCAGTTACATCCTACTGGGTCCCTCCCATGACATGTAGAGATTATGGAAGCTACAATTCAAGATAAGATTTGTGTGAGGTCACAGCCAAACCATAGCAGTAGATTTATTGGCATTTTTTGGGTGAGCAGTATATTCAAAGTGGTCTTACTCTTTTATAGAGCAATGCTATTTCATTCTCGCTGAATTTTACTAATATCACATAAAATAATGACAATGGACATTAAAATAAACTAATAATTACAAAAGAGCAATAAATTATAACAAAAGGACATATCATTCAAAGAAAAATGCAGGTTCTTATTAAATTGTGCATGGTGGTAAATTAGGCTTCTCAATATTTCTGTGAGCATGTCTTCTTTCATTAGAATCAGTTTTGTTTACGTTACTGGCGAATGGTCTTCTTACAGCCTCTCTCATGTAAGTGGATTGAAAAAATGGGGGTGGAGATTGATAAAACTTAGTTACCATGGTAAATTACAATCTTATCAAACTAAAAGTGAATAAAAAATATACAACTCAATACACTCCATTATTCTTATTCTGTTTGTTTCTTCATCACCATAATGAAATGCTGTGTACTAGAATTTGTTATAAACAGAAGAGAAAATTCAATAAACACTCTAAAATGATAATTAAATTTTCTTAAAGATTGACTAAATTGCGATAAAATATTGTGATTGAAGAGCTTGACAGAAATAAGAAAATAAAAAATACTTATTTTATAACCTAAAATGAACACTTACTCTTCTAAGTTAATTTACAATGTACTTTGACTCTGCTGTTCTAGACATAAGTTTATTTTATTATGATAGCACTTGCAATAGCTAAGTAAGTGAAAGTACAATAAATAAATAACTGGGATTGTTGATCAGCCCTGACTACTATAATTAGCTGACTGACAATTCCCTAGGCATCTAACAGAGACTGGGGGCCTATAAGCAATATCTTTTGTAGCATTATCAATCTAAAAATTTTAGTAGCAAAAGCAAATTTAGAGCAGTGGTTTTCAAACTGCAGTGCATGGAGCTGTCCATGGTGCAGCAGGGTGCGAGAACAACATTGGAAACGGAAAGCCAAGTAAACAGGAATTCTTGTCCACCCCTTTTTCAACCAGACAAAGATCCACTTCTCTCCTCTTTTATATAACAGTATTTCTCATCAAACTTTACTTAAAGTAAGAATACATGTAAATGCGTATGTGTTTGTGTGTGTGTATTGCTTTAAAACGCTTCATACAGCCATGATTGATTCAATTTGTGTTTAGCAAGTTGAATTTTTTTTTTTTTTTTGAGACGGAGTCCCACTCTGTGGCCCAGGCTGGAGTACAGTGGCGCAATCTCAGCTCACTGCAACCTCCGCCTCCCGGGTTCACGCCATTCTCCTGCCTCAGCCTCCCGAGTAGCTGGGACTACAGGCGCCCGCCACCACGCCTGGCTATTTATTTGTATTTTAGTAGAGACAGGGTTTCATCGTGTTAGACAGGATGATCTTGATCTCCTGACCTCGTGATCCACCCGCCTCGGCCTCCCAAAGTGCTGGGATTACAGGCGTGAGCCACCGTGCCTGGCCAGTAAATTGAATTGTTAAACTAGTAAGTTATAAGAAAAATTTACAGACTTACATATTGTAATTACTTTTTAAAACTATTATGATTATATAAAAATGTATCTCTTATGTAAAAAATTAACATTTTTACCTTCTAGATTTGGTTGTGACATATGTTGAATATTGAACATTTTCAGTTTTTTTCCTTAATTTTTGTCTTCCAACTGTGCCAAGAAAATTTCAAATTTTCTATTTTTCATGAAACCAAGTTAGACATATGGCAGTAGTATTATAGGAAATGAGTGGGTAGCTAGTATTTGTTATTATGTTTATTCTGAAAGGAATTGAATATTCACTTAATTTTGAGTATATATTATTGATGTGCTTATATGCTGAGACAGTGTAATAGAATAAAAAACAAATTGTTTATTGATAGAAATAATTTGCACTAATACAGATTCTAAATTTCACATTAGTTTTTCAGTCATAGAAATTATATTTCCATGTAATATGACAAAGTTTCTTAACCTTGTCATAAGCTTGTTTCAACTGAAAAACTAAAGAAATGAGGGTTTTGGCTAAGTATACTTAAATAATATATGGACATTATACCTCCAATATAAAATCATATTTACAAAAATATTTATTATGTTTATTATCAGCTAGTCTTCTGGCACCCTCTAAAAAATTCTGAGTGTAACATAGAATATAAAACTAAAATATACTTCAATAATATTTTAACATTACATACAGTTGTATGACTTGTCAAATCAATTCTTTGTTAGAACATTGACAAACTAAAGGGTATAAAATGAGCACATCACAAAATTAAATAATTTCATTATCAATTAATAAATATTAACATTTGTAATTGATGTTTGAATATAACATTATAAAATGGAGAGTTGGAAATAGTTATCAAAATATTATCCAAAATTATTAAAAAATTGCTCTGCTTCAGATGACTTAGTTATTTGCTGTTTATTATATATTTGTCATTTGTGATTAAGGAACTTTTATGTAGAAAGAGATTTAAAAGTGTCTTGGTAATAAGAATGCCAAAGAATCAGAAGCCTAAAGTAATAAATTCAGTATTATTTCTCTTCAGTAATAGAAGCAAGATAGTGTTAAGTCATGGCATGAAACTGAAGACATAGAACATCACTTATTAAATAGGTTGCTAAAGGTGTTATGCTGTGAACAGATGCACATTGCACTCATTTGTTTTGTATAGTATTCTGAATAATATAGACTGCTTCAATAAGCAAAACTCTTTGTGAATGTGTGTGTGTGTTTCTATGTGTGGTTATTAAAATAAATGAAATCATATAAACTTGTTACAGAGCTTAAAAATACTTTGTACATGCAAAAATCTTTTACAATTTTCTTTAAGGAGTAGGAAAGAATAAAAAATGTAAAGAAAAGACACCAAAAAGTCATTAAGAAGCTACCTACCATAGCAGAATATGTCACGAAAGTAATTACAGATCTTTGAAAATGCGTATGAAGAGATGGTGGGTGTAGGAGTATGGAGCAGAAAGTGAGTGCTCCAATTTATATCTCTTTCAATACTGTCGTTCAGAGATGGTTGAATGGTGCTTTGAAGGTTAGCTTCATTCAAACTTATTATTAGTCTCTTAATCTGCAATAAAGGTTAAGGTCCCTTAACCCTTAATTTACAAAGATTAAGGTCTCTTAAACCTTAGTCGCCTAATCTACAATAATCCCCTCCCAAACAAACATACTTTTGCTCTTCCATTCTTTCCTAATTCCTTCCTTCCCTCTGCCTTCTTTCTATCCTTCTGCTCTCTGTCTCTGTCTCTGTCTCTCTCTCATTCTCTCTCTCTCTCTCTGCACAATATAGTTTGGAATTTAAAAAGCCGTTGTCTTTTACGATATCTTTTATTCTGGAAGAAAAATATCTCAACTGATTTCAGTAAGGGTGATCCAGGAAAGACAAAAATATACATATATTTATTGCACAGGATCGAGGAAGAATTTATCCAGTAAAAAGCTCTCCAACTGGTCAGTATCTCACTGAAATAAATAAACCTTTCATTGACAGAGGAGAGCTGTGCTATAAAGGAGAAATACAGAGTCACATCTTTTAAAAATTAATTCACTTATTCATTTAACAGAGGTGACAAAACCCATAGAGAGCTGGAATGGAATTGAGGACAAAATTAGTTTAAAAATGCAAATCTTGTTTTTAGAATAACTTCTTCAGAAATAGAAGAAACACAAAGAAACAAAATTTCCGTATGTGGGTTTCCAGATACTGGCTCACCCCACTTAATATCCACAGATTTCTAGGTTTCTCCACCAGAAATGAAAATGTGTTTCAATCCTCTTTTAATATAAAATATGTGAGAAAACTTTTCAGAAAACCAAAATACTTTTTAAGTAATACAAACATCTTTTTTCTTTTTTTTTTTTTTTTTTTTCGAGATGGAGTCTCGCTCTGTCATCCAGGCTGGAGTGCAGTGGCACGATCTCCGCTCACTGCAAGCTCCGCCTCCCGGGTTCACGCCATTCTCCTGCCTCAGCCTCCTGAGTAGCTGGGACTACAGGCACCCACCACCACGCCCGGCTAATTTTTTGTATTTTTTTAGTAGAGACGGGGTTTCACCGTGCTAGCCAGGATGGTCTCGATCTCCTGACCTCGTGATCTGCCCGCCTCGGCCTTCCAAAGTGCTGGGATTATAGGCGTCATCCGCCGCACCCGGCCAAACATCTTTTATTTTACCTAGTTTGGGACTTGCTTTCCTTGATTATGCTGAACAAAGGGAAGAATTGTGAAGAAAAATCTAAAACTTGGATCAATGTATCGTCAGGGACACACCCAAGTACCTCCCTTTTGTATAAAGATCAATTAATGTATCACACATTACATATGCATGAATAAATCTAAGAAAAAAACATGAAATAATTCCTAAGAAATTAAACGTAAATTCGATCAAGTCGATGGCAAATAAGAACAGAGAAAAGAGCATACAAAAATTTGTAATGGGGAAGTCCTAACAAAGATAAGGTCAGTTTTCTCTACCAAAGAATAGGAGGGATACCTTAGTGCAGATAATCAAAATTAATATAAACACAGGGAGAAACAAGACATTTTCACTGTGAAAACTATGCACATTGCATTGTACATTGCAACTGGTATTTATGTTAACTATGCCATGTATGCTTTTATTTTTTCATGAATATTGACTATGGTATTATTTGAAATCAGGATATGACCTCACAAATTATAAAAATTTGGTCATAAGTTACCTATATTTACAAGGTGAATTAAGAATAAAGCAAATGTAAAAATTCAGAGATTGAAATATCATGTAAATATGTGTGTTCTAATAATTTTGAAACAGTACAACTTACAGAGAATTGACAGGAGAAAAGGTGGCATTTGGGGGCTAAAATTTATTAGCTGATTTCCTGATCTGTAATAGCTTGGATTTCTTAAAAGCGTATCTCAGAATGCATAACCTAAACTTATATGACAATTTTAAGATGGTAGTAGATTGATTTGAAAATGGCTCCAATACTTAAGGTCTCTTTGAATCTATGTCCTTTGCAATCTCTCTTTGCATTTGTGCCCTTAGTAATGTGACATTACAGATCTAACCATCTAACCAGGGATAGAGATGATTTCTGCATCCTCTTGATTACTGATAATTCTTGCAATTTAATGTGATCAGCAGAATGAGGTGAAAACACAGTCGCAAGAAATGTGGGCTTGAGGTTCAGGAGGACTTCCCCTGAGAATCCCGCCACCACATTGTGAACAAGTCAAGGCTACCATGGTAGAGTATGACAGAAGATGTAGAGCAATCAACAGCAATCTGGCCCATGATTATGTAAACCAACAGAATCAAGATTAGCAGAGCTGTTTTACTGTTGATTGCAGAGGCATGAGAAAACACATCCTAGAGGATAACTAATACCCAACTGATACAAACATTGATGAATCACTTTTGAGTCACTGTTTCAGTGTCATTTGCTAAGCAGTAATATTGACCTTAAATAAAGAAAGGGTAAGACTAAACATAACTTTTCTATTTGATGACTTAATTTTAATTATTAAAAAATATTTTCACCATATATCTCACAAACAATGTACCTGACTCTATGGTACATAACAAAGACACACCTAAAAAAAAATAATTTTTAAAACTTGAGAAATATAGGTAAGCCTGACTAGTAAGTATAAAAAAAAGTTAAAATAAAATTAATAATCTGGTTTTGATCAAATATATGTACAAAATAATGTAATATTGAATAAAATATAACAAAAACTTGAAAAATAGAGAAAAATACAATGATCCCCTCACCTAAATCCAAAAATTAGCCACATTCTGGAATATTATTTACATACCACTTTAAATTAATTTGTAGATATCCTGACATTCATCCATGACTAAACTAGAATGTTTTAAATAACAGTATACTTGCTTATATTGCAACAATAATATTATTCATAACAAAATTAACATAAATTATCGAACATTCCCTTGTATCTTATTCATATTCAACATTCTCCAAAACATTTTATGTAGGTGTTTTTAATTTTATTTTATTTTGTGTTTTATTACAGGGTATTGTCAAGCAACAATGATTTGTCCAACTTTTGTACCTCTTTAGTCTCTGAATCTACAATAATTCCCTCCCAAACAAACACACTTTTTCCTTTCATTCTTTCCTACTTCCTCCCTTCTCTCTGCATTTCTATCCTGCTCTCTGTCTTTCTGTTTCTCCCTCTTTCTCTGCATAATGTAGTTTGCAATTTAAGAAGCCATTGTCTTCTACAATATCTTTTGTTCTGGAAGAAAAATCTCTCAACTGTTTTCAATAAGGGTAATCCAAAAAAGACAAAAATGTATCCTGCTTTACACTAAAATGCTCAAGGTAAATTAATTATAAATATAGACACAGACTAATTAATGCCTGGTAGATATAAGTGCTACCCTTTTTATATTAATCTCTACCATCTTTGCTCAAAATCTTCCCCAGAATAAACATATCACACATTTGGTATGTATTTTGAGTTACCCACAGATATTCCTTTTCTTATTTCTTAACCTTAGACTCTGGAAAAAAAGAAAAAGAAAAAAAAAAACATTCGGCCCTCCTCTGAAAATTGATATCACCTGTACCAATTTAATGGAGAAAGATTTACTTCCAAACAGAATTGTAAGATTACATTCACACAAGGGCGAGCAATTCTTGAAATTCAGGAGATTTATCTGGTCATATTCAATGTGTCTGCTCCTTTATCTTTGAATCATATCCCAGATAAACACGTTCTGGGATATGATTCAAAACATCTTAAAATGTTAGCATCATATCTAGCACGCTATGGGCTAAAAATTCCACAGACTTAGGAAAAATAATTAGAGAAGAACCCATTAATGGATAGATTCTACCAAATGATTTCCCAAACATCCCTAATATCACCTGAACACCAAAGCAGAAGGGCACACATCTGTATTTGAAGACTTTATATTCAGAAGTGTTCTGGTACATTGTGTTAGTCTTTTAACCACTCCTGTCCTCCCAGTGAGGAAACCACATGAGCAGTGATACTGATTTATTTCAGAACTCAGGGCCATCAGAAAAACTGTTATTCCTTACTTCTTGGAAATAAAAAACTAAAATACAATTCTCTCATGAATTCCACCTGGATATTGCAGATAATGAATGTCAACTTTTTCTGAGGTTAAAATGCTACTTTATACGTTGACTAATGGTTTAATCATAGTTTTAATGGCACAGAACTCCTCACCATTAGGTCAAGCCTTTTAGAGCCCAAATAGTGCCCCATCCAGGAAGGAGAGGATCTCAAATTTTCATGGACCTCCCTCTGCTTCCTCCTCCCCCCATGGCAAAATGAGACTTGTGAAAAGTAATAAAAAAGTTCTGTAGTAATGTGCTCCATAGGGTGCTATTCTCTTTCACACTAGGTTTAACAAGATTATCACTGTCTCATTGAGTCAAACAAGTAAAGAGTCTGTGAGGTCTCTTCAGCCCTCTCTATCTAAACAAGTAAAAATGAGGTACAGTACTGATGGGACTGTGTGTGGCACTCTCATCTATCCCACAGTGCAGGAATGTTGAAGGCCACAATCTGCAGTATTACCAGAAAGCCTCTACTTTTGAGCAGGATTCCCAAATAACAGGGATGCCCTCTAGGCCCTCCAACAAACCACTCAGGTTCTCTTTTCTTCATGGCCTCACTGATCTACATTTGCCATTTGAGTTATAGGTTCCAGCAACCTCTCAGTTTTCTAATTGGAGCCTATGACAGAGGGACACTGGCAAGGATTAGCAGAGCCCATCAGGTTTCTGGACCTGTAATCTCATGGACCTGTAAGCTCCCAGAGTCAGCTGAAAGGTAAAATCCTTTTGATAATCAAGTGTTTAGCTATTATCCAGCCTTGGTGGAAGCTGAACACATGAGCCTACTGAAATCTATTATACTGAACTGACTATAAGAAGATTGTATCTTAAGTTGCAGTTAAAATATAAAGAGTGGTTATATGTAGAGTCTCAGATCATGTTATACGGAAATTCAAATAAACTCAAGAAGAAAGACTATGATCATACAACAAAACTGCTTTGTTTTCTGTAGTCAAAAGTTTTCTAAGGAAACCTAGACTGACAATACATTTTCATTTCATTTGTGGAGCCCCTGGGAGATGGAAAATTCCCAGTTAGATCCTACAAACCACTTGTTTCTTCATAACCTCACCTGTCGTGACTATTCTTCACTCTGCTTGATACAGACTAGCAACCTTGCTGTTCCTCAGAATAAATGGTTGTGCCCAGGCCTCAAGGCTATTGCACTGATAATACCCTTGCCTGGAACAGTGTTCCTTACATAGTGACATGGCACCTCCTGAACTTCCTACAGATGTTTTCCCAAATGTCACCATGTCAGGGCTCTATTTTGGCTCTTTTCTCTCTCATTTGCACTTATAACCTTCTAAGATACTTATAATTTACTTTTTATTATAGATTACAGTGAGTTTATAAAATATTTGTTCTTTAATTCTAGGAGTTTTAAAAATTTTGTTTTTTTCTTGTTAATAACTGGAGCATTCAAAGTACATGAAATGATATCTGGCAGCTTAACAGCCATTCGATATATAAGTGGAATGAGTGTGACATGGAGCATCTAGCTCTCAAATTCTACTGTCATATAAAGTATTAATTCAATTTGTTCACAAATGTTTTAGGCTATGTTATTAAAAGAAATAGCAATCTAATCACATATTTTCTCTGGATTGTTCAATCTATAAGCCGCAATCAATTTTTGAAATTTTAAAATGTTCAGGTTGGATATTAAAATACAGCAGGGAGATGACTTGTCCACAGTGAATTCAATATAGCTCACATATGGGTCAAAATAAAGGAAAATATAAAATATGTTATTCAGCATAATGAGCATAGGGTATTTTGAAGATAGTGAAATGAAAGAAAGTGTCATAAAAGTAGCTTAAGATAAATTTAGAAGTTTAGAATTGAGGGAAAACTATTTAAAGATGTGAGAGACTATCATTTTAAACCTAAGGAGAAAGAGTCATTAAAGAAATTGAATGTAAAGATTCAAGAAGGAGAAGAAATACATGATACAGAAGATTCCTTAAAAATGTGTGGGAAAATGAGCTATTAAATACAAATGCAAGCATTAACTCCCATGACATATTCCTCAGGGGGGAAATTAAAGAAAAAAAAGTTAGTGTGTGTGAATATGTCTTGCTGTACACCAGAATGCAGAAAGTGAGACTGTGGCCACCTGGATTGCTCACATGAAAAATTCCCTGAGAGTGTGGTGGTTGTGGTATAGTTGTTGGTGTGTGTGTGTGTGAGACAGAGCGAGAGAGAGAGTGTTTATGGTAGTTCTAAGGGGTTGGAGAGGCTTGTAAGTGCATTGATAGGCTTGCCATAATAAAGAATAAGAGTGTAACAGCTTTAAAATAATTCCCTGGTGTAGAGATAATGTGATTTACTAAAATCATCAAAATCTTAGTAATATATTAATAATATTGCTTTGTTTTTCTTAAAATATGAATGTAGAAATATTCTCTATGCTTTTGAATAAAATCCAACTTTACTGAACAATACATTGTAATCAAAATTTTGACACATTATTATTAAAAATGCCATCTCAATGATATAAAGAAGATTTCAATGACTGGTTCAATAAATAATCAATAAAATGTGCTATTGGGGGAACCCACCCCCAGTATTTCAACGTAGGTTCTTTCTATTTTCCATAAGTGTCAGCCAGTGAGAAAGAAAGAGAGACAGTATAAAGAGAGGAATTTTACAGCTGGGCTGCCAAGGGTGACATCAGATATTGGTAGGACCGTGATGCCTGCCTGAGTCTCAGACCAGCAAGTTTTTATTAAGGGTTTCAAAAGGGGAGGGAGTGTAAGAACAGGGAGTAGGTACAGATATCACATGCTTCAAAGGGCAAAAAGCAGAACTACTAATAAGGGTCTAACAAAGATCACATGCTTCTGAGGGAACAGGACAAAGAGCAAAAGCAGAACTACTAATAAGGGTTTATGTTCAGCGGTGCATGTATTGTCTTGATAAATGTCTTAAACAACAGACAACATGGTTCAAGAACAGAGAACCGGTCTGACCACAAATTTACCAGGGCAGAGTTTTTCCCCACCCTAGTAAGCCTGAGGGTACTGCAGGAGACCAGGGCATGTCTCAGTCTTTGTCTCAACTGCAAAAGAGAGACATTGCCAGAGTGGCCATTTATAGACCTTCCCCCAGGAATGCATTCCTTTCCCAGAGTATTAATATTAATATTCCTTGCCAGGAAAAGAATTTAGCGGTATCTCTCTTACTTGCATGTCCATTTATAGGCCCTCTGCAAGAGAAAAATATGGCTCTTTTTGCCTGACCCTGCAGGCAGTCAGACCTTATGGTTGTCTTCCCTTGTTCCCTAAAAATTGCTGTCATTCTGTTCTTTTCCAAGGTGAACTGATTTCATATTGTTCAAACACACATGTTTTACAATCAATTTGTACAGTTAACACAATTATCACAGTGGTCCTGAGGTGATGTACATCCTCAGCTTATGAAGATAACAAGATTAAGAGATTAAAGACAGGCATAAGAAATTATAAAAGTATTATTTGGGAACTGATAAATGTCCATGAAATCCTCACAATTTATGTTCTTCTGCCTTGGCTCCAGCTGGTCCCTCCATTCACAGTCCCTGATTTCAAAACCACAACAATATGCAAAAAAAAATTTTTTTTTAATTTTCTCTACATCAGACCAATTCGTAAGATATTCTTGCTTTGAAATTCAGAGCCACCCAAAGTAGCTCAAAAATCCATGTTTCTATGTTACAAATGGGTTTTCCTAGTCTCAAAGAAGAAGAATTTGGCAATGAACTTGACTAAAAAATATGCTTTAATACACTTTAGAGGCAGCAAAAATAATAATTGCAGGCTTTATATAACTTCTCACAAGCTCAAAACTATCACAAATCATTAAGCACTGTCTTTTTTGTGAATCACATGAAGCACAGAAAAGAAGTCATTTTATACATAGTAATGTTCTCATTAAATTGTAGTTCCTGATAAACAAAGGTAATAAAAAGGAACATTCTTATATACACATTATTACATGTCTCCGACATTATTCAGTACTTGGCAAAATAAAGATTATTCAGGAAAAATGTTAAGCCAGTAGCAAGTCTACTTTCTTGTATTACTAACCAAATCCTGATTCTCTCTAATTTCAGTGAATATTTTTCTTATCTTTCCTTTCAGATTTAATAAATGTTTATTGTGAAAGAGGTATTTCTGCTTTTAACAGAGGAAAATAAAAAACAATAACATAGTAAATCTTTAAAAAAAAAAACTAACATCTTTTTCCCAGCCTTAAATCTCATTCAGTTTTCATCCTATGAAAGTTCTGTTTTATTGTTACCATATATTTTAAACCTGATATTCATTTTCTGTGGCAATACTAACTTGATAACAATGCCAAAATTGTCTTAATTTTCTCCTTGATATAATGACAGTTGACCCACTTACTTAAAATCAACAAAATAATTAGTAGGGCTTTTTCTCCATTCTACTTTTTAAAATTATCTTTTTTACTTGGCTTTTGTGTTTATCTTATTTGCTATAGCTTGGTCATTAATATCAGGACAAATACAAATAGACTGAAATTCACCATTATAAGAAGATAAGAAAACTTCCAGTCTAATAAATAGTATCCAAAATAATGAGCCAACTCCTTAAAAGTTATGCTCATAACCACATAAGGAAAACAAACTGTGTTCTTTAGGAAGCTAAATGTTATCCAAAATACTGACGGCAATAATATTGGGAGAGAGCCACGTGTTACATAAACAGAAAAAAGTGACTATAGTGCTTTTTGGTATGCTCTTCAGTAATGTCAACCTTAAATTGTAGTTTCTGTGAATAACATTTCCACAGAGCTAGAGGGCAATTTTTCTTGAATGTTTTGTTATTATTGATAATTAACAATTACTGAGAGTTTGGGATGCAATTAGGTGCTGCAATAAAGATCAGCTATTCTGACAGCTCTCTAGTATAAAGTGATTATATAAATAGATTAGATTGAAGTAAAAGGAAGTAAAACTCTGAAAGGCTAGATGCATGCAAATTAAGTATGGGAAATTCTGTGAGAAAAAGAGTTTCTTGACTCATTTTCAAAACAAGTAAACATATGTAGAAAAAAAGTCATTTATTTATTTCATAAATACTTACTTGACTATCCACTATGTGCCAATCAATGACCTAAGCACTAAGGAAAAGCTAAATCTCTTCACCCATTGAACTTACATGCCAGCAAAATACAGCAAGTACATTTTTAAAATAGAAGAAAAAAATATTTTTTAGATTATTTCTATGGGCAAAGAAAATGGTCTATTGTAACATAAATTGTTTTACATATGAAGGGAGCTGGCATCATTTGAAAGGATGATCATTAGAACCTGAATGGAGAAAAGCCAGCAGTTCCATAAGGATCTGGAATAAGAGTGTTCCAGGCAAAAAGGATAACAAAAGAACATTTTCCAAGGCAAGAATGAGCTTGACATGGTTGAGAAACTAAGATAACTCAGTATGGACTATGTGTAGCAAAGGACATGGTAATTGAAGATATTGGGAAAAGTGGCAAAGGTAAGATGACGAGGCGTCTCAAATGTCATCATAAGGAGCGACAGTGGTGTGTTAAATTCATTAAGAAGGTGTTGGTGGATTTCAGACAAGAGAATGTTGAAATCCGATTGGCTTTTGTAAAAACAAAAAAATCATACCATGTCATTTGTTTGTCATCATTGGAAACTGAATTTACCAGAAAATGAAAGCTTATGCTCTAAAGTGCCAGTCAATATATTTTTATATGCAGAATTTAAGTGAAAATCACCTTTGTTGGCCAGGCATGTTGGCTCATGCCTGTAATCGCAGCACTTTGGGAGGCAGAGGTGGGCGGAGGTCAGGAGTTCGAGAACAGCCTGACAAATATGGTGAAACCCAGTCTCTACTAAAAAATACAAAATTAGTCAGCTGTGGTGGCGGGCACCTGTAATACCAGCTATCTTGGCAGGCTGAGGCAGGAGAATCACTTGAACCTGGGAGGTGGAGATTGCAGTGAGCCGAGATCACGCCATTGCACTTCAGCCTGGGCAACAAGAGTGAAACTCTCTCAAAACAAAACAAAACAAACAAACAAAAAACAGAAAATCACCTTTGTTATTATAAATCCCTAAAGATGGTATATTGCATTATTAATATTTTTAGTTCAAAGTGCTTGTTAATCTGAACTATAGTATAAAATGGTATGAGATATAAATTTACACATTATGCTTTTTTACACCTAACAGATAGTGTAATATACTTAACCAGGAAAAGTAGAAATAAAAGTAAATGGTTTGCAAGGAGGGTAAAGAATATTTTCAAACTTTAAAAGAACCAATTTCTATCAGTACCAGATTGCATACTTTCACAATTTTTAATGGGATATAATCTTTTAGTATTTTTTAAATCATTGACTCTAATCTTACATGATACGGAATATGGTAACTGCAATAAGTATGCTGAAAGTAAGATAATCCAAATATATAGCATTGAGTTGAAGCAGAGAGGAGGTAAACAGTGAGATTTCAGATATCAAAGGTTAGGGAATTGATGACTTACTTATATCTGCCCAATGTAACATTAGGAGAAATAGGAAAGGGTGTGCCTGTAGTTGTGGAATTTTTTTTTCTTGATGCTTGCAGTTAACTCCTATTAGAGATAAACTCCGGTTAGCGATCATAGTTTTTGAGCAGAGATAACAACGGAACACAAATTTACTAAGGGAAGCACTTTCCCCCAACACATGCTTGACTAAGAGTCTGTAATGCAGAGACAGAATGACCTTCTGTGCTTCAAGTTGAAGCAGTCATGAGTAGTGGGGGTTTGAATGGTAGTCTTTTGTTTTTTTTCCTCATTAGAGAAATGCACATCTAAACACAATGAGATACCATTTCAGACCAGTCAGAATGGTGATTATTAAAAAGTAAAAAAAGTAACATGCTGGTGAAGTTGTGGAAAAAAAGGAACACTTACACACTGCTGGTGGGAGTGTAAATTAGTCCAACCATTGTGGAAGACAATGTGGTTATTCCTCGTAGAGCTAAAGACAGAAACATCATTTGATGCAGCAGTCCCATTACTGGGTATATACCCAAAGGAATATAAATCATTCTATTATAAAAGCACATCCACACATATGTTCACTGCAGCACTATTCACAATAACAAAGACATGAATAACAGTCTTAACACTGAGGCTCTAACATATATTACCAGTAGCCTGATAGTAGAAACTGGATCAAGACTCTTGCCTTCACATCCAATTCATTTTTTTTCAAATGATCTCAAGCTATACAATGTTATGTTAAGATAGAAGAACAAGGAGAATACCTATATTATGAAGTGAAAAACCAATCTTTTGAGTTTTAAATTTAAAAAGAGCAAAGTATTTGACTGTGGTTTTGTGCATATGGAACTGACCAGAAATAATAAATCAGAAGATTATTGTTTCAGAAAAATTGTATTGCCAAAGATATCAAAATCTCCTGACATTTTCAACTTCTAGAAATCACCCTCCAGCCTGGTCAACATGGTGAAGCTGCATCTCTCCTAAAAAATACAAACGGTAGCCAGGCCTGGTCACGTGCCTGTAATCTCAGCTACTCTGGAGGCTGAGGCAGAAGAATCGTTTGAACCTGGGAGGCAGAGGTTGCAGTGAGCCGAGATTGTGCCACTGCACTCCAGCTTGGGTGACAGGTGAGATCCCATCTAAAAAAAAAAAAGAAGAAGAAATTACCATATTACCAGGCTCACAAATATCTACCATATGAAGTGGAAGTGGAAGGCATAATTTCATAATGTCCAGTTCAGAAGAGGCAATGGAAGATAAAAGAGAAGAATTTTCAAGCAACAAAGGCAATGACCATGACGATCAATGGGCAAGAGAATTCTTCCTAATGAATAGTACATTGAGCTGTAAGATGAGCTAACTGATATTCTACTTTGAGTGAAGCAAATTTTTGCATTCTTTCTAAGCATGAATTTATAACTACTAGGGACATGCAACTTCTGAGTGCTTTGAACAATATCCCTTTGCCCTAATATGAAGTTTTTTGTTTGCTTGCTTTTTTCCTTAATTCCTTTTATCTTGTTCCTACTTTCTTTTATTTTAAAAGATCTGGGGGTATAAGTAATAAATATTTTTATTTATAAATCACCTGACCACAATAAAAAAATAAAACTGAACATGCTGGAAGGCATTGCACATTGCAGAGAGGAGCTAAACAAAGTTATTCTTCTTCTTACTTAGGTAAAAAGTACCTGTATTTATATGTAGAAAGAGGAGGAAATGAGCATATTTGGGAGGCCAAATGAGAACACAAATTATCCTTTAATAAAAGCTACATATATCACCCATCTTCTGTTGCTTTTAGGGATGACCATGCAATTAAGCACTGTTCAAAGGCAGAAAGACTGCTTCTCCGGAGTTTGAATAGAAGAGGCATGTAGCATTTTCTGATTTTCTGGGAGCCTTAAGACACCTTGTCCCTTCTTTGTTCCTTCCTGTTTCTACTACTTCTTGCCACGTGGAGCTCTCACATGGAACAGCAGACCAATCATACACACTTAGAATGACAAAACAAAGAGCTGGAAGGTATGAAGTCTTCTGTAGACTTACTAGATTAGAACCACCATCCCATTTCTGGATTGTATCTATCAGGATCTTTGACTGAGATTTTTTAAAATTGTTTCAATTGTTATTGTTTTTATTTTTATTTTCTGTCAACAGAGATGTCATAGAATCCATCGGACTGCTGAAAAAACAAGATCAGAAAATTGTCAGGAGCTAGTGGAGGCTGAGCAGTGAAGGTTAGAGCCCAGCACATAGAGCAGCAGTCCCTTAGAATGCAGCTGCTGGCTCTACTGGAAGTAGACTCTCAGTGCCACTGAAGCAATGAATACTTTCACTGCTGTTCTTAATATTTTATTCACTCAAGGTCCAGAATAGTAGGTTAATGCATTCAATTGAAGAAAGGGACTTTACTCAGTCTAATACATTAAAGTATTCCCAATAAATGGAAGGGTTACTGAAAGCTCAGAAGCAAAACAGCAAGAAAATAAACAAACTAGTGTGCCTATTGTATTAGTATATACCTTCTAACGTTAACTGTATACCAATATTATTTCCTCGGATTGACCAGAGGCACTTCAAAAATTTACTTATTGGTTTAACAAGCAAATAATTGAACAAATTATTCAAATAGTTTCAAAATATGTGCTAATTCTCAAATTTAAATACAATTACTTAGATTGAAACTTAATTCAATATAACATTCACGTCCCTTGTGTTAAGAAGTAGCTAACATGCCATATTAGTTGAGTGGCAGAGATATTATTAGAATGACTGAACTGCATATTTTTAAGGAATGCTATTCGGAAATGATACAAAAACATGAATTTTAAAAACATACACTTAATCATTTAAGAGAACTCATCTTTTAGACTATATCCTTTCTAGCAGCAGAAAAAATAATTATGATTATTTGTTATTACCTAAATCATATGCCACATGGACTACAAAGAGATCATGATTTGTGCATATTGGTTTTATGACGGAAAAGCTGATGGTCCTTTAGGAATGACATATAAAAGGGATCTCCAAATGACAATCACGTTTTGAAATTAGATGGCATAGGAGGATTAAGTGGGCGAAAGAGTAGCTACAAATATAAAAGAAAGCTGGCTGCACTCTGCAAGGATTTAATCAAATATGGAATAGTTTCCTTAGTGCTACTGATATAGCCTCATTATTTCAAATGCGACAAAGAAATGAAATGTAATGCTCCTTAGCTTCAGAAGTAGAGGGTGAACCAAAAAATAATAACCAAAAAATCCTTGGTGGTAGCAAGAAAGAATAGTAGAAAAGAGCAACATGATTTTAAATGCTAATTAATGTTATTAAAGATGAATTACATTTTAAATATTCTAATAGTACTATACTTAAATGTAAGTTCTTTTGCACAGAATCAAATGACTAGCAATCATTAGTGCCAACAAGTTATGTTAACACTGAAGATCATGCAAAATTCCCAAAAGATTTTGACTACTGGGAAGGAAAACTTTATTACAGAATACTAAGAGCAGCCACAAATCTCTACTGTTTAAACTGCAGTCATCGTGGTAAATTAACACTTAAAAACAGATGGGCGGCCAGGCACAGTGGCTCATGCCTGTAATCCCAGCCCTTTGGGAGGCTGAGGCAGGTGGATCATGAGGTCAAGAGATCGAGACCATCCTGGCCAACATGGTAACTCTGTCTCTACAAAAATAACAAAAATTAGCTGGGCGTGGTGGCACATGACTGTAGTCCCAGCTACTCGGGAGGCTGGGGCAGGAGTATCACTTGAACCTGGGAGGCGGAGGCTGCTGTGAGCCAAGATCACGCCACTGTGTACTCCAGCCTGGCAACGGTGGGAGACTCTGTCTCAAAAACAACAACAACAACAACAACAACAACAAAATAACCAGATGTGCTCTCGAATCCAGAAATATAACATTGTATGTACAGACGAACAGAATTTTTTAAAGAGAGTTATTTTTTCTGCAAATAATTAGTATAGGTATTTGAAATGATACCACAAAATAGCAAGTTAGCAACAGTAGATATAGAAATTAAACTACAGTGTACGTGTAAGTGAATTAATAACCTTTTATTCGTGAACTATATGAGGAAATAGCAACATGCCAATAATTATTAAAATAACAGAAATATCACTATTTTTGGAAGGATAAACGTTAAGGATGGTCCAAATTATAATCAAAATTTTAAAAAGATCAGTCACTTGACTTGGAAAAAAAACCTTGAAATTTGGACTATTCTGTACAGTAAGGAATAATGTGGGCCATTGAATATAATATTAATATCCAGAAATGTTTTGGCATACTCATACTCAAATTGCAGTCCACAGACTCATTTCCCTCATAAAGTAGTTATTACTGACCACACAAGTTAGCATAGGAAGTGATGCCAAACTGTATTATAATTATTGTGACAGTAATTTTATGTCTGTTGAATCTATTGATAAAAATGTTGAGCTTGTACTTCATGTATCTTTAAATTTCTTTTTCAAATAATTAACTTGTATCCTATTTTTAAAAGCATTGGCTCCAGAGAGGAAATGATTAAGAAAACATAGTGAGAAACATTGTTTTAGAAATCTTGACGTCGTATGTTGGATTAATTTAGTTATGATAGATTAGATATAGATTCCTCTTAAGACCTCTCCAAAATTGCTTATTTCGGCCCTTTTTACCTCTCTGTGACTTTGAATCTGAGCTCAACTGACTATTAAATATTCTTATATTTTAATGTATTGGCCATGACTTCAAAGGTGAGGATAAGAGATAAATGCAAAAAACGAAACAAAACAAAACCAAACAAACCAAAACAAAAAGACACGTCAATGGGACCTGCAAAAAGAAATCAAAAATAATTGGTGACCAATACCTCCAATATTTGCAAGAATAAAAGACTAGAGAAGGCTTGGAAAAGTGATTCATTAAAGAGGTTTTTAAGAGAGTAAAGAGCTCTAAGCTATTTTTCCTGGTCTCAGGTAAGAAATCGTATGAACCTACACAATAAGTGTGTATGATTAAATGTAATATTAGCAATACTTCCCTAGCCCACAATGAGACAAGGAGTTTGCACCACAATAAAAGAACATCTTCAAGTATTCTATTTAATTCAGCTGTCATTTTATTTTTCCACAGTAAAATGTTTCCAATGACGGAAGCAGTGTAGAGATACACCGATTATCACAAGTTTCTTATCTCATTGGCCAGTAACAATCAATTAGTTGACTGGTTACTTTAAGTAGGACCATTAAATAGATTAGATATTAGTGAAAAAGCAAATGCTAGCACATTTCTGAACAGCTGGATACCACCTGAACTGCAATATCTCCATTGCCTCTCCAGTGCCGCAACATGACCAGAGCATGAAAGAGTTATTCGGAGAACTTGGCATGCCCCTTGTGAAGATCTGAGTCACAGAACCTAATGCCAACTTTTGCCCAAAGAAGTCCGAAAGTGGTTGTTCAAAGTCCTTGTGGGTGGGTAGATGAGAAACAGCAATGAGAAAGCCTAAATTATCAGAGCTTTATAGAGCTGACTTTTCCTTTGCTCTGAGTGACTTGGGGAAGGGATCAGGTCTTGCAGTTTTCTTAAAGAACCCTGCCCAGTAGTGACACCTTCCAGAGATGTGTCAGTGGGGAAGCACCTTGTTAAGAATTTCGAAGGCATTGAACTTTTACTCTTTCTTTAAGCTAACAAGTTAGCCTTCCCTGGTTTCATAGATGGACGCAGATAAAAGAGATTCCTGGGTTAGCAACAAAGGGATTTATTTATCATGGCACAGCAGAGAGAATGAGCTTAATGTTTACATCAGTAGTGACTATTTCCCCTACGAGCAGGCTCAGTTATATGGAGGACACATGGTAGATTTGGGTCACAGCTGAGAAACCCCAAGTTTAGGAAACTTCAATATTTTAAAGGAGGCATCCAGCAAGCTTGCCGAAATATTACCCTGGAGGGAGACATTCTCTTTATTGTCCTTCAACAAATTTCAACAAATTTAAAGGATAATAAACAAATTTGCTCTTTGACAGGCAGGAAGATACTATGCTTATTTCCAAACCTGTTTGCTATGCAAACATTCTTGAAAAGTTGGTCCAGCACAAAAGCTGATGCAGGGTGTCCAGAAATATCATGGAGACTAGCTTTCCAACAGAGCTAAATAAAACCTATGAAATTTTAGATAAATTTGTGTTAATCATGGCCAGTGACAGTTATTGTAGCCTGTCATAAGAGAAAAGAGAAAACTACAAATAAAACTAAACAGTTAGTATAAGTTTGCTTCATTACTGTATTTCCATATTTTCAATATTTTATATCACTCATTTCTTGCCCTGAGATCAGAAGAGGCAAAAGGAAGGGGGCAAGAGATAAAGGAATTGGAACAGGGAGAACATCAGGCTAGAAGCTGGAACCACCATTGCTGCTCTATGGAATGAGTGGTGAGAAATCATATTTGAGATGAGGGAAAGATGCAAGAAGTTTTGAATAGAGATTAAATTTTGATATTAATTGGACTCAATCTTTAAAAAATAAGTTACTCATGGATGACCTTGAATAAGTAATTTACTATGTGAGACTAAATTTCTTCATCAACGAAAAGGGTTAATATTAACATTAAGACCACAGGGCTGTTCCGAGGGTTGCATAAATGTCCATTAAAAGCACTTAGCTTTAAATAAAAATAAAAACACAAAGTAAATGCTAAGCAATTGGTTTATTATTATTTTTGTCAGTTAGATGATGATATATAATTATATTTACTTAACCACATTTTAAGTGTTTTTGTGCTAGGCAGATTAATGCTGCTTTTGATGTTAGAAAAAGAACAGACTGTGTATTTAAAATACTATGTGAAGCACATAAATATTTTGTTGCTGGTCTCTCTGCATCTTGGAATTTATGGTCTAAAATGATATATAATAAAGTGAATTAAGTCATAGCCCCTGAACAAATGCTTGTACTCATAAAGAGGAAGAAACTGAGTTCATATTGCCTGAAAATAAGCCAGCATGTATTCTAAAGTACATGGAATTATACCAGCCTAAACTGTAGGTGCAGGTATTCAATGTTTAAGATATGTTCTGCTCCTGTCTTTTACCTCCAAGTTGAACACTTTCATGTAATTCCATGTTCTGAAATAGAGATTTCATTTTACAGCATGCCACATTCCAACTGGGAGAAAAATATATGTAAACTGAGAAATACACCAAATATTGATATTTAAATATGAATCTACCTGGCTTGAGGCCTAGAAAGGTCAGGAAAATGTTGGATCCATAAAAGATTTTCAAGCTTTATTGGAAACATGCTCTCATAAAAAAATTAAAACATCTGGGACAAATAAAGATATGAAAACTGATGAAGGTAAAACCAAAAATATATTACTACGCAAGTTGTAGTAAATAACCAGAAATGCTGTATTTTCTCTGTTATAAGATCCTTTTGATTATAAAAAAACGTATAATTTAATAACATATTTAGGGAGAGATTAACGTGTTGAGAGAGAGCAAATCACTTCTTTTAAACTTAGTTGATGATAATTTTCATGCACTCCAGCCAAAGCCAACCAGGAACAAATATGTAATTAAACAGAGTCAAGTTTATTAACAATTTGCAACATTGGAGAACACACACACACATACATACAGACATTTCAATTGAATAAACATGCTACCTAAGAGAAACAAACTATCACAATGGATTGTAAAAAATCTAACAATATGTTTATTTATGAAGGAATAAACATATGGCCATAAAATATTTGAGAGAAAAAGAAAATAATAATGCTTGTTACCTCAACGTTTTTAATAGATAAAAGTCAGAAAACCAAAGATAAATTGTGATATATTTACACAATGTAATATTAAATATGGGCATGAATGGACCACAGCTTCATAGATACAATATGGAAATAAGTTAATAGTAATCTAATTATAATTAAGATGAAATAAGCAAGTCCTTGGAGATGACTTTTTATACAATATTCAAAAACAAGTAAGATCTAAACAAGAATTGTATAGACGTAAGCATATATGTAACAACACTTTCTACAGTATGAAAAGAAACAATGAAAACAAAAAAAATTCAAGATATGGAGTATCTCTAGGTATTAAAAGCTCAATATATGGACTATCTCTAGTTATAAGCAAGGAGGTAGAATAACAAATAATCAAAAGTAGATGAAAAGAATAGCTAGAAGTAAATATTGACACACTTCTAGCTTTGAGTTTGTGTTGATTTTGTGGTTGCTTATTATATAATAAAAATACATACACACTACCTACCTACCTACATGCATACAGCAATATGCAGACTGAACTTCCATGTAGTAAATAAATATGAAAATCAATCTAATTCTGTTCACCTGGGGGGCAGATTTAAAAATTTCTGGACCTCTGTATAACAAAATATATTTAATTTGCTGAATTAAAAATTTCTTATACTTAAAAACTTTAGATTTGCACGCTCTCTCTCATAAAATTTCAGTCACTAAGAAATTCTCTGTTCTGTTCCATTGGTCTATATCTCTGTTTTGGTACCAGTACCATGCTGTTTTGGTTACTGTAGCCTTGTAGTATAGTTTGAAGTCAGGTAGCGTGATGCCTCCAGCTTTGTTCTTTTGGCTTAGGATTGACTTGGCAATGCAGGCTCTTTTTTGGTTCCATATGAACTTTAAAGTAGTTTTTTCCAATTCTGTGAAGAAAGTCATTGGTAGCTTGATGGGGATGGCATTGAATCTATAAATTACCTTGGGCAGTATGGCCATTTTCACGATATTGATTCTTCCTACCCATGAGCAGGGAATGTTCTTCCATTTGTTTGTATCCTCTTTTATTTCATTGAGCAGTGGTTTGTAGTTCTCCTTGAAGAGGTCCTTCACATCCCTTGTAAGTTGGATTCCTAGGTATTTTATTCTCTTTGAAGCAATTGTGAATGGGAGTTCACTCATGATTTGGCTCTCTGTTTGTCTGTTATTGGTGTACAAGAATGCTGGTGATTTTTGCACATTGATTTTGTATCCTGAGACTGCTGAAGTTGCTTATCAGCTTAAGGAGATTTTGGGCTGAGACGACGGGGTTTTCTACATATACAATCATGTCATCTGCAAACAGGGACAATTTAACTTCCTCTTTTCCTAATTGAATACCTTTTATTTCTTTCTCCTGCCTGATTGCCCTGGCCAGAACTTCCAACACTATGTTGAATAGGAGTGGTGAGAGGGGGCATCCCTGTCTTGTGCCAGTTTTCAAAGGGAATGCTTCCAGTTTTTGCCCATTCAGTATGATATTGGCTGTGGGTTTGTCATAGATAGCTCTTATTATTTTGACATACGTCCCATCAATTCCTAATTTATTGAGAGTTTTTAGCATGAAGAGCTGTTGAATTTTGTCAAAGGCCTTTTCTGCATCTATTGAGATAATCATGTGATTTTTGTCATTGGTTCTGTTTATATGTTGGATTACATTTATTGATTTGCATATGTCGAACCAGCCTTGCGTCCCAGGGATGAAGCCCACTTGATCATGGTGGATAAGCTTTTTGATGTGCTGCTGGATTCGGTTTGCCAGTATTTTATTGAGGATTTTTGCATCGATGTTCATCAGGGATATTGGTCTAAAATACTCCTTTTTTGTTGTGTCTCTGCCAGGCTTTGGTATCAGGATAATGCTGCCCTCATAAAATGAGTTAGGGAGGATTCCTTCTTTTTCTATTGATTTAGAAGTAATGGTACCAGCTCCTCCTTGTACCTAGCAGAAGAAACTACCATCAGAGTGAACAGGCAACCTACAGAATGGGAGAAAATTTTTGCAATCTACTCATATGACAAAGGGCTAATAATCAGAATCTACAATGAACTCAAACAAATTTACAAGAAAAAAACATCCCCATTAAAAAGGGGGTGAAGGATATGAACAGACACTTCTCAAAAGAAGACATTATGCAGCCAAAAAACACATGAAAAAATGTTCATCATCACTGGCCATCAGAGAAATGCAAATCAAAACCACAATGAGATGCCATCTCACACCAGTTAGAATGGCCATCATTAAAAAGTCAGGAAACAACAGGTGCTGGAGAGGATGTGGAGAAATAGGAACACTTTTACACTGTTGGTGGGA